>NC_092794.1:33615342-33933664 GCF_918797505.1 Bemisia tabaci
ACCAAAAGAAGCACTGATTTGAGATGTCCTTAATTTGAATGAACATCTGATGATGATTCAATGCAAGAGCGCATAAAAGTACTATAGAATAGATTTAAGTCATACCTTGAAACGGGTGCCGTTTCCTTGGAATGTGAACAATCTGGACTGTTTTAGACTGGACCTTATCCTTGATGAAGTGATATTTGATGTCAATGTGCTTAAGGCGTTTGGGTTGCTCAATAGATGTACTCATTCTTACAGCAGAATTATTATCTTCAAAAATGGGAACAATGAATTTTGGATGGTTAATTATCTTGGCATCTAAGAACATGTTTCTCATCCAGCATGCTTCGCTTACACAATTTCCTAGGGCTACATACTCTGCTTCTGTTGACGAGGTTGCAACACAGTTTTGCTTTTTAGATGACCATGCAACAGCACAATTAAAGACATTAAAGCAATATCCCCCTGTAGATTTTCTATCGATTTTGTCCCCTGCCCAATCGGAGTCTGAATACCCCTCGATTGGAGGCGAATTTGGTTTCCTTCTATAAACTAACTTCAAATCAAGAGTGTGTTTGACATATTGTAGAACTCTAAATAAGCACTGAAGCAAATCAGCACTTGCACAAGATTGGTACCTGCTTAGTATACAAATACTATTGCATAAGTCCGGCCTTGTGCCGAGCATTGGGTACATGAGAGATCCAATTAATTGCCTACATTTCGTTTCTATGTCTGAGGATTCAGGTTTCTGTCTCATTAAAAATGAATGATCAAAGTTTTTATCCATTGGAGTTGTAACTCCTCTGCAATTTGACATGCCGAATTTTCCTAGAACATTTTCAAGGTAAGTTTTCTGACTTAAAGATAAAGAGCCAGACTTAGCATCTTTCAAAATGTTAATTCCAAGATAGTAAGAGATCTGACCCAAGTCTTTCATTTTGAATTGTTTCGCAATTTCCCTTTTAAAATTAGCAATTTCAGTGCCAGCGACAATAATGTCGTCGACAAATACAACTACATATAAGTGATTATTTCCTTCTACCTTGTAGTAAAGACAGCAATCATAAGGTGAGCGGGTGAAGGATTGAGCTAACATATAACTATCAAATTTTTTGTACCAACAATTAGACGAAATGATTAAGCCATAAATGGGCTTGTTTAGTTTGATAACCTTACCAGGATCAATGGGTTCGCAATTATCAGGTAGTTTAAGGTAAATCTGCAGAAAGGCACTATTTATGTCCATTTGATGCACTTGCCATGAATAATGCACACTTGCCGCGAGAATCATTCGAACAGTTGTGAGTTTCGCCAAATGGGCATAGGTCTCTAGACCAAAAGGGTCTTGCTGAAATCCGCGGGCAACTAAGCGGGCCTTGAACTGAGTTATTTCGCCTGAAGGGCCACGTTTAATTTTAAAGACCCACTTGCTGTCAATTTCGCACTTTTTAAGAGGCTTATCAACGACAGACCATGTTTGGTTTTCCCTAAGGGAATCTAATTCACGATTCATAGCCTCTTTCCGCTCACTAGCATATTTAGAACTCAAGGCGTCATTAAGAGATTTCGGCTCGTCATCATCAGTAATGCACAACATACTGAGCTGATAATCAGCAAACTTTGCGGGGAGATGCAACACATTTTTCGGACGTAGATTCGCTGGTCTGTTTTCGGGGACTGCTTCATCGTCAGCGACGTTGTTGTCTGGTTGAATTTCTGGAGGATCGTCTTGATTCATCAAGGGTTGGTTTTCAGGAATTTCATGAGGTGGATAAGGTTGTGCAGCTATAACAGGATCATTGTTTTCAGATATGTCTTCATCTGCAGAGGGAGACTCAAATTCTTCTTGGGTGGGAGGAACAAAATTTTCTGGGACTGAGATGAAATCTCGTACAATTTTCACGGTATCTTTATCCTCGAAGTACACTCTATAACCTTTTGATGTTTCAGAGTAGCCCATGAAAAGACCTTGGCAACTTTTGACATCTAACTTAAGTCGTTTTTCTTTTGGAATATGAGTCCATATCTTGGAACCAAATGTAGTTACAAGTGAACTAATGTTGTAACAATTTTCATGCCAAAGCTCATAGGGGGTCTTTCCTGGAATTGAAGAGTTACCGGTTCTGTTTATGATGTAAACAGCTGTGTTTGCAGCTTCCGCCCAAAACTTCTTGTGTAGCTTCTTCTCAGCTAACATGGTTCTAGTAGCTTCGATAATGGTTCTGTTCTCAAGTTCCGCCTTCCCATTTTGTTCTGGATTATATGCACAGGTTTTCTGATAAATGACGCCATTTTCAGAAAGAAGTTTTTGCAATTTTTGGTTGTCAAATTCTTTTCCATTATCAGTACGAAATTTCTTGATTGTTTTGTTACGTTGAGTTTGGCACAGCTTCAAGAAGGATAAAATATTTTCATAAGATTCAGCTTTAGATTTTAGGAAGTAAGCAAATCTAGGGGAGACCGGGGTTATGTTGGCCACGGGGCTATGATAACCATCGTGAGAATTTTGTAGAGGAAAACGTAAATTTGATGTTTTGATGAGAAAAAAGGTTGGCAGAGATGTAGACTAACAATTTAAAATATCAACATCGATGGTGTCCCCCTCTGTTATGCTCTGTACTGTAACATTCTTGCTTACCTTCGAAAATAGCCCGAAAACGCGATTTTTTTAATTTTAAATTTTGTTTGCTGTGGCGAGTGTTTATTTTGTATCTTATTAATCTTTGTTTCTATTTGAAGTAGACCCCATTCCTTTGATTTTAGTGTATGGATTTATGGCTTTTGACTCCTTGTTTCTTAGTTGGATGACTTTGATTTGAGGTAATCTCAATCGGGGCTATGTGGACCATTTTTCTGGGGCTATGTTGACCTACTAAGAAAACATACATTTTAAATTTTTTTTTTGCGTAAGGTTTCAAATCCATTTTCTTTGAGTTTAAAACGATCCTATTTAGTGGAGAAGTAGATCTTCTTATTGTTTTTTAAGTTGCTTTTCACGCCAACTCACTTATTAAATTTGATACTGTTCTTTAAAATTTTTTTTTTTTTTTTTTTTTTTTTTAAATTTTCAGCTCCAAAGGTATTGAGTTTTACAAACATTACGAAAGATAAGTGTAAGGGCATAATACTAAGCTTTTTTATGTGCAATTACAATCAACTGAACAAGGTTAACATAGCTTCCTTACAGGTGGCTCACTTAGCCCCGGGGGTGGCCAACATAGCCCCAAGCAGGGGCTATGTTGACCAAAATGGATTTTCTTTTAAAAACGCATGAAACTCACAAAATTAAAGTATTTTGTCCAATGTTTTCAGTTGATTTTAATTTTACACTGTATGCTCAAGGATTAGAGCATTAAAGAAATGGCATTCTATTCTTCTGTTTCTTCAGACACAAGTTTTCAAAAAATCTGGTCAACATAGCCCCGGTCTCCCCTATACTTAGAAAAGTCGTCTGTTAATAAAAGTAAATATCTGGCTCCGCCCAGGGAGTTAACTTCCATAGGACCACTGAGGTCAGCATGAATAATTTCACAAGTAGAAGCTGTTTTAGTTTCACTTGGTGGGAAGGGCTTTCTTTGATGTTTGCCCTCAATGCAGGCTTCACAAAAGGTTTCACTTTCAAGCCACTTTATTCCCTTGGTATTGAGTATTTCTTTGACATGCACAAAATTTTGGTGAGCCAATTTACAGTGCCATACAGCAAATGATTCGCACTTGGAATTGTTCTTTGAATTTGTAGGATTTAGACGTGCATTTAAACAGTTAGCTGATTTCTTAGGTGTTCTGAAATTCTAGGTGTTCTGAAATTCATTCGAAACAAATTGCCTTCCCGAAGGGCCCAGGCACAGGGTTTGTTAGAGTTCTTACATACAAATTTCGCACTAGTGGCATCTGATACCAGGTAGAACCCTTTATCCAATGCTTTGGTTTGTGAAAAAAGGTTGGCATGAAGTTTAGGAACATACAGGACATTTTGCAAATCTACATTAACGGAACTTGTGCCATTGAAGGATTTAACTGATACAGTACCTTGACCCAAAGATGATAGTTTCGATCCATCAGCAATAGTTATTTCTTTAGCTGTATCAAAGGGAGAGTAAGAACTAAAATACTCACTATCTTTACAGAAATGGTCTGATGCTCCACTATCGAGATACCAATTTTGGTCAGATATGTTGCGATTACATGCCATCATGGCCACGGATTTCTCCTCCTCGCTTTTAGACTTTCTTTGGTCTTGATGTTTATTCTTGCGGAACCAGCAATGTTTGGCTATATGGCCAATGCGATTGCAAACATGACATCTAGGTCTCCCCTTTCGAGGGGGTTCCTGTGACTTATCCCGCACACTACCACAGACTTCAGAACTACTGTCACTTTCATATGACTCGCTAGATTTGAACTTTTCACAATAACGGCGGCGTGATGTTGATTTACCCTTTTTGGCCTTTTGCCAACGTTTACGGCAACTGTAACACTGTGCTTCTTCGTTTAAGTTACTTTTTGAAAGTAACGCTGTTACCTCTTCTGTCGACTTCAATCGATCTTCTTCAATTTGTAGACGGGCAGTTAAATTATCTAGATTTTGTTCAGCAGTGGGCACTGACTCCCATGCTGAAAAAAAATGCTTGAAAGATTCTGGGAGAGACATTAAAATCTTTGCTACAATTATTTTCTCCGGGATAACCTCTTCCCTAAGTCGCAGTTCGGAGGCTATATTTTGCATCTTGGTTATGAAATCGGTGACGGAGCCATCAAAAGAAGCACTGAAAAATTGTTGTTGCAATAGATGAACACTTACGTTGGACTGACGTTCATAGATGGCTATCAACTTCGACCACATTCCATGAGCGGTTTCGCAGGACAGAACATGCGAAAGAGGACCCTCCTTCATTCTCGTTACCAGGACTTCTTGGGCCTTAGCATCTTTCAAATTGAATGCCTTTAACTCCTTCAGTGCAGCTGCTGCTCTCACTTCAGACGCTGATACAGCTTCAGCATCGCCTTCTCCGGTTTTGATAACTGCTGGAACTACCGGTGCTTTCAAGACTCCTGTTGTTATATCCCATAGGTCTTTGGCCGCCAGGACGACTTTAACGGAGAATTTCCACGTTTTCCAGTTCGTCTCGTCTAGTTTAAGCAAACGCTCAACTTTCACTTGGGACTCCATGATCAAGTTTCGAATAATAAAACTGGGTAGGCACAAGGTTTACGGTCGCGACAACACGTGCACGGTTTAATAGAGACTGGTCGATTACGTTTCACGTTTCACTGACGGCTGATCACGGTATTAATTTCTATCGCGAACGCGACTGGGCTCCATAACCTGTCGGATGGCAGATTTATTCAACAGGGAATGATTAGGACGGAGAAGATAACGAAAGTGAATTCAGTTAATGACATGGCTCGAAGGCTCTTACTTTTATTAATCGTTAGGGTTAAAGCACAGAGAGCGAACAAGGGGAGAGAGGTGCGCACGCACACATGTATATTACCAACATAAGAGAGAGAAATAATACTAGAGGTGGTATTAGATTATGTACCAACTTAACAAAAAACGAAGCTATTTTTGCGTCAACGGCTCTGGACGAGTATTATGAAAAGATCAGGGTCAAGATCAATAAAGAGTCATTCGATTTTCACATGAACGGATCCGGGTGGGTGCTGAAGAAGATACAGGGTATGGAGCTACGTGTCAACCGCTATTACGCTTTACATCGAGGAGGAACGTCCGTTGAGGTGCCATTTTCAACGAAACATGCTGTCAATGTAAATAACGGTGAATTAAACGATTGTTTCCTGTACGCAAGGCAATACTTGAAAAGGGTGTTACGATCCCGCCCGGCAAAATTACGTTGTGGCAACGTTGCCAAAACGTTGCAATTTCGCCATTTACGTATTCGGGCAACGTTGTGGTAACGTTGCCACAACGTGTAATTTTGTCAGCTTGCATGAACGTAATTGGCAATGTGTCTGCAATGTGTTTTAGCAACATAATGGGAATGTTGCAAAAATACGTTTTAGCAACATAATGGGAATGTTGCAAAAATACGGTGAAAAAATTTCGGTGATTTATTTTAGGAGTACTCTGCATTTTTACTCCTAGAATTCAATGTGGACCGCAGAGGAGCGTTTCTTAGGCACCCGAAATTCACTTTAAGTCCGATAGTAGCCGCGCTCCGCCCGGGTTCCCAAGCGGGCTCCCATCGAAGTACTAACTACGCCCGACGTTGCTGAACTTCAGTGATCGCCCGTGTGTCGCTGCCACTCAGCTACGGACGCTCGCGTGATAGAGTTTGGTTATTTAGCATTAATAAACACCCCTAGATCTGGTTCAATGATAGAAAGCAATGATATCCTTGCATTTCTGTGCATAATTCTACAACGAAGGATACTGAACATAATATTAGGAAGATCAAGTTTTTAAAAAAAAGGAGTATGAAAAAAAAATTAAAAAAGAATTGAATAAATATATTAATTTTATATAAATAAAATTATTATTATTATTTTAATTATTTATTTAATTATATTATAATTATTTATTATTATAATTATTTGGTATTTTTATTTTGTATTAAATTATTTTCTAATTATTTATATTTATTTTTTTTATTTTATTTTTTATTTTTAAATTATTTTTTTATTTTTTTAAATTTTATCTTCATTTGTATATTTTTATTGTTAATTTTTTATTTTTTTGAATTATCTATCAATTAATTTTTGTTTATTTTTGTATATACATATACATATTTTTGCGACATTGTATGAGGGCGCATCCCCTTATATTGATTGGAGAAAATCATCTGTTGAGAAACAACAGAAAGGAGAACACCTGAAACAGTGGAAAAGTGTCCCCTCCGATTTGCAGCACAGCATCTGCTTGACCTCATATCTGAGTTCTACGACCAAAATTACACAGGGATTGATACCTCACATGACACTATATGCGCATTTTAAAAAACCGAAATCCCAGAGGCCTTATTATGGCCGCCATTTTGAAATTTAGGCATTTTGGGGGTCGTTCCGGGGTCGGACCATGGTAAACTTTTGGTATGTTCTTCAGGAGGACCTACTGATGACGTTTACATAGGAAAAGTTTGTTCAGCAATTTGTTCCGGGTCAAATCGTGTTTCTCCCTGACTAATAATGTTTAACAACGTTGTCACAATATATCTAAGAAATATTTATTGAAACGTTTTTTAATAATGTTCCAGAAACATTTCTAAAAACGTTTTGAAAATATTGTCTAAAATATAATGTCAGGCAACATTGCTGAAACATTGCTTAAACGTTGCTGCTTTACCTTTACAAAGCAATATCATCAAAAATGTTGCCTTGCAACGTTGCGGCAACGTACACATTGCTCCCTTGCCGGGCGGGGATACCTAAAAGGCTCAAGGAATTTGAAATTGACCCATACAAAGAAACTTATATCTACTGATATCTTGAGTGGTCACTATGTGATTCTGATTGGGTAACAGATGAAAACGATATTATAGAAAGAGCACGACAGGCTTCCTATTTCCATTATTTGAAAACTGTACCATTTGTTGGAATACCAAAAGCAAAACTCTATGACTGCCTCATCCACTGAATCAGAGTATTTGGCGCTTTTTGAAGCTGTCAGGGAAGCTCTATGGTTGAAATCGTTTCTGAGTAGTATTAATATGACTGCAATAACTCCCATTTTAATTTATGAAGACAGCACCGGTTGTATAAGTATTGCAAAGAATCCAAGTAGCCACAATAGATCAAAACACATGCATGTAAAGTATCATTTTTCTAGAGGACAGGTAGAAAAAGGGCTAATAAATGTGAAATATGTTCCAACAGGTGATCAGCTAGCCGATTTACTAACCAAACCGTTGTCCACCACAAAATTCAAGAATTTAAGACCAGGGCCGGATCTTCAAAATTAGCAAAATTAGAAATTAGCAATTCAAAATTCAAGTGGACTCGTTAAAAATTCAAGTGGACTCGTCAAAATTCAATATCCTTCAGCGCTCTCTAAGTTTTTTCTTTGATCTCCTCCATCGAGTTGAAACGGATCCTTTTCATCGGAAACGTAAGCTAAGGAAACAGACAAAAGTCGCAGGGAGCTAAATCTGGACTTTAGGAGGATGCGGTATGTAGGATGCTGTGTTTCGCTAAAACTGTGGCCGGAGCATTATCATGATGGAACATCCAGTCACCGCTTGCCCGCAATTATTCAGGACGTATTCACCTGATAGAACGGCCCACAAACGTTGTAAAGTTTCCCTGGTCAGTTTCTTCTATAATCGTTGTACCGCGAGGAATATATTCATGATGTCCAGGGTGCAATCCATTTTGAGGACTGTGCTTTTGTCTCAAGGTCGTATCCGTACACTCATTTGAAGTAAAATTTAATGAATCTTCACCCTCGGTCATTTTACGAAAAAATAGAAGGAAACGCGAGCATGGCACTTGACACGCATATTTTGATCAGTTATCTTTCTAATGTCAGCTCGCGAAGGCTATCGAAGTTCTGTTGTGTAAGTGTAATGTAGAGGAGGATAAAGTCCAGGCCATTATCTGCATTAAAATCTGAAATGATAAAAAATTATCGATATTTTCCGGAGAGACCTCCCCAAGTAGGTAGCATTTTTCAACGTAAAAATTGATATAATGTTTCAATTTATAGGTATAAAGTTGTTAAAAAATATTGCAATAATATAGCTATAAAGTAGCAATTCTCAGTTAACATTTGGACGATTTTTCCCGATTTCGTCAGGTCAGATCGATAAAAAAAATCCATACTTAATAGCAATGTCATTGCTATTTGTGGCGGTGCCAAATGGTTTTAGGAAAATTGAGGAATTTATCAGTCTACCCTAATTTTTACAACGTTGCAGAATCCATTCGAAAATCCGATCTTGCCGGAATTGACAGGAAATTCATGATTCAATCATCCAGCACCCTTTAAATTCTCCTGTCCGAGGCGGGATTAGAACGCGCAACCTTCGGATTACTGCCGTGCGCCGCCTTTACCGTTTGAGCTAGCCAGGCTACCTGTCGGGTGCCTCACTTTTCACACATTATATAGCTCCGACATGAAACGAAACCCTTACCGGCGCACTTGCATGAAATAAAAAATTCAAAGAATTAAAAGTAACAAAAACAGAAACGAAATAAAAGGAGGAAAGAAAGGCATGAAAGAAGTAAAATTATTGGAATCCAAAATGGATTGCACCCTGGACATCATGAATATATTCCTCGCGGTACAACGATTATAGAAGAAACTGACCAGGGAAACTTTACAACGTTTGTGGGCCGTTCTATCAGGTGAATACGTCCTGAATAATTGCGGGCAAGCGGTGACTGGATGTTCCATCATGATAATGCTCCGGCCACAGTTTTAGCGAAACACAGCATCCTACATACCGCATCCTCCTAAAGTCCAGATTTAGCTCCCTGCGACTTTTGTCTGTTTCCTTAGCTTACGTTTCCGATGAAAAGGATCCGTTTCAACTCGATGGAGGAGATCAAAGAAAAAACTTAGAGAGCGCTGAAGGATATTGAATTTTGACGAGTCCACTTGAATTTTTAACGAGTCCACTTGAATTTTGAATTGCTAATTTCTAATTTTGCTAATTTTGAAGATCCGGCCCTGGTCTTAAATTCTTGAATTTTGTGGTGGACAACGGTTTGGTTAGTAAATCGGCTAGCTGATCACCTGTTGGAACATATTTCACATTTATTAGCCCTTTTTCTACCTGTCCTCTAGAAAAATGATACTTTACATGCATGTGTTTTGATCTATTGTGGCTACTTGGATTCTTTGCAATACTTATACAACCGGTGCTGTCTTCATAAATTAAAATGGGAGTTATTGCAGTCATATTAATACTACTCAGAAACGATTTCAACCATAGAGCTTCCCTGACAGCTTCAAAAAGCGCCAAATACTCTGATTCAGTGGATGAGGCAGTCATAGAGTTTTGCTTTTGGTATTCCAACAAATGGTACAGTTTTCAAATAATGGAAATAGGAAGCCTGTCGTGCTCTTTCTATAATATCGTTTTCATCTGTTACCCAATCAGAATCACATAGTGACCACTCAAGATATCAGTAGATATAAGTTTCTTTGTATGGGTCAATTTCAAATTCCTTGAGCCTTTTAGGTATCGTAACACCCTTTTCAAGTATTGCCTTGCGTACAGGAAACAATCGTTTAATTCACCGTTATTTACATTGACAGCATGTTTCGTTGAAAATGGCACCTCAACGGACGTTCCTCCTCGATGTAAAGCGTAATAGCGGTTGACACGCAGCTCCATACCCCCCTGGTAAAAATAAGCCATAAAGGCGATAGAGAAATCTTATGGCCGTCTGTTGGATTTTCTATAGCTTTTGTAGCTGGCGATAGGATTTTCTTATCGCCCTTATGGCCGGCGATAAAAAGCTCTATCGCCACGAATGGCCGGCGATAGAAGGCTCAATCGCCGGCTATAGCCACGAATGGCCGGCGATGGAACGTTCAACCGCCGGCTATAGCCACGAATGGCCGGCGATAGAACGTTCAATCGCCGGTTATAGCCACGAATGGCCAGCGATAGAACGTTCAATCGCCGGCTATAGCCACGTATGGCTGGCGAGAGAAAGTTCTACAGCCGGCGATAGAAAGTTCTACAGCCGGCGATAGAAAGTTCTACAGCCAGCGATAGCCACGAATGGCCGCGATAGAACGTTCTGCAGCCGGCGTTAGCCGTGAATAGTCAGCGATAGGACATTCAATAGCTGGCCACTTGTGGATAACGGCAATAACCATCCGCTGCCAAAACAGCCATCTGTAGCCGGCAACAGAATGTTCAGTATCCGGCGATTGGAAATACGCGTGTGCACGAGGGGCAATTAAAAAAGTAATTTTTTTCGAAAATCATCATAAGCGCCAGTGAATCTATCCTGGTTTCTTTTCTAAAAATATTTTTCTTCAATTTTTTCTCAATAATTCTTACTTTTCCAAAATTTGATTTGATTTTGATTTTTTTTTATTTGAATCGGCCATATACACTGTTAAAAATCGTTGATTCCGTCCAACGGAAAATCCGGATTGAGAATGAACAGGGGAGTGAGATTCAGCGCATAGGTGCTGAGATGTGTCGCATGAGTGCGCAAAGTACTCCGCACCGGAGCTTCAGTTGGGCCCTAAGTCACGCGCACCTAGGCTATCTCTCTCTCTCGCACTAGCGCTATATACTGTCTCTTCTTCCCTTTAGGCCTACCAATCCAATGATGAAAATGAAAAATTTAAAGTTTAAATAAGTAAAATAATAGAATAGAATAGTGGAAATAATATAGTAGCAGAAATAATAGAATTACAGAGACAACAGAAGAGAAATCAAATAAAGTAAATTAAATATATGATAAAATGAAGTCAAAGACTAAATTGAAGTAAAAAATTAGAGGGAGCAAGGAGATGAAGGAAAAAAAATGAGGGGAAGAAAAAATAAAGTATAAGGGAAGAAACTAAATGAGGTTAAAGAATAGAATGAATTTAAAAAGTAAACATGATGAAGTATTAAAATAAATTACAGTAAAAAATAAAACAAAATAAGGGAATAAGAAGTAAATAATTTAAGAAAAAAAATGAAGTACTTAAAAAAATAAAAAAGAGTGAAGAAAAAAATAGAGTCAGCAAGGAAATAAATCAAGTAAAACGATAAAATAAATTTAAAAAATATAGTAAAGTAAAAAGTAAAATAAATACACGGACAAATCCAAGCAGATTGAAAATATCCTAGTTTCCCGTTCAAATCGACGTTAAATATCGGTCCTGTATCTTCTTCAACACCCACCAGGATCCGTTCATGTGAAAATCGAATGACTCTTTATTGATCTTGACCCTGATCTTTTCATAATACTCGTCCAGATCCGTTGACGCAAAAATAGCTTCGTTTTTAGTCTTAAAATTTTTTTTTTCAACTGCATTCCTTCCTGTCCCTATCATCAGCTTGTTCATGTTCACCGTAATGCGCAATGCTACGCAAGTAGTCAGGACCTTTTATGAGTCTTTTTGCAACTCGACACTTAACCTGGCGATGCGCGTCCAAAATTTGAGCATTTTTGATTTCTCATAGTCATCACACCATTCAATCTCGTGGCTTCTCGTATGAAAATTAAACTTCTTGGAAGCCTAGTGGAGTGAATCATAAGTCATAAAATCCTAAGGAAATATGAGAAAAATCATTCTCACGATTTTGGGGCTTCAAAACATGGTTTTTTATCCATCTCTACATGGATCTTCGCATCACCCTTTTTGTCTTTACTAGGGTTATGATCCGCTTCTGTGGTTTCCTTTATCTCAAGTTCTTCATGAAGTTCTGATTTTGACTCACAATCAAATGCATCAGTTCCCTCTTGAGTTCTCAGTTCTGATTTTGACGGGGACCGTAAAGCAATGTACCTACTGAAGCTTTTCAATACCGTTCTTCGCAACTGGAGGGTTCCCGCTTTGAAATTCATCGTCTTTTAGGCTTGATAAAATTTTTTGAGGCTTCCGGTGGTCTCATTGCATTCATATTTGAAAAGTAGCGGGTGTGTTGCCGTCAAAAATCGTGTAGGACGCATCGTTTTCCAGATATCGAGCAAAAACCATCGATTATTGATATTTTACCTTTATATCTGACGTAAAGTATCGAAATCATCGATCATCAACATTCTCATATGAAGTTGTGGTAAGTACCTAATCGAAATCATCGAGTATTGTTTCCATTTAAAATGGACCACTTAAAACAAAACCAAATGCATTCCCATTTAAAATGGACCACTAGACATGGTACGAATTTAAGCATTCTGATACGTGTTTCTTAACCATAACTTCACGGAGAACACGATTCACGCAACTAAATTACTGAAACCAACTCCTAACGAAGATATTAACCCTGGTAAAAATAAGCCATAAAGGCGATAGAGAAATCTTATGGCCGGCTGTAGGATTTTCTATAGCTTTTATAGCTGGCGATAGGATTTTCTTGTCGCCCTTATGGCCGGCGATAAGAAGCTCTATCGCCACGAATGGCCGGCGATAGAAGGCTCAATCGCCGGCTATAGCCACGAATGGCCGGCGATGGAACGTTCAACCGCCGGCTATAGCCACGAATGGCCGGCGATAGAACGTTCAATCGCCGGTTATAGCCACGAATGGCCAGCGATAGAACGTTCAATCGCCGGCTATAGCCACGTATGGCTGGCGAGAGAAAGTTCTACAGCCGGCGATAGAAAGTTCTACAGCCAGCGACAGCCACGAATGGCCGCGATAGAACGTTCTGCAGCCGGCGTTAGCCGTGAATAGTCAGCGATAGGACATTCAATAGCTGGCCACTTGTGGATAACGGCAATAACCATCCGCTGCCAAAACAGCCATCTGTAGCCGGCAACAGAATGTTCAGTATCCGGCGATTGGAAATACGCGTGTGCACGAGGGGCAATTAAAAAAGTAATTTTTTTCGAAAATCATCATAAGCGCCAGTGAATCTATCCTGGTTTCTTTTCTAAAAATATTTTTCTTCAATTTTTTCTCAATAATTCTTACTTTTCCAAAATTTGATTTGATTTTGATTTTTTTTTATTTGAATCGGCCATATACACTGTTAAAAATCGTTGATTCCGTCCAACGGAAAATCCGGATTGAGAATGAACAGGGGAGTGAGATTCAGCGCATAGGTGCTGAGATGTGTCGCATGAGTGCGCAAAGCACTCCGCACCGGAGCTTCAGTTGGGCCCTAAGTCACGCGCACCTAGGCTATCTCTCTCTCGCACTAGCGCTATATACTGTCTCTTCTTCCCTTTAGGCCTACCAATCCAACGATGAAAATGAAAAATTTAAAGAGAAAAAATAAAAATAAGTAATAAGTAAATAATAGAATAGAATAGTGGAAATAATAGAGTAGCAGAAATAATAGAATTACAGAGACAACAGAAGAGAAATCAAATAAAGTAAATTAAATATATGATAAAATGAAGTCAAAGACTAAATTGAAGTAAAAAATTAGAGGGAGCAAGGAGATGAAGTAAAAAAATGAGGTGAAGAAAAAATAAAGTATAAGGGAAGAAACTAAATGAGGTTAAAGAATAGAATGAATTTAAAAAGTAAACATGATGAAGTATTAAAATAAATTACAGTAAAAAATAAAACAAAATAAGGGAATAAGAAGTAAATAATTTAAGAAAAAAAATTAAGTACTTGAAAAAATAAAACAAAATAAGGGAATAAGAAGTAAATAATTTAAGAAAAAAAATGAAGTACTTGAAAAAATAAAATAGAGTGAAGAAAAAAATAGAGTCAGCAAGGAAATAAATCAAGTAAAACGATAAAATAAATTTAAAAAATATAGTAAAGTAAAAAGTAAAATAAATACACGGACAAATCCAGGCAGATTGAAAATATCCTAGTTTCCCGTTCCAATCGACGTTAAATATCGGTTTTGCGTCACATAAAGGCAGCATCTGGTATAGCTTAATGGTTAGGGTCTTCGGTTTGTGTTAGGCAGGTCCCGGGTTCAATCCCTAAGGTAGGTAAAAATTTCTAATCTTCAAAATCGGGTAAATTACATCCCAGTAGTTTCATTATTCTTATTTTTCATGGTTTCAAAATTTATTTCCACAATTAACCCTTTTCCACCATCCCCTAGCTGCGAACCCCTAAATTTTCTATAGCCGGCGATTGAGAATTCCTACAGCCAGCCATAGGAATTCTCAATCGCCGGCTATAGAAAATTCCTATCGCCAAAAGGCCATGTTTCAATTTACCATAGGATTTTTCCTATGACCGGGCTATAGGTAATTTGTATGGCTTATTTTTACCAGGGAAAGTTTTCATTTAACATTGGTTACGGGGAATTTGAACTGCTCGAAACTCAAAGCTCTACGACAATCAAATCGAGCACTACAACGCTTTCAGCAAGCTTCTCAATCGAGCAATAAGTATTCATTTCCCATCATGTGTTGTTCAAATTGTAAACAATTTGCTATAGCTATGATCCAAAGTGTCAAGATTTTTATATCGCAAAAACTGTTGTGATAACGTTTAGCGTGTGATGTGAATCACGCGGAGCATTGAGCTTTCATGAGCGGGTAGTTTAAATTTACACAGCAAGAATCATATTTCGGTAATTTTCGGTGTGCGCATCATGGTTCACGTAAAATTTTGGCTAAGAAACTCGTCTGGTGGTCCATTACGATAAATATTCGCAATCATCAACTGACTAGATTTTCCATTTAATGTTACGGTGAAGAATCGAAATAATTGACCATCGATGTATTCCTATTAAAAACTATGGTAATGAATCGAAATAATTGAATACTGATGTATTCCTATTTAAAACTAGAGTACCTTTATAGCGAGAGTATGGACAGATCGCCTCATGGAGGGTTTTGGGCCCAAAAGTGTAGCCACCCTTCTAACCAACTTCTAACGCCTGAAATTTCACTGCCAGTCTGTAGATTCCAATTCTAACCAATATGGCCAAGAATGTACATAAACGAGCGTTCTTCCGCAAAAAATGAGTAAATTTATGCAAAAGTAAGTCAAATATATGCTTTATAAACGATGATTCGTAACAATAGTATTAGTAAAACGCCCTGGATGATTGAAATTCGTAGGTTGGCTGCATTTTTGGGCCCTAACTTCATTCGCTTAGGCATCGGTGAAGGCCTGATGGATTTTCGGAGTTTCACATCTGTCTATTCTCTCGCTATACACAGGTACTCTATTTAAAACGATGGTAAATTATCGAGTGTGAAGTAATTTGGACCCGAATATCGATCTTTTACCCAACCTTAAATGTTAGATCGAACGGTCCATCGCAGGTTACAACACGTCCCTGAAAGCAATACGGTGGATCCCATAAGATTATTATTGATTGATTGATTTTATGCTTCCTAACTGTTTTGGAGGCTTCCCATTGATCTCATTGAATTTATAATCGAAATGTAACGGATTGGTTTCGTCAAAAAATCGTCTAGGACGCACCGTTCTCGAGATATCGAGCAAAAATAATTGACACTCCTATTCAACACGCTATTCCATGTGGTGTTTGGGTGTCGCAGAGCGTCAGAGTGCGTTGTAGGAGAGACCATTCATGTTATGTTATTACAAACACTACCGCATAACCAATACAAATTTCACTTGTACAGTACCAAATATCGAGCGAACTCCAATTGTCCATAATGGATTAATTGATTTTAGGCTTGCTAATTGGATGTATTCCTATCAAACGAAACTAAGAGCTAATTTGAGTTCCTTTTGAGGAATTTAGAATCCGGGATAGCGCGTTCTGTCAAACGGACCTAAACGCTATGGAAAAGCATTGCGAGTGCAGGACGGAATAAGCCGGACGCCGGATTCCGCTGCCAATCCAAGCCCCTGTACCTTCCTCACCCTATAACGCTTAGGTCCGTTTGATAGAAATACGTCCAATTGTTATGAAGGCTTCCCGGTGGTCTCATTGCATTCATAATTGAGGGGTAGCGGATGGCAAATAAGCCTTCGGTGCATTTGGTGCCGTCAAAATTCGTCAAAGACGCACCGTTTTCGAGATATCGAGCAATAACCATCGATTATTTATTGATTTTCCATTTAAATCTATGGTAAAGTATCAAAATCATCAACCAACAACATTCTCATATAAAGTTGTGGTAAATAATCGAAATCATCAACTTTCGTTACAAAAACCAATGTCATACTGTCAAGTATCACCGGTAATTCAATCAGTAGCAATTATGTTGCATAACCTACAAGTTGAAGGGTAAAATAAACCATTCCATAACCTGCAGATTGAAGGGGCTACATGCAATACCTCGTATTATTAGAATTGTATAACCCGCATATTGAAGGAGTAACATTACTCTGCCATTTCGTTGAACAATTTTTACAACGTTGCCTTATAGTACAATATCCGCCATACAGCATTGTAATTTAATTCGTTTTTTTTTTTATGTAAAAAAAAAATCATCACTTCAAAGGAGCATTTTCTATGACCCCGGGCTATCCGCAATGAAATTTTACGTTTTTCTGATTCCCTTGATCTGTAGAAACTAAAACCAGACATCCCATCGTTGTGCGATCCACGAACAGACGGCTAGTTCACGATGAACTTTGAACTCTGGACGGAGCGAGGACCGCAATTTACGAAGGCCACGAAGAAAACCGCGTATACACATAAGATAGGTATGAGTCATGAATGTGTTTTTACCATCAGGCATACAACCGGTTAATAGTAAAAGTCAAGAATCCATTTATTCAAACAAGCATAAAAACTCGTATATACATATAGGATACGCATGCGACTTAGGTAAAAGTTGGATTTTCTCGAAAACGAAAAGTCGTATCAAAATTCGGTCTGAACAGTTTTCCGATCTTCGATAGTGTAAAAGAATCGTATCGGGCTGGGGTGGATTGGAGGAGGGTAATTTTCCGAAAATATTTTCCAGCGTAGGACTTAGAAAATTTTTTAATATCCCGAATCAGACCCTCCTCTCCAGTCACCGATTCCAGCCCCATCCTGGAGGCTATGGTCTATTGATCCCGAAAATTTTACAAGTTTTCGATTCATCAAACTGAAATTGCAATATACAATCCCAGTTGCTTATTCCAAAACACAAGGTTCAGATCCACATCTCCAAGCGCACACCACTAAAAATTGAAATTCCCGGATCAGACGCTACTCTGCAGTCACTGATACCAGTCCCATCCTGGAGGATATGGTCTATGCGACTTGGGTAAAAGTTGGATTTTCTCGAAAACTAAAAGTCGTATCAAAATTCGGTCCGTACAGTTTTCCGATCTTCGATAATGGAACAAAATCGCATCGGTCCGCTCCGGATCGGAGGAGGGTAATTTTCCGAAATTTTTTTAATTTCCCGAATCAGACCCTACTCTCCAGTCTCCGATACCAGGCCCATACTGGAGGATATGGTCTATTGATCCCGAAGATTTTACAAGTCCATAAATCCGAATATTTTGCACAATCTGACAACATTGTATCGAAAAATTAACTAACTTCTCGAACCATCTAGCAACACTGTAAAATGCGATGTTGCAAAATGTCACCCATAATTAAATCATTTATTTAAGTTCACCGTCCGGCAACGTTGTAACCGCCATCTTTAAGAATACACCATTGCATAACCCGCAGATTGAAGGGGCTTCATTACACTATTGCATAACCCGCATATTGTAGGGGCAACATGCAATACTTTTACTTTTACAGCGTTGCCATATTGAATAATAATCGCCGCGCAACACTGTAATTTAATTCGTATTTTTCTGCGCAATTTGGCTAAAATCTTTTGCGCTCAAGTCGGCATTTTCACCCTACTAAACGCGTCTATCTAAATTTTGCAAGATAGGTTCAAGATGGCGGCTGAATATGGACCGGTCCGTTGTTGGGCGAGAAGCGTTCCGAATACCGTAAAGCCGTAACGTGATTGGCTAGTAAAGACCAGTCACGTGACGTCCTTACCAGTTTGCGAAGAAGGCCGCGATATTCCAATTTTAGCTACATGTAAGGACCGGGAACGATATTGAAGTTGGAACACGTTTCAACTTAATTGCAACAAGTTCCAACAATGAAAGCTCCTTCGGGGGAAAGAGTAGGTAACTTGCACGTCAATCTAACAGTTGCTAGAATTCAACGATTTTGTTGCAAGTTGTTGCAACCTCTGCTTCTTGGTCAAGGGGGGTGGCGGCAACGTTACCGGCAATACTGACGCGGCTATATTTTTTAAAAAAAAACCTTGTCACACAATTTTTAAAATATTGCCAAATAATACTGAGATAGAAATATTCGTGTTATATTTTTTACAAGGTTGACAAAACATTCTCTGTTTTGCGATAAGTTAACGGTAGTAGGCGATGTGGTCATGTGTGGTCAGTATGGTCATGTGCAACGGATGCCAGATGAAAGGTTGCCTAAGAAGGTTCTGGATTGGGTCCCCCCTGGCAGAAAGCGTGGAGGACGCCCTGCCAAATCGTGGATTGAGGGAATAAGACAGGAAATGAGGAGATACGATCTGCCGGAGGAGCTCTGGCAGGATCGCTATCAGTGTTGCTTGGGTGTCGCAGAGCGCACAGAAGCGCTATACGAGCGACTTGTTAGTTAGAACAAAACATTGCTGAACAATATTTGTTGCGATGTTTATTAAAAACATTGAGAAAACATTGATCAACAATGTTTTTGCTAATATTTTGTAGCAATATTGTATTCACATATTTTTCTTATATTACATGACAATGTAAACAGACAATATTTTATAAATATTCCAAGACATATGGCGACTACTTTTTTAGGAACCTAACTGGCAATTCATGCGAAAATCGAAATACAGTGGCTGTGTGTGAAATATGTGCTTATTATGTTTTTTCAGTTATTTTACTTCAGTCATTGATTCTGACTTAAAAATTGACTATAATTTTTCATTTGGATAGTTAAAAATTGTTGTAAAACCAATTTAAGCCTTGTGAAAATAATTTTGTTTAAACAAAAACGTACGTACCTATGTGTTTTAAATGACAGTCAGGAGGCGAAAGAGTGAACAACCTGGCGTCAAGCATTTTCAAAATGAAAGCGTGCATCAAATGAAAGTGTCTCAAATGGGGTCTTGGCACGAAATGTGAAAAGTGTAACTATATTGTCACTCTTCACATTGCGCGCCATGGCCGCATTTGGGAAGCTTCAATTTGGATGTTCCATCTAGTTGCCAGAGATTTTTTCTCGTAACATTGCCGGCCAACATTTTTTAGTAACTTTTCCGGCTTTATGCGGTTAACATTGCAGAGCAACGTGATCATAATATTCTGGGAACATTTTGCAAGCAAAATTGCAGGGCAATATTCTGTCAATGTTTGGGGCAATATTGACTCGGGTAGCAAATATAATATTGTGTCAACGAAGTAGCAACGTTGACGTTTGACGTTGCCGCCACTCAACGCCGTTGCCGTGGCAATGTTGTGACAACGTTGTTTGCCGGGCGGGTTGTCTGCTGAGGGATACTCTCCGTTTCCTATGACTTGCAAAAAGTTGGCAGATTCTTCGGCAAAGTTCTCATATTTTAGGTCAATCTTATTCTATAGAATCAACGTGACCAGTGGGACAGAAATTGTTATTATGTTGGACCAATGTCTGACGGAACGTGAACGGCTGACCGCAGGCAAAATAAACACATCCCAACAAGTTGAAGTGTATGCAAAATGAAAGTTCAAAAATAAAGAATTTACGAAAAATGGACTACGAAAATGATGAATGATGATGGATGGATATACGAAAAATAAATGACAATAATAACAGCCTACTGCTGGAAAGTGCAGTTGGTGATAACCGATAAAAGTTGGCAATGATCCCCCTCCCATCATCAAAAACCAAATCAAAGCGCCGCCATTTTTGGGCCCTAAGTCCTCCATGGGCTCAGTGTCCATACTCTGCTTGTGAAGGTACTCTAGTAGAGACGTATTCGGCTAAAAGAAACAACGGTTTTTGGTGAGACCAAAAATTAACCAAAAACTGGACTCTTCATGGTTTCGTTGTTGGTCACAGGAATCCATGCTACAGCATAGGCAAACAGGCAGATCGCTTTTAAAGTCATAGAGAAATAAAGTTCCCATGACAATAGGTAACGCTCGCCATTTTTCGGGTGATAGGTATAGTACCTTGAAACCTGACATGGACAAGTCAATCAAAAATGGACCCAATAGTCGGTAACTATCCTTTCACCATGCTACCGAAGAGGTGTTGACAGTTCACGCTACAGTCATGGGTGCTTAAAACAAAAATACGCATTATAAGGGGAGAAAACAAAGTTATTTGGTCCTTTTAAGAGTTCTTCTGTTTGGAACTAGTCTTGTTATAACTGTCAGGAAAGGAGCTGTAGACGCATTTCGGGTCTAGTTTTACCCATCATCAGCACAGCGCACCTTCTGATTTTCCGCTTCAAATCCTGGATAGGTCGTAAAAATAACCGCGCAGAGGTTTGGTAAGCGGCTGCGGCGGCAAGTGAACCGCTGCGATAGCTCTGACGTAATAATACCGTCATTCCTCTAATCTGAGAGGTGATTTAGGTATATCTCCTCTCGCTCATTCTCCGTAGTATGGGGGAAAAGGACCATGTACGATGAGAGAGAGGAATTACCAGGAAAAGAGGCAGCAACAAAATGATGCGTACCGCTGTTTGTGCCCAGAAGGAATGACTTGATCTCATTGAAGCTCTCCTCGTCGGTGGGCAAGCCAAGTGAGGTCTCCTCTTCGGGCTGTCCCTGCCTGCTTAGGAGATTTTGGAGCACTTCTTCGTCTGATGGCAATTTGCTATCCTCAAACGTTGCTTCAGACAACACGTTCGGCAGCCATGTGAACAACGCTACCAGAAATGACCTCATCTGAAACATAGAACGTCACGTGGTCTGAAAATCTTCTCTTTGTAAAAAAAGTTATCAAGGGCGTGTCACTGTTTGAAAAAAAAGACATAAAAATTTCGATTTCTGGAAAAAAACAAATTTTTCGTATTTCTCAATAACATTCATGGATTTTTGGACAGTTTGAAATGAAAAGCTTGCGTAATCAAGTACGTTCCATACTTTTTCTTGGACCTAGTTGATTCTTCATGAATGTCAACATTATTATTATTTCACTCTGTATAAAGCTGCTGTTCCCACTCACTATGCCCCCCTAGATAAAAATTGGCCGAAGCGATTTCCTTTAAAATTGTTACACGCTTAGCTATTGTAATAAGGAGTTGATTAAATTATTCCCATTCAAATCCGCTGCCTCGAATGCCCGCAAGAGCGAAAAGTTATTTCTCCATATAGTATTACATTGGAGATACGCGGTTGTTTACGCGCATCGCGCCGAACAGGTTCAATCCTGTTGCGTGACGTCACTGCCTTATAGACGAAATTTAAGGTTTTAGGAGGTATTTTTCGACGAATGTTTGTGGAAATCGGTAAGCGGGGGTATTTTTCTCGGGGGATCTCGAATTTTTGGTCGGATTTCCAAAATCTCAAAATCCAAGATGGCGGCCGTGGCCTAAAATGCCTAGTCGGCTCCTGTTATATCGATTTTCGTGAAACTCGGTATCCAGGGGTGTTAAAGCTAATTAAGCTTTAACCAGATATGTCTCCGTGGTAACAGAGTTCTATATACATACGCGTTGTAACGCTATAAACCCGTGTGAATAAAGTCATATCCACAGTATTCTTATGAATATCATTATTATGAAGTTGAATAGTTATTCAATAGTTCTGATTGTTGCTAAATGTACGCAACAAGGAGTATTTTTTGACGAGAAACTCGATTTTTTGGTCAGATTTTCAAAATTTCAAAATCCAAGATGGCGGCCGTGGCCTAAAATCCTAAGTCGGAATGCTATTTTTTGACGAGAAACTCGAATTTTCGGTCAGATTTTCAAAATTTCCAAATCCAAAAGATGGCGGCCTTGGCCTAAAATGCTAAGTCGGCTCCTGTTCTATCGATTTTCGTGAAACTCGGTATCCACGGGTATTTTTCGACGAGAAACTCGAATTTTTGGTCCTATTTTCAAAATTCAAAAATCCAAGATGGCGGCCGTGGCCTAAAATGCTAAGCCGGCTCCTGTTTGATCGATTTTTGTGAAACACAGAGATCTAGAGTACTTTTCGACGGGGAACTCGAATTTTTGGTTAGATTTTCAAAATTCAAAAATCCAAGATGACGAACGTGGTCTAAATTACTATCTTGGCTTTCGATCCATCGATTTTTGTGAAATTCGGTATTAGGAGGTGTATTTCGACGGAAAACTCGCATTTTTGGTCAGATTTTCAACATTTCCAAAACCAAGATGGCGGCCCCGCACGAAAACGTGGTCCGGACTCCTAGAACATCAATTTCTGTAAAACTTGGTGAAAAAGAAGATTAAGACATAGATGTTGTCTCCTCATCTGTTGAGTGATGAATAGTGTGACGTAGGTATTTTCAATATGGCGCCTGCGCAAAACGTGTGTCTATTGTATGCTGTCCTCCTCTATGTTCTATTCTGTGTAATCATGTGAAAGCCTACAAGAGTTTAATTAAAGTGTCCTCGCTATGAATCTCAAATTGTTTTTTATTGTAGTTCAAACTAGTTTCCCTTCATGGCAGCAGAGCTTGGTTGGTGCTGAAAATGTGCTCGACAAATAAGAAGTCTAAAGTTAGTGAGAGTCTGAAAGGGAAACCGAGAAAGGTCGTGTTCGTGAGCGCGCAGTACCCTCTGATCAAGAAAACCTCGTGGCGTTCGTGAGTGAAAACCGTGTCCAAAATGTCGTTTATGCGGTCGGACGATGTAACCATTCCCATTTTTGACGGGGAAGATTATAGTAATTGGAAAAAAAGGATTTTGAAATTCTTACAGTTCAAAAAGTGCGCGACGGTTGCTACTCGAAGCAAAACAGAGTCTGACAAAGACGAGGACTGGACCACAATGGATGTTAAAGCTACAAATTACATCTATAGTGCGATTAGCAACAAACAGTCGGAATTTATCGGTGACCTTGAAAGTGCGTATTTGATTATGAGGAAGTTCGATGAAATGTATTCAAAAGAATCAACAGCATTACAAATCGTCTGTCGGAATCGCCTCGAGAACATCCGCCTAAATCAATTTTCGGACACAGCTAGTTTTTTCAATGAATTCGAAAAGGCGGTTAACGAGCTTAAAGCGGCCGGAGCAAAAATAACCGAACAGGAGAAACTAAACTATATGTTAAGGACCTTGCCAGAATCATACAGTCACATCGGTGACCTGATAGATGTATTGAAGGAGGAAGAGAAAACGGTCGAGTACGTTAAAACCAAGATTTCCTTGAAAGAAAATCTGAAGAAGAACTTGAGTGACGAATCAAAAGGTGCGAATGCCTTTGTAACAGAGACTAGAGGAACGTGCTGGAACTGTAATAGCCCGGATCATTATCAGCGCGACTGTGTCCGAGGGAATCATCGAGGAGGTCAATCCAGAGGTGATCATCATCAGCGAGGGTGGAATCAAGGAAACCAGCGAAGAGGAAGTTACTCCAGAGGTCAAGGTAGAGGTGGATACTCAAGAGGAAGACAGTGGTCAAGAGGATATCAGAGAGGCCGCAGTCGAGGTGGTAGAGGATATCGCTCTGGAAACTGGCAAAACCGAGGTGACGACAACCAAAACTCTGAAGCGTATGTCAGTGCTAATAGTTTCAACGTAGAGGTAAATGCCACGGAATCTACCCCCGAAGGTGATCATGTGCGTAACGATAATCAAATTTTATGGTTATTAGACAGTGGTTGCACGGATCATATTGTGAACGATGACAAGTATTTCAGTGAGTATGTAACATTGAATAACCCAGTTGAGGTTAGAATTGGTGATGGAAGAATCTTAATGGCAACTAAAATTGGTACAGTTGAGGCAATGTTCAATGTAAATGGTCATAATATTCCAATTAATCTTGCAAATGTATTTTATGTGAAAGACATGAAGGCGAATTTAATAAGTTATTCTCAGGTAACAGAAAGAAATAAAATTGTATCCAAAGGAGATGCCTCTAGAATTTACAACCCAATGGGAGAACTCATAGCAATTGCAATTAAAGAGGGTAGTCTGTACAAATTGAACAGTGTAGTAATTAAAAAGCCAATAGATTCTCAGGTTTTCACATGTAAAAGTTTATTAAATATGTCCGTTAAAGAAAGATGGCACCGTACACTTGGTCATGTTAATTTTAGCTGTTTAGATGAAATGTTAAAAGGTAATTTACTTGAGGGTGCTCCTCCCCGTGTTGAAAGTCAATTTATGAAATGTGCCATTTGTCTCGAGAATAAAATGCATAACATGCCTTTTAAAAATAACAGAACCAGAGCCCAAGATATTTTGGAGATTGTTCATTCAGATCTAAATGGGCCACATTCAACTACTGGCTATACTGGCGAAAAGTATTTCTTATCATTCATTGATGACTATAGCAAATTATCAAAGGTATATTGCATTAAGAGCAAAGACCAAGTCTTTGATTGCTTTGTAGATTATGTAAACCTTGTTCAAAATCTTACTGGTAAATATGTAAAGAAATTGTATTGTGATAATGGTACTGAATATCTTAATCAGCAAATTTATAACTTTATTAGAGAGAAAGGTATAGAGTTAAAACCGTGTCCACCCTATGTCCATGAATTAAATGGGGTTGCAGAGCGCTACAACAGGTCAATTATGGACATGGCTCGATGTCTATTATCTGAAGCCCAAATTGAAAGAAAATATTGGCCTGAAGTTGTCAAAACTGCAGCGTATATCTTAAAAACAGGATATTACCGACAACTGAAGAACATAAAACGCCTTTTGAGATCTTTTTTAGAAAGAAACCTAATGTCGAAAATTTAAAACTGTACGGGTCAAAAGTATATGTGAGGGTGCCTGAAGAAAAAAGGTCATCCAAATTTGACAGGAAAGCCGATTTAGGAACTTTATTAGGCTACTCAGATGTAGGATATAGAGTACTTGTTAAAGGTAGAGTCTTTGTCGCAAGACATGTAGAATTTATTGAGGATATTAATAACTGCATTGGCCTAAGTAAAGATAGCGACTCTGAAAATGAAGATACCGATAAGGAAGATAATGCCGCAGAACCAAGAAGGTCATCGCGACCTCCAAAACCTAAAAGAGATGATCAGTTTGTGTATAATCATTTTATTTATGTAAATTATTGTGATGCAACAGTCCCACTAACATACAAAGAAGCAATAATGAGCAAAGAAAAGGATGAATGGTTGAAGGCTATGCAAACACAGTTTGATAAGATTGAAGCTAATGAAACATGGGAACTAGTTAAAAGACCCCCGGACGATGAGATTCTTGATGTAAAATGGGTTTTCGCAAAGAAAGGAGACAATGTTTATAAAGCCAGAATTGTAGTGAAAGGCTATTAGCAGCAAGAAGATTCAAGTTTTGATGAAGTTTACTCACCTGTTGCCCAGACTCAAACTTTAAAATTACTTTTAGCATATTGTTGTCAGCACAATTTAGATATTGATCAAATGGATGTAGAAACAGCCTTCCTAAATAGCAAAATTACCTCTCTTGTTTATGTTAAGCAGCCTAAAGGTTTTGAAAAAGGCTCAGAGAACATGGTCTATAAATTAAAAAAATCTTTGTATGGACTAAGGAAAAGCCCTAGAAATTGGTATGATACATTTAATGATTATTTGATTAGTTTAGGTTTCATAAGGAGCAAAGTTGATAATTGTTTGTATGTTATGAACACTTCAGATGGACATGTAGTCTACATATTGGTATTTATGGATGATTTACTGGTTGCTAGTAAAGAGAGAAGAGTCATCGACTCAATAAAGAAGAAACTTGAAAAAAGGTTTAAAATGAAAGATCTTGGCAGAATTAAGAAGTATCTAGGTATTGATATTGATTATGATGTTAAAAAAGGAACAATGACCCTAAGTCAAACAAATTATATTGAATCCCTATGTGAAAAATTTCAAATTCAAAATGCAAGACTGTATAATACACCCATGGAAAGTAATCTTCATATAGATCCTGCTGAGAATCCAGACCCTTTATCTTTTAGAAATCTTATCGGGGCACTTCTGTACATAAGTAGCGCGACTCGTCCAGACATAACGTACAGCGTTAATTACCTTAGTAGATTTACTACTTGTGCTGATGAGACACATTATAGGTATGCACTCAGAATTTTGAAATATTTACTCATGTCTAAAAACTTAAAATTATGCTTTAAGAAATCAAATGTCGATGAAGTTCTGGACTCATTTGTTGATTCAGACTGGGCAGGAGATCATATTGATCGTAAATCTACATCTGGATATGTCATTCGATTCTACGGCAACCCAATCTATTGGAAAACCCGTAAACAAAATTTTGTCACAAAATCATCAACCCATGCCGAATATATTGCGTTATCTGAAGCTACGTCTGAAATTTTGTTTGTATTAAATCTCTTAGAAACTTTTAGCATAAATGTTAAAAATAAAATAAATATTTATGAGGATAACTCAGGAGCACTTACGATTGCCAAACTTGGGAACCTAACAAGAAATTCAAAACATATCAAAGTAAACTTTCATTTTGTGAATGAAAATTACAAAAAAGGTGTAATTGATATTGTGAAAATTTCCTCTGACGAGAACATGGGAGACATATTTACTAAAGCTCTACCAAAAGAAAAGTTTTTTAAATTCAGAAAGATGCTCCGTATTGGAGAGCAGTAAAGCAATTTTTTTTTCTCTAAACTATAAAATAAATTTTTTCAAAAAGCAAGGAAGCGTAAGAATTGTATTTCGATAGTAGCGGTCAAAATGTAAGAGGTGCTTTTGTTCTAAAATTTTTTCATATGTACTTTTCTTCGAATTTTGTATACATATATCTTTTGTGCACTATCCTGTTAAAAATTCAAAAAAGTAAGGAAGCGTGTTGAGTGATGAATAGTGTGACGTAGGTATTTTCAATATGGCGCCTGCGCAAAACGTGTGTCTATTGTATGCTGTCCTCCTCTATGTTCTATTCTGTGTAATCATGTGAAAGCCTACAAGAGTTTAATTAAAGTGTCCTCGCTATGAATCTCAAATTGTTTTTTATTGTAGTTCAAACTAGTTTCCCTTCATCATCAATGTTAAAAACTGTGCGGGGCGGTGGCGGCTCGCGGAGCGAGTCGCAAGTTCGTCGCGAAGCGTAGAACTGCGGTCCAGGGGCACTCCCCGGCTAGACGTGTCAGCTCGCAAAGCGAGCTAATCACAACTTGTTACTCTATATAAAGCTGCTGTTCCCACTCACTCTGCCCCCCCTAGATAAAAATTGGCCGAAGCGACTTCCTTTAAAAGTGGTACACGCTTAGCTATTGTAATGAGGAGTTAATTAACATTATTCCCATTCGAATCCGCTGCCTAAGACGCTCGCAAGAGCGGAAAGTTGTTTCTCCATATTGTATTGCATTGGAGATACGCGGTTGTTTGCGCGCACCGCGCCGAACAGGTTCAATCCTGTTGCGTGACGTCACAGCCTTATAGACAAAATTTAAGGGCTTGGGAGGTATTTTTCGACGGATTTTGAAGAAAATCGGTAACCGGGGGTATTTTTCAACGGAGAACTCGAATTGTTGGTCCAATTTCCAAAATTCCATAATCTAAGACGGCGGACATAGTCTGAAATGCTATCTCGGTTCCTCTTTTATCGATTTTCGTGAAACTCGGTATTTGAGGGTACTTTTCGACGATGAACTCGAATTTTATAGGTCCGATTTCCAAAATTCCAAATCCAATATGGGGGCCATGTTCTAAAATGCTATATCGGCTCCTCTTCCCTCGATTTTCGTGGAACTCGGTATGGGGTGGTAGGTATCTTCGACGGGAAACTCGAATTTTAGGTCAGATTTTCAAAATTCCTAAATCTAAGATGGCGGCCGTGGCTTGATTTACTATCTCGGCTTCACTTCGACCGACTTTTTTGAAACTCGGTAGCAGGGGTTTTTTCTCGATAGGAAACTCGAATTTTCGGTGCGATTTTCAAAATTCCAAAATCGAAGATGGCGGACGTGGTTTAAAATTCTATCTAGGCTCCTAATACATCGATTTTTACTGAACTCGGTACCTATTAGGGGCCACTTTCTCGAACGGGAAGCACGAATTTTTCGTTAGATTTTCAACATTTCTAAATCCAAGACGGCGGCTGTGCTCTTTCATGCGGTCACGGCTCCTGGACCATCGATTTCTGTGAAACTTGATGAAAAAAAAGATGAAGACGAAGATGTTGTCTTCCCATTAAAGTTAAAATCTATGTGTGGTGGGGGTGGCTCGCGGAGCGAGTCGTAAGTTCATCGCGAAGCGAAGAACCGGGGGTCCAGTAGCACGCCCCGGCTAGGTGTGTCAGCTCGGAAAGCGAGCTAATCACGGCAAGTAAAATGTATAAAGCTACGGTACCGATATTTCATCAACACTTTCCCAAAATACTGTCGAAGCGATTTCATTCAAACATACGTATACGCTACGTACATGGCGTACATGGGTGTATGTATGTATGTATGTATGTACGTATGTACGTATGTACGTATGTACGAACCAAAAAAAACATTAACAAACATCTAAGTACAGGGTGCTCCAGAAAAACCAATCAAACACCGATACTGGGTGTCTCAAGGGGGCAGGAAAAATTGATGGTACGTCGTACTCAGTTTAACAACATCAGCGCGATAGTTGAACACTGAGTCCCTGTTTTTTATGATATGCACCATTTCTGTTATTGACCGAGCAAAGTCATTATTTTCGCGCGCTAAGATTCTAACATTATCGAAATCAAACGTATGTCCCATGGTGTTCTGGTGATCGTGCAAAGCAGTTTTTTCGTTGGCATCGTATTTATGGCCATACATGCGTTTACCAAGCTGTTGCTTGGTTTGGCCTAAATAAGCAACTGTACAGTTTGGGTGAGCACTCCACCTTATACACCACACCAGAGACCTGGGAAGACGGAATCGGTGCCTTCAACCGAGACATGAGACACTCGAGGGTGTTGTACTTTCGAGGAGCCAAAACGACGAGGCAGCCAAAGTTAATAGTGCACCTACAGTTCCCTATCCTGCAGTGGCTCTTCGAACAAGTTTGGCAAGAAGGAAACCTTCTGGACTGAGGGTTATATTCCCTAACGCAGAAGACTACTCTACTTTCGGGAAGCGGGCCGCCCTGGAAATCGTTAGGACCCCTGCCACTCCCCGGAGAGGAAAGTGGAGACTTTCCACCCCGCTGGGGCGGACCTCAGGAGGTCTCTAGTGCGCTGGAAGGGGACGAATTGTACCTCGCAGTTGACGATGTTCGGAACGCGACACGGCTCTGGATGCCCTTGTCTTCCGTGTCCAAGCTGATGAGTCAGTGTTACGGCTTCAATGGTAGCGCACCAGAGGAAACATGGCAACTGATGCGAGACGCGGAGGACGCGAAGCTGCGCTGGGTGGGCCGCGCACTTGACTGCAAGACTACCCTCATTCTGTGGCACGAAATACATGAAGGGCCCAAGGGAGAGCCTCTCATGAGGCTGCATTGCGGCGGGGCCGATGACGAGGACCACTCGAATAGAGGCAATCCGAGGGTGGATGAAAATCGGACGGAAGCACGAATAGACGAGGCAGAGGACGTGACACCCCGCACTCTCGTGGGAGAGGGCTCTGCGTTCATTCAGAAGGGTGCATTGACGGCTGAGACTACTGGGATCGGAAAAAGATGGGACTCTAAAACACGTTACCCAGCCAGGCAAATGTTGTTCAGGAGGACATCGCTCCCTATGGGAGGTGACCAGAGCAGTGGAAGCCCTCCGGCAGTAACACAGCACCGCGGGAAGGAATAATCGAATCAACTAGGATCAAAGGCGTATCAACTTATTTACTCAGAATCCTTCAAGAATATTTCACGGAGCGTAGCATCATATTAGACGGAGAAGAAATCCAAACCTCGTGTGGAGTGCCCCAGGGTAGCTGTTTGTCGCCGTTTTTGTGGCTGGTCTACTATGACTTTGTGGTGGGAGGCGCCCTCCTAATTGGGCTGCAAGGAAAAGGAATATTATCGCTTCGGTGGCCATTTCCATACTCTCATGTGCAGCTCCAGTTTAGGCAGACATTGTCAGGACGAAAACTTATGCTGATATAGTGAGGAAAACTTTCAGACCCATCAAGATTAAAGTGACAAGGGCCTACAGAACTATGCCAGATGAGGCGCTAGACGTACTAGCAAATATCCATTTTGGCACGCCATTGACACGCAAGATCCGAAGATGGCTGAAAAAATGACGTATGACGCCTGGAAAGATAGATGGTACTCGAACACGGGGAAAGCTGAATGGACTCGAAAACTGATCCCGGATCTTAATTTGTGGATGAAAAGTGAGTTTGCAGAAGTAAACTTCGCGACAACTCAGTTGCTGACTAGCCATGGTTCTTTTGCGGCTCATCTACATCGGTTCAAGATCAAAGACTCTGATCAAGGCACTCAATGCAGCCAACGTGATTCGGCGGAACACGCGATGTACAACTGTGGCAAATGGGTTGCAGAAAGGCAAAAATTTGAGGGAGTCATGGGTGCTATCCCACCTCCAGAAGAGCTGATGGGTGTGCTACTAGAAAACAAAGGAAATTGGCTTGCGTTTGAGCGGTTCGCGTCGCGTGTATTGTCAAGTAAACGGAAAGATGGATAGTGTGTAGCCTAGCGAAACCCGTTTTATGTGTAACCATCCGCAGAACTGATCACCGCCAGTGAGGATAACCTTGATGTTAACGGATACCTCTTTGTGGGTCAGAAACCTCGGGTCTCTGGCCCTGTTTACCGCAGGCTATCCAATTGGGGGTATCGGGTTCGACGCACCCGTGGAGCTGAGTCATGTGTAGGCTGCCCCCTTCTGGAGCCGCATAAGATGGGGTGCCTCGAGGGCTGAGCGAGACGTAGCTGGTCTGCCCTTCCTGCCGTCCAGTCCTCGGCTCCAGAGCCCTGCCGTAGGATTGTCGTAGGGTTTGGCGCAAGCTGGGCCTAGGCTCTCCTCCTACGCCCTTGACTCCGGGTACTATGAAGGGCTTCGGCAGATCGGTCCCGCGGGATGGGGGGACCCTCCCCCAAGTGGGGGGCCTGAGGGGCGCCGACTTCACCGGGGCCGGAGTCGGGGACTGCCGTTCGGAGAGTGCCTTAGAGACGTCCGGCGGGAGGATAGAGCGTCCGATGGGCCACACTTGCGCGGGGTGTGGCCTGGAAGGGTCGTTTAGTGGGTACGGAACATGGGGGTCCTCTACCCCCACATAACCGGATTTTTCCATCTCACAGCGGTCGGGTCGGTTAGGGCTCGCTTCGGCGGCTCTTCACCGGCTGATGGCCGTTACCGTCCCGGTATTTGGCGGGCCCTTTTCATGAGGGGGGGGGCGTTTTGGCGACCCTCATGATGGGGGCACTGTGACAAATTTTTCCTCTCATTAAAAAAAAAAAAAAAAAAAAAAAAAAAAAATCCAGGACGGTGGACATAGTCTTAAATGCCATCTCGGCTCCCTCCTCTTAACTCGGTATGAGAGCGTATTTTTCGACAATTTCGAATTCAATTCGAATTGCAGGCCCGATTTCCAAATGGCGGCAATGGTCTAAAATGCTTATCGGCTTCTCTTCCATCGATTTTCGTGGAAACCGGTATGGGGTGGTATCTTCGACGGGAAACTCGAATTTTAGGTCAGATTTTCAAAATGTCTAAATCTAAGATGGCGACCGTGGCTTAATATGCTATCTTGGCTTCACTTCGACCGATTTTCTTGAAACTCGGTAGCAGGGGTTTTTTTCTCGACAGGAAACTCGAATTTTCGGTGAGATTTTCAAAATTCCAAAATCGAAGATGGCGGACGTGGTTTAAAATTCTATCTAGGCTCCTGCTACATCGATTTTTGCTGAACTCGGTACCTATCTGGGGCCGTTTTCTCGAATGGGAAGCGGCCTTTATCAACCGCTAAACACAAATAAAAACACAAGTTGTACCCATGAATAATTAATCACCACGGTCCCTCGTGTATCTGTGCGTGATTTTAGCAAAAAAAGAATAAACGAAGGGGATATGCGCTATCACCTACTATTGATTTTTGGGGTAATCTATTGGAGCGTCAAAACAAATGCGGAGTTTTGAGGCCATGCGAGAGTTTAGGGCACGGAGCCAGTTCGAACGCAGCATGAATACTCATTTGCCACGTATTCAATTGCCTCCATATAGCGGACAAAGACGAGAGATCTGCGTTTCAGCAGAAAGCATTCGAATGATGGGAAATAAGCTCCTTTTTTTTGAGAGTGCTTTCGACGGATTGGACATGAATTCTTAAACGTATCCCTCAAGAATGCAAATATCCTTCTGTTGTCTTGGGCGAGAAATCGTTTGAAGCACTTTCGACGAGGGAAGGGGCGACCGGTTGTCATGGTCGGAAGACAGAGATAGCCACATTTTAATACAAGCTATTCGGGGCGCGCTGTGCGCGTCCTTACGGCATAACAGAAGTTTCCTCTCTGCACCCCCAATCTTTGAGGCTCGCCTCGCGACCTTTCATAGGACACCGACATCAAACTCAAAAAACATTCCCATGACAATTTTTAGACTGCGTTTTTTCATAAAATACCTAGTGCATGGTGCAAACGATACTTTAAGCGTGAATTGTTTGGGAAAGATTTAAACCCAAAACTTGCGTTGAAGATGAAAATAATTTAAGAACACGAGGCTTCAGAACACGCCGTGGAACAGAAAGGATTGATGTTAAAGGATTGTAAGGACAGGAGGATTTTGCGGGTGGGTGAAGAGGGGACGTACGCCCCCCTTTTTCCCGAACCAAACCTAAATACACCCTTTGGTAATCCATAGGTACCTCTAACCCCCCCCCCCCCTCCGTTTGGTGGGATCAAGGAAAACTCCGTTCCATTCGTTTGACATGTCTGGGTTTGCCAGTTGTCTGAGGAAAGATGGGAAAATGCTGAATAACGCTTCAAAGAACTAGGTAATACTTAATAAAATCAGAAGGATGTGTTTGAACGAGGATCATCAAAAAAGTAAGTTTCTCTACCTTGTATCATCCAAACAAAAAGAGATACATAAATCAAATCGGCAAGAAGGCGCATATTAGGCATACTCTGTGCTTTAAAAAAAAGCTCAAGTTTTCGAAAATTGCTCAAGCGATTGCGAGGTTAACTCAGACAACCTCCTGTCGCCGCGTGCCCACCTCCGGAGTCAGAATGTTCAGAGACTCATATTAATTCAGACTTGGGTTATCACCGCTAAGCACCCAAGTAGGCACGATTGCAACTTGTTGCGACAACATCATAAGAAAGTTGTAACTTATTGGAATAATTTTTGTTGCAACTTTTTTGAATGAAGATGACAAGAAAGTTGAATTAAAGTCAGGAGTTATAAAAAGAGAAAACATCGCTATTATACAGAAAGAGGGGCCTCATATTACTAGGTATAAGGAAGTGCTTTTACACACGAAAGGAGTCAACCCTTCTTAAAGAAGTAAATATTTTTAAGTAACCATAAAATACTATGACTGTGTTTACTCCTTTACGTACCACTCTACATCACGAGGAACACTGAAAAAAAGGCGTACTATTTTTAAGTAGGTAAACGCGTTGTCGCGGATTTTTTTCTATTTCGAAGGCGGGTCCGCCTTGGAAGAAAACTTCGGGTTTCTCAATGTAGGCATTCAGAATAATTGTCTTGGAACAAGAAGGTCCTATTCTGTTGAATTAAATCAACGGCGTTTTAAAATAAGCGACCGTGTACTTGAATGAAGAAACCTGTTTCTTGAAATTAGTAAACGGGGACAACGCCCACAGAGCACATTCGTTTCCTGTTTTCAACTGCCCAGCTTGCTTGAAAGAGGAAAACACGTTGTGTCAAAAGAATGAATCGTTTGCTTAAAATTAGTAAACGGGGCGAACGCCCTCTGAGATCGTCCGTTGTCTCTTTCCAGTCACTAGCTTGCTTGATCTAATAAAACACGGTGCGTCAAAAGAAGGAATCAGTATGCTTAAAATTAGTAAACGGGCTGAGCGCCTTCCGAGGGGGGAAAACCAATTAGCACTACGTTTGTTGCCTGATTCCAAGTAACAACTCGCTTGATGAAAGAAACCCCGTTGCGTCGAAAGAAGAAACCAGGTTCCTTAAAATTAGTAAACGGGGTGGTGACGCTTCCTATGAGGATGATGCATGCAATTGCTGCCAGATGCCGCGCCGTTAGCATCCAAGATCCATCCATATAGGTCAGTCATTCCCGAAACCGAAATGAGAATCTTCTGCGCTTGACGTCAGCATTACTGCCGCGAAAACCAGAAAAGTCGGAAATAATGATTTTCTTATGGGCGAAAGCAATTTTTTCTTAGTGAATCATTTAAATTTCTTACTTTTAAATCCTTTGAAACTTTCTGAGTGTCGAAAAGAACGTTTAGACATTAGCGTCCAGGGTTTAAATTCAGCTGAATTTGCGTTTTTATATTTTTAAATGATTTTTGAAGTCAGCGATGTAACAAGCCATCTGGTGGTATAGATTCGCGTGTAAAAATGGCTGATGCAGAGTAAACTGTAAAAATGAAATAACACAAATTCGGCAAAATCGAAACCCTGAATGCTAATGTCTAAACGTTCCTTTCGACACTCAGAAAGTTTCAAAGGATTCAAAAGTATGAAATTTAAATGACTCGTTAAGAAAAAGTTGCTCTCTCCCATAAGAAAAGCATTGTTTCCGACTTTTCTGGTTTTCGCGACAGTAATGCTGACGTCACGAGCCAATGGAAAGGGGCTTACCCCGAGCGGGGAAATCTGCGTAATGACTGACCTATATGGATGGATCTTGGTTAGCATCAGCTTAAACCAACACCATTTATGACGGAATAAAGGAACCCATCTATCAAAAGTAAGTATTGTGAACAAGAAATACGGTTCTTCCAAGGAGGAATAAGGATGCAAAGATGCAAGGATTAAATATTTTGATTAGAACAGGGATTGGGAGTTGAGTTTGCGGGCAAACTCGATGCCCTGGTAAAAATGTTCCACGCGAATTTGCATGGAAATCACCTGATTTCCATCATGACGACCCTGGTGGTTTCAACCCTGATTGGTGGTTGGTGGTTTCAACCATTGAAACTAGAGAGGGTTTCCATCTATTAGAAACTGTTTCTATGCAAAAAGCAATACCATTGCCAATAAAAAATGACCTCAATAGAAAACCGGTCCTCCGTAAATTTTTTTCGCGCCTGAGAAAACTTATGGGGCCACGGGCAAAGTGGAATGGGCGGGTAAAGTGGAATATGCTCATTTTGAAAATCGTTTCGTCCTGTGGTGCTTGAAATCAAAACTAGAGAGGGTATACTTACCTATCCGCTAGAAATTGTTTTTATGCAAAAAGACCAACATACCTAAGGCCGACATCGGTTGGTCCAGTGGTTAGCGCAACTGATCACAGACCTAGATGTCCCAGGTTCGAATCCCGGCCTCGGTGGCAAGATTTGATGGTCTCAGATCTTGTCACCGTGGAGTGGCATGGATGTTTCTCTTCGTTTCTTCCTTTGTACTTCTGTTTCTACTGTTGTTGTAATCTTCCCATCATTTAGCGGTGGCTGTTTGTCTACACGACTAAGGCCAATGAACTATACCTAGAGTGCGCAAGCTCTCAAAAAAAAAAAAAAAAAAAAAAAAAAAAAACATACCTAAGCAATGATGAATCACGAAAGTAACTAGCCGACCCTCGCCAGATCTGTTTCGCGCTCGTGAGAGCTTGTTCGTTTTTAGAAGTGTCAAATTAATAAATCCATGAATCCTACTTAATCAGTAATTGCTCTAGTATCTATTTCAAAAACAAAATTTACGTGAATCGGTTTCTCCTTATAATTATTAATACAATTTCAAGGGGCGGTGTCTCGAATTCCACTTTGCCCGACTTGAGTCGGGCAATGTGGAATTTTGCCTCTTTTTATTAATCTAATTTTCTTGGCGCCTTTTGAAAACTTTTTCGGCCTCTTTCACCTTCTTTTGATAAAAGAGCGATGGAACTTCAATTATAAATAAACATAATGTTTTAGGTAGTTAAAATACATTTTCTGTAACTCGTTGAAAAAAAGTGTTCCCTTTTTGCCCGGCTCTCCCCTACTGCATTGTGAACAAAACAGAAACACTTGGTACTAATCACGATGGGTCAAACCAGATATGCAAGATTTTATCAAACTTCATAAAATGAAATTTCGTTAACCTCAATAATTTTTGAAACCTTCTACACTGAGCTCAGTATAACATTATACGGTAACATCTTAATTTTGATTTGGGGAAAAAAAAAAAAAAAAAAAATAGGAGAAATAAAAAGATGAGTCAAACGTAATGTTTTAAAGAATTCACAGACGATTGTTGCGGGTTGCATTATCAGCTCCCAAAAAATCGTTGGCATTTCCCTCTTCTGTGATCGATATGTCGACTGGGCGTGCATAAATGCAGCAAAAACTGAATAAAGAAAAGTAATATTAAATTAAATAAAAAATAAGTAAAACCTTAAAATAAATTATGAAAAATAAAATTACAGAAAAAGGAGTAAGTGAAGAAATGATCAGATAAAGGAAAAATTAATTAAAGTAAAAAAAAAATTTAAAAAAATAAAGTAAAGAAATAAATTCAAAGAAAATAAAGTTATAAAGTAAAGTTAAAAAAGGGTTAAGAAATAAAATAAAGTACTTAAACAACTAAAGTAAAGTTAATAATAAAATGAAGTAAAAATAAAATACATTTTTAAAAATGAACAAATGTACCTGTATTCTAAATATTCTAGTTTTCCGTTCTAATCGAAGTTAAATCCCGGTTTTTCGGCTCCCGTTCTCATCGCTCGGTATAGATCAATCGGTAGGGTCTTCGGCTAGTGTTAGGTAGGTCCCAGGTCTAATCCCCAATGCAGGCAAAAAATATTCGAACCTACGATAACGCCAACATGGACTCCCAATGGTTCAATTAATTTTATTTTTCACGATTTCGAAAATTATTTCCTTAAATAATCCTTTGGGGTGCCTCTTTTTCCCCAACTACCCTACTTAACATTTTCCATGCGGCTGATTTCCATGAAGTTGGTTTCCATGCCGTATGCGCATGGAAACTTTTCCGTCCCAATTTTCCATGTAGCTGATTTCCATGCAAATTTCGCATGGAACATTTTTACCAGGGTGGTTAGGGCGATCTCACGGCGGAGAATCTGGATGCGCATACGCTGGCACAGAATATATGGACTAAATTTTGCAATTTTGAACTATAAATTCTGGCTCTTCTGGAAAAACACTTATATGCATAGGGAAACTAATGGCACATACATTGTTTTTAAACCGGGCTAGAATTAATAGCTCCAAATTGCAAAATGCACCTAGTTCATATAGGCTATAATATTACACACTGGCGGGTTAACCCCAACAGAGAAAACACCCCTTCCTCCCATCATACCAAGAAGGGGGGAGGTGCATCAGCCCTGCGGCAAGATATTCTACCAAAAACAGGGTGTACTAAAAATATGGATACCTACAAACATGCTAATAGCTACGTTTATGCGAGGCTCGAAACCGAGGTTTCACGAAACCCGAGTTTGTAATGCAAGTTTCCTCCGTCGGGTTTATGCGGGCGCTGTAACCCGACTTTCGCGGGAAATCAAAAACTTTCCGATTCTGACGCTGTTTATGCGCATATTTTCGATTGAACTTAAATTTCATGCGATGGCGCCATTTTCACAAGCGATACATCATTTTTTCACTATGAATTGATTCAATAAAATATTAGGTATAACGCTTTTATCCCGTGTATGTTCCACAATTTTTCCGCAATATATAAGCGGAGGCTTCATCTTCACTAGAAAAGCCTTTACTGACTTTCTGAGCAACAACTGGAAAAATGACAGTGGTTTTGTAATCACTTTACGTTCATATTTAAAAATTGAATGAATACCTAATCTCAATAACCCTCCAAATCATGCTCGAGCATGTATTCTGAGTTCAGAAAAGAAGCCATCATAGGTAATTTTAGTGATGTTAAAAATAATTATGGCAGGCGCAGAAATTCATCATGTTGTTGATTGAGCTTCTAATGATCTTGCAATAGGTAGGTATTGAAAGTGTAGGAGCGTAATCGAGTAAAGCACCGCACCTTCACTCCATGGTGTCATAGAGATAGTACGTCTGCCATTGTTGTGAAACAAATAAGGAATCAGGAATACCTACTTATGGGAATCCCTCCTTCAAATTATGATCAAAATAAGAGGTTATTGATAGGTCAACAATGTATTGGTGAAGCAGAAGCGTCTAAATCCTCTTGAGGCAAGGGACAGTGACAATCTCAACAAACTGATGACGCTTCACAAATTTTGAATTTCCACATTCCCAGAGACACGCACTGAAATCCTGTTTCTCACCCCTCTTTCCGACTGATCTCCGAGTCCATGAGCAAGAGAGAAAGAAAATAGGCGAGCTACCTACTACTTGCTGCTTGGCGTATTTGTTTTTTTCCTTAAACTTGAGTTTCAAAGGTGACTCATGGGTTTACGGACAGTAGGTCTACACGAAGAAGGGCTACAAAAAAAAGGGCTACATTCTTTGGTCTAGAGTCAAAATGTCTACATGAAAATGCCTATTAAAATAATTTCTACATAGTAAAATATGACTGCGGTATTAAAATGTCTACGGTTTGACTGCCTACTCTGAAAATGTCAAATGTCGTCTAATAAGAATCTCATTTTAACTGTCGAATGTTTGAACAGTTATTGAATCAAAATTGTGCGACCTAAAGTGTATCCCCAAAGACAGGACGAGGCTGTGGATGCTACAGGAGCTGATGCGTAAAAATTGTGAGTCAAATAATTGATCCTATAAATATCAACATGTATATTTTATGCATATTTTATTTATTTTTTTATTTTATATATTTTTAGTGGCCAACATATGTATATTGAAGTGGGCAAACAAACCGTAGACATTTTAATAGCGTAGACATATTTGACTGTAGACATCACTTTAGTGGACATTTTAATTTAGACGTTTTGACTGTAGACTAAAAAAGATGGCACATTTCTTTGTAGCCCTTTTTCCTGTAGACGTACTGTCTGCATAAGTACCGACTCATGTACTTAAACAGCAACTGACACAAAAGATTTCAGAACCTGCCATTACATTTCACTAACCAAAGACACAAACCCAACCTTACCATTGATTCTTTCGCTTAGACTGTATATTATTCTTCCGTTGGGATTCAATATGAACTCAATTCAAAAATGCTTCTGAATTTGATTATTTGGATAGATTGGAAGATGGAGCTTTTAGTCTATCTGTAAAGCGCATTAACTAACATTTACTGCTGTCACAAGATATTTTTGCACAGGCAGAGCCACTTTCCACAGTTGATGCATCTCTAACGCCAAGGCTCAATTATGACAAGTGATTCAACGACCAAAAATTGTTACACGCCTCAATAAAAACCGTATTCTTATCTCAAATTGCAAATCTTGGATAACAGAGCACTCACCAAAAAATCTCCTTCCTTCTGCCTCAGTATGAAAGAGTGACGATACTTTGGAGCAATAACTTTGAACTAGTTTCAATAAATGATGGCCTCGGAATTTGAGTGATCATTTACAAGAGATTGGATCAAAGAAATAAGTCAGCAGGTCACGGTTGTGGCTGGTCTCACACTTTCAGTAGGATAACCATGCAATAGATGCACGGATAACACACAAATTCAAGAGCTACACAGCTCAGATTGGATCAGATTTTAGATTTAATCGGTAGATTGAATGAAATGAAAAACTTCGGTGCACTACTTAAAGGGTAACAGGGTGCCTTATCTTGAAATCCTGGGCAAATTGTGTGGATACAGTAAAAAAGTTCTCCGCAGATGATGAACTGGTAGGTAAGGCTATTACTCAATTGTAGCCTGTAAAGCTCTTTGCTTGCTTTATTTCTGTAGTCATAAAATGTTGAGTAGAGTTGCAAGAATAATCTGAAAAAGCAGTAATAAGCCAGGATTCCATCTGACACTAAACACCCTCACTAGAAAATAACGTCCTACGTTTAGCTAAATAAGGATAAACTAGCTGCTCCGGGCGCCCTACAGGCGCCCTCCACAGCTAGCAATGGTGGTGCAGTAGCTTAATTGTTATCGGAGCAATTAGTTGAATCTATTTAATAATGATGAATAAAATGTCTGTAACAATACGTGTTGATAGCAATACGCAATACGGCAGTTAACAAGTCAGGGTCAGTCAAGCCGCAGAGAATAAGATGCCAGGATATCAAGAAGCTGTGAAGCGGAGCAGCCAAGGGATTGCGAGGGAATGTGGGTGGCGAGTGACGAACGACGATGCGACCCAAACCTCCTTCTTTGAGGTTGGTGGGAAGAGAGCGAAATACGAAAGAAAACGGAGATAGCCGAAAGAACGTGAAAGGGACGTAGGAAGGGGTGGCTGAGACCGTAGAGGGGGGGGGTAGCTAGGGACGGGCAAGCAGGTAGCGGCCGGACGACCGCTCGAAACAGCTGAACTTTACTCGTCGATAAAAGTAAGAAAATTTGAGAAAATCGAAAAAACAATTACAGCCTGCAAATCTACAGATCAGAAGCTTTCATTTAAAAAAATTTCATGCAAATCGGCCCGGTGGTTCTCTCAAAGTTAATGTCCCAAAATGCGGTCTTTAGTCTGAATAAATGGGAGAAAATTTGAGCCCAGCTAAACTTCATTCGTCGATAGAAGTGAGAAAATTTGAGAAAATCGAAAAAACGATCACAACCTGCAAATCTACAGATCAGAGGCTTTCATTTAAAACAAAAATCATGCAAATCGGTCCGGTGGTTCTCTCAAAGTTAACGTCCAAAGATTCGGACCTCCGTTTTAATACATTGGAGAAAATTTGAGAAGATTAAAGGAGAAAATTTAAAAAAATCGGAAAACAAATTACAGCCTGCAAATTTACAGCTCAGGGGCTTTCATTTAAAAAAAAGATCAGGAAAATCGGTCCGGTGGTTCTCTCAAAGTTAATGCCCAAAGTTCGGAACTTTGCATTTTAATGTATAGGATATGCCACATAGTTTAGGAAGGAGGAGGAATTATATTATTTAGATTATATTTTAATTAGATATTAGGAATTACGTAAAAGTGCTGAAGCAACAAAATAATATTATGATTATAAAAAAAATGTTGAATAATGGCAAAATTACAGCAAAATCGAGGGAGAAGCACCAGTTGCTTGCGAACGTTATGAAAACAAATCCGCCATGTTGCCAATCGCCCACCTGGAAATCGCATTTGAAGTCGAATTTCAACTAATTTCAACATCCGGTTCGTTTATGTGGAATGCGAAAACCTAGTCTTTAGTGTAAAAAAAGGTTTCAAACACAAATTTCGGAAACCTGCATTTCGTTAGTTCGGCATCGTTTATGCCGTGATTTGAACCTTGGTTTCAGACGCAGGTTTCGATTGAAGTTAGGTTCAGAGGCTCGCATAAGCATAGCTAATTATGTATTTCGAGAATGGTGGCAAATATTAACAGGCAATTCGGACGGGAGGGTTAATAGATTCGATTGACATGAATCGATCGGAAAATGAAAGCGTGAATCGATCGACACCGACTCGATCGACAAATTATTGAAAAACCGCCGTCATGAATCCGACATGACCGACATGAATCGATCGAAAAGTTGGAACGTGAACCGACTGATGTGATTCGATCGGCACTGATTCGATTGACGACCGTGAATTGATCAAAAACCTGCGAATCAATCGACAAATCCTTGAATCGATTGACAATCCCGTGAGTCGTTCAAAAAATCCGTGAATTGATCGATAAACCCGTGAATCGGCAAGAAACCCGTGAATCGTGAAATTTTGAAAATTCGAAAATTCAAGATGGCTGATGTGGCCTAAAATGCTATCTCGGCTCCTGTTCGATCGATCTCGCTGATATATGGTACCAGGCGGTATCTTTGGGTGAGAAACTAGAATTTCTAGTCAAATTTTAAAAATTTGAAAATCCAAGATGGCGGATGTGGCCTTAAATGCTATCTTGGCTCCTGTTCGATCGATCTCGCTGATTTTTGGTAGCAGGACGTATGTTTAGACGAGAAACTCGAATTTTTGGTCAAATTTCGAAAATTCGAGAATTCAAGATAGTGGATGTGGCATAAAATGCTATCCCGGCTCGTGCTCGATCTATCGTGGTGAATCTTGGTACCCGGAAGTATCTAGATGGAAAACTCGAATTTTTGGTCTAATTTAAAAAAATTCGAAAATCCAAGATGGTGGATGTGGGCGAAAATGACCTTATTGAGGGGATCTTTCATTCCTCGGAGACAAGCGGTTAAAAGGGAGCTCAGAAGACGCAACCTCAAACTTGTTTTTTGTGGATTGAAATTCGAAAAATATCTGCGAAAATTCTTGTGGCTTATGAGTAGTAAATACTTCAAAAAATGCAAAAATCAAAAATTACTGAACAAACTCATCGTCAAAATTTTAAAAAAAATTCAAATTTTCGAAATTCGGCTAGGAATTTGAGTTTCCCGTCCAAACATATCCCTTCGAACCAAAAATCAGCATGATCTATCGAACAGGAGCCGAGATAGCATTTTGCCGTCCTGCCTCTAGTTCCGAATTGCAAAATGGGAAATCAGAGTTTCGCATTACGCAATAGGGAACTATAGTATAGGTCCCAATAGCAAAATGAATCTCGCATGATCTTGCGACAGCAAATTTTTGTAGGATTGTTGAAGCGGGATAAAAATCGTTTCTGAGGATTTTCTTTTTCTCAATAGTAAGTACCTAAATACCTTCCTGATACGGAATTCATCATAAAAAAAAAAAAAAAAAAAAAAAAAAAAAAAAAAAATCGAAAATTTGACGCTAGTTCCTTATATCATAAAGCTGTCCAATGGGCCTGTTGCAAACTTTTGCTAGAGCAAAAATAAGGTTTGTTTCTTATAGATAATGCCTCAAAAATCACAATGAGCGCATTGGCAAAGTCTGAAATGCACTCATAACTTCACAATCTGCGTAAGAAATTTGCGTTTTTTTAAGCTTCCCGCTTCAAAAACGATACTACGGCACAAGTGAACATTTTGTTAGAGGAATCGCTCCATCGTCGGCGATATTCATCATGGCCGACGCTTGCGCGCAGTTCCGCGCGTAATTCGAGGAGAGTTCAAGGTCAATCAATTCGGGCGTGGAGAATATGAACGTTAACACGCCGATTTTTATCTGGTCTAATCCAGTTCAGGTGTTATCTCGTCCCATCACACGTGTTTTGGCGGATTGGCGTCGGCCATGATGAGTATTGCCGACGATGGAACGACTCCTCTTATAAGATGTTCACCTGTGCCGTAGTATCGTTTTTGAAGTGGGAAGCTCAAAAAACCGCAAATTTCTTACGCAGACTGTGAAGTTATAAGTGCATTTCAGACTTTGCCGATGCGCTCATCGTGATTTTTGAGGCATTATCTATAAGAAACAACTCTTATTTTTGCTCTAGCAAAAGTTTGCAACAGGCCCATTGTCCAACGATACAATAGAACACCCCATCAGGCAACGGGAAAACCACGCTCCTTACTTTTCATCGGCAGAACAACCCAAACTCGGCTTGAATCTATGCATCGGAGTTTCAAAATCATAGTGAACCAACGCCAAAACGACAGCTTTCCAAAGAAGCTCCGTCCTTTCGAAATAAATCAAGAGGTTATGTTCCGGTCATACAATAGTCCGAAACCCTGGCTGCCAGGTGTGATTTCTGCAAAACTCGGTGCCTTGCACTGCCTGGTTAAGTACATACTAACACCAACTGCATAGGCGTCACATTGACCAATTACTGTCTTGCGGAATCACTCTTGACCACCCTTCATCGTCAAACTGCAACACTGATGTTCCAAATGCCGCTGACGCAACGATCAAAAAACGGGTAAAATTCTTTCCTGTATCCAACGCAACCACTAGTCCTCAACCGGAGTAGAGAATCACAATTAGATCACAATCTTTAGAGAATCACAATTATTCTTGCGTTTTCAATTTTCAGATAGAGAAATGTCAAAAATGTCAACCGCCCCTACCCCATCAGGATATACCATGTTTTTTTTGGCTCACCAAGTTTGTGGGTAAAAATTGCTTAATTTCTCCTTTCTTCTTTTTTGAGGATGAGGACCTTGAACATTTCTAAAGCATCCCAAAGGAGGAGCGTTTTTTCACATCGGCTTCATTTTTTGACAGCACACTTAATCCTGTGCATGTGATGTCGCATACTCCAACGATTGAAGGGGTCCCGCTTGACAACTTTCAAGTCAGCAAATTATTGCTCTTACTTGGCCAAATAAAGGAATAAAGTTGATACCATTGATTTCCTTAAACTAGAGGGTATTTGAAAGATAACAGTTTCTGGAATTTTCATTATTCGCGTTTCCTCAAATATGCCGCCATGTTGAATTTTCCGAAATTTTATTTTGAAACAATGCCATCCAAACTTGTGACAACGTCAGTTGTTTTTCCTTGCCTTAAAGGGCACTTTTCAAACTTTTCATTCCAGGTCTGTTTTTGTTTTTTCGGTAATTGGGAGCTCAACGGTGATTTTTTGAAAAGTGGTCAATTTAAAATTTTGACCGGCTGTAACTTTGGAACGAGTGAACCGATTTTAATTTTATTTGTGTCATTTTCCTTGTCTTTTTAAGTTCTTTTTAACCATGTCTAAAAAAATGGGGGTTGCTATTTGAATTTTGAAAGTTGCCCCCCCTTGGGGCCCCCCAGGGGGGTCCACCAAGAAAAACCCCCCATCGAAAAATTTCCCCCTCTCGATGATGAAGAATGCCACAAACCGCGACCTTCTATCTTTTTTTGTTCAAAAATTATACCCACTTTTCAGTTACTTTACGGACACCCGGTAGGTCTCGACGTTACACAGCACTTTTCCACCTCTATCTGTGCAATCGGCACTATAGCAAAGGATGTGGAGATGATAAAAAATGCATCCACCCCGCAAGAATATGCTTACTTCTTCATACACCGGAGGCACATGCAACGATCGAGCCACCTGACGCGTCACTGGCAGCAACTTCTAACCGCAACTAAAAACCCAAATAAGCGAAGTAGGTACATACGTGAAGCTATGGTCTCGGTGCCACGGCCGGGCTGTGCTGTGTTGCCAATTGTTGGAGGATAGGTGACGTGCCTGGATGTGGCTACCGCCACTCATGATAGGGCCTTCGGTGTAGGCAGCAATCCCTACTTGACGGACTTGCATGTTGCATGTTAGAAAATTAAAGGCGCTCCTTATCTTCGCCGATTACAATCATTATTGGACCAAAATTGAGAGAAAGGAACCAAGTCATATACGAAGGTTAAATTCAACGCACATTTTCACATTCACTTGAAGTATTTTTTTTTCGACCTCTAAAGTCTGATGTGGAAAAATGTTTAAGCTAAAAAATAGGACTAACCTATTTTTTTTTTTCAAATGTGGGACTTGGTTCTCTCTGTTCGATTAAGTGCATGTGCATTCACGAAACAAATTAAAATAAATTAATATTATGTTTATGTAAAAGAGAGGTCTTAGTCGTCATAAAGAGTAAAGACATAAGGAATCCGTCTCTGAATGGTTCCTGTATTTTAGGCCTTCACGGTGAAACAAACCAGATTGAAGATTACATTTTCTCCCATACCTCACTAAATCTTGAGCGAATTACGACTTGCGTATAGATACCTACTGTTCCGAAAGTAAATATCGCGTGAAAACCGATGCCTGCATCAAACACTCGAGATAGTACCTACCTCTGAGTCCGAGTGAGACGTATTTTTAAGACGCATTTTGAAATGCGCACCTTTTCCACTGATTTAAAAGGCTCTCGACTCGCGTCGAACTAGATGATGTCATTCGGTAGGTACCAATCAAAAGCGAACACGGTCATTTACGACTTCCGTTGAATGTTATTCTACTCCTTGTTTATGAAAACAATACCTAGGAAATTCGAAACAATATCTTTAGAATCAAAAGAATCTAATCTCATTCATGTTATTTTCTTACATACAGGGTGATCCAAAAGTCTCCTCCACCCCCTCTAATTTTTACCTAATTGAGGTAAAGATTTGAAACTTGGGGGATGATCCTACGTCAAAGGGAGCTACTTTTTGGCCCCCCTAAAGTATTCAGGGGGGCCCCCTTGGGGGAGCAACGGACCCCACCTTTTAATTTTCAAATGGGAAGACCCCCTTTGTGATAGCTCGTTCGAAAGAGCATAAAAAAAGAAAACTTTTTGCGCAAACCCGAAGTCAATATCTCAAACCGTTCCAAAATGGCGGCCGGTTAAAGTTCAAAATGGCCGAAAATTCACACCGGTTATTTGTCTATGGATTTGCGCAAAAATCGGTAACTATCGGTATTTTGACACGAAAAAAACGAATTTGACGTTAGATTTTCAAAGAAACAGAAATTTCCAAAATGGCCGTCGTCGGTTAAAGTTCAAAATGACCGAACATTGTTTTTTTTTGAAATCTAAGTTCAAATGTGTTAATCTTATTCCAAAATACCCTCAAGTTTCAAGTTTTAGGCAAATCCATCAGCAAAAAACCGAGTTGGCAATTTTCGGTCATTTTGAACTTTAACCGAAGGTCATTTTGGAAATTTCTGTTTCTTTGAAAATCTAACGTCAAATTCGTTTTTCTCGTGTCAAAATACCGATAGTTACCGATTTTTGCGCAAATCCATCGACAAATAACCGGTGTGAATTTTCAGCCATTTTGAACTTTAACCGGCCGCCATTTTGGAACGGTTTGAGATATTGACTTCGGGTTTGCGCGACAAGTTTTTTTTTTTTGCTCTTTCGAACGAGCTATCACAAAGGGGGTCTTCCCATTTGAAAATTAAAAGGTAGGATCCAGTGCCCCCCCCCCCCCAAGGGGGCCCCGGAAAATTTTAGGGGGCCAAAAAGTAGCTCCCTTTTGACCTAGGAGCATCCTCCAAGTTTTCAATTTTTACCTCAATTAGGTAAAAAGTTATAGGGGGTGGAAGGGACTTATGGATCACCCTGTATGAAGTATAGGTCAGTTTTGACCCTTTTGCCGAAATGGAGGTCATACCGTTTGTCCGATCTGCCCTAAAATTTGTGCACTGATCCTCTCCAGTACGATGAGTGTCGCTGGCTATTCCAATTTTCTCCCTGTCGTAATTTCGGGATTTTACCGTGAAAAAATGGTGAAATTGGGAAGAGGAACGGGCCCACGGTTGCTAGGCATGCGTTGCTAGGCATCTACCTTTTCGATGTATATCGCCATACATGCGATAATCGATACATGCGATAATCGATACATGCGATAATCAATTTGTATCGCAGTTTGACGTGTTTGATGTGTTTGTTGTGTCTGATGAGTGATGTGTGATAAAATTGAATTCATCTCACCCTTACTGATCTTCGTTTATCGATCTGTGGTGTATCGTTTGATGTAAAACAGTATAGACAGGGATACCTAAAATTGAATCCCGCCTGGCAAGGATGGTTGCGAGTTCATTGCCGCAACGTTTTTTAACATTGCTTCGAAATACGTTTTGTGGCGGGGTTTTTAAAATTGTTGTCAAAACGTTGTGAAAAAGTTTTAAGTCGACATTTTTTTATAGCGTTTTTACAACGTTACCTGATAAAATTGTTATAAAAACGCTTTAAAAAACATTAGTAAAAACGTTGTTAAAGGATGTTGTTCTACTGTGTTACCCAAACGTTGTAAAAGCGTTTTATTGCTCTGTTGTCAAATCGTTTTCGTTTACATTGCTATAATGTTTGATAAAAAATGTCATAGCTTGGCAAAGAGCGCGTGCAAGCACAAGATGTGCTGCAAATCTGAGGGGTCACTTTTACAATGAAATTTCAGGTGTTCTCTCCTCTGTTGTTTCTTAACAGATGATTTTCTCCAATCAATTTAAGGGAATGCACCCTCATACAATGTCCGAAAAATATATATTTTTGAAAAAAATTAAAAATAAAAAAATTAATTAGATAGACAATTGGAAAAATAAAAAAATGAAAACTAATAAAAATAAAAAATATATAAATAAAGATAAAATTTCAAATAATAGAAAAATAATTTAAAAATAAAAAATAAAAATAAACAATAAATAATAAATAATTACGTTAATAAATAATTAGAAAATAATGTAAGAAATAATACAAACAATAAATAATTATAATATAACATAATATGATATAATATAATAAATCATTACGATAATGATAATTTTATTCATATAAAATGAATAAATTTATTCAATTCTTTTTTAACGTTCTTTCAAACTCCGTTCTTTCAAAAACTTGATCTTCCTAATATTATTTTAAGTATCCTTCGTTGTAGAATTATGCACAGAAATGCACGAATATCATTGCTTTCTAGCATTGGACCAGATCTGGGGACGTTTATTAATGCTAAATAACCGAATACCTTCACGCGAGCATCCGTGGCTGAGTCATAGAATAAATAGACTACGTCAACAGAAGCGAAAGCTCCGTAAGAACCAATGTTAACATTTTTCTCCTCTGAGTCGGTCCTTATTGAAACCAATTTCGAGGTTACCTACAAATATAAAAGTGGAAAAAACCATTAAATTTTAAGAAAATTTACAGTACTTCTTCGGTATAACGATAAATAAATTAAAAGAAAACTCTTTCAATTCCTTAAAACTTATGTATCCGTTATTATTCGACCTCGCATCCAAAACGTCGACCTACCGCAAACGTAAACAGTACTAATTGAGACAGCCTCCTTTCGTTATGCTTCGTTGACAGGAAAATGGCGGTGGCTTTCGCTTCTGTTGACGTTAGTCTCTTTATTCTATGGCTGAGTGGCTGCGACACACGGGCGATCACCGAAGTTCAGCGACGTCGAGCGTAGTTAGTACTTCGATGGAAGCCCGTTTGGGAACCTGGGCGGAGCGCGGCTACTTTCGGACTTTTTTTTTCGGGTGCCTGAGAATCACTTCTCTCCCCATTCCGCATTGAATTTTAAGAGTTAAAATGTGCCGTTCGCCTAAAATAAATCACCGCACTTTTTTTTCAGTGTACGTTGTCGCAACTTTTTAACAACGTTGCGGCAACGTTATCTTAAAACGTTGCGACAACGTTACCTCAAAACGTTGTGCTCTGCGGACAAAAGTAACGCCCTCTCAACGCTGTGGTAACGTTAGCCAGGAACGTTAATCGATTTTTTGCGACGTTGCTACAACGTTGCTGCAACGGACCATTACCGGGCGGGATTTAATTACATTAGGTAACCGGGGCAAAAGGGAGGATAGCCAGTTAAATTTATCGATCGTCAATGTATCATTCTACATAAAACAGGTGGGTAGACAGGAATAAAACGGGATGTATTGTTATCAACCGGAATAAAAGGGAGAATATTAATCTCCGTTAATCGATCTTCGATTTATGGTTCGCAGGGATGAAACGGGATTTCTTGAAAATAACGAGGATAAAAGGTAAGAATTTCAAGAAGACGGGAATAATCAGGGTGAAATGGGATGGGTAAGGATTAGGTAAACAGGATAGAACGGGATAAAATGGGGTATTGCTAATCGATCTTCGATATATATCGTTCGATATAAGGTAAGATAGACAGGGATAAAACGGGATGTACTGATATTAATTGGGTTCAATGGAGGAATCTTAAGAAAAGGGGAATAATCGGTGGATAACGTAAAATCAGGTTAAAGCAGGATAGGTAGGGTTATTCCACCCTTCTATATACCGATCTTTGTTTATCCATCTTTGAGAAATCGTTAGATATAAAACAGGATAGTAAAGAGGCATAATCAATGTGAAATGGGATGGATAGAATGAAACAGGATATATAGGGCCAATATAAGATAGGTAGGGATAAAACAGGGAATGTATTGATATTAACCGGGATGAAAGGGATGTTTAGCGTGTGTGATGTGTTTGCTATGTTTGTTCTGTTTGTTAAGTTTTAATTTTTTTTACCGCTAGAATTTAAAAACATATAGGGAATGGAGGAGGGGGGCCGAAGGGACCTTTCATCGGGAATGTTTGGATAAGAATAAGTTATTTACCTGAATCGATCTGTTAACATTAATAATATTGATTTTTCATTATTCTTTCTCTCAAATTGTTCGTCTTTTTCAGAGTCAATTAGTGTCAGCGTGTTACTCGATCGTAATTATAGAGATAACAGATTCGGTTGAATCCCACGCGCGTCCTTAAGTCGCGGATGAGAGTCGCGCGCGGCTGCAGTGTATAAACCGATAAGGTGATTTCACATAGCCATAGTAGCAGATGATGGCAGCTAAGTTTACTATAATGCCATTCTAAAGGGTCCTGCAAATGTCCCTAAATGGTGGAAAGGTTGATGTTTTTAATCTAAGTTCGCCTTAAACTCTTCATGTCCTGCAAATGCCCCTTATGTTGGAAAGGTTGATGTTTTTAATCTCACTTCGCCTTAAACTCTTCATGACATTTTTGTGATGGGTGCCTCTAAACGGACATTATGAGCTAAAAAAGAAGAAAAAAAAATTAGGTATGTTCTCCAGGCTCTGTAAAATAGGAATCAAATGTTAGAATCGCTATTTTTGCACACTAGGTCATTTGATCATAACAGCTAGCAGAAAAGACGACGCCGCGACGGATTCGAGAGGTAAGCGTAGAGCACAATTGCGGCATTTAACGATAGTGCCGTCGCAGGCAAAACGGCAGCTGGTCGCAACACTGAACGTGGTGAATTATTATTCTCAGGTGTCCTGCAAATGTTCCTGTACAAAATATAACTTGAAAGATATTGGTAATACTAACTAAATCCCTACTTTATTTATTATTTTTATTTTGGTATTTTTGAGGTGAATGCCAATAAAACACATTTAGAAGGGAGGGGCAGGGGGTCCTAAAACGTGGAAAACATTCTCCAAGCTCCATAAAATAGGAATCAACCGTCGAAATTGCAGATAAGGCCGCCTGACCGTAAGCAGCGATGACGTATTTGCGAGGGAAGGGAAGCGCGCAACTGCGAAATTCAACAGATAAAGTGGAGTCACAGTCAAAGTGGCAGAAAGTGGCAGCTGATTTTTGTAAATAATCATTCTAAAGGGTCCTAAGAGTGTCTCTTTTTACAAAGGAAAGCTTGGCACTCCTTGGCACAACTATTTAGATTTCTACATAAACTTTTTTTTTAAGGATTTTTGAGATGGGTACCTACCTTTGAACGGGCGTTATGACCGTAAAAAATAATATAAAAAATACGTTATGTAGTGGAAATGTTCTCCAGACTCTGCAGAATAACATTAAATAATTGACATTTAAATTAGTGGTTGTTGTGATAAATTAGATGCGGCAGGAAGAATCATAGATAACTCAGAAGAAATTGAAATAGGTATGCGTGATACCTATAATTGGGGGGCTGTGGCATGGCAAAGGGAAATGATTTGCCCCAAAATAGTACCAGATCCTGTACGTATAACCCTTAAGGATCACTTCTAAGCTGCCAGACATGGGATTGACCGAAATCGCCTATGTCCGACTCCTACCATTGACTCGTTCCACAATGCGACAGGGGTGTAAAAATGCTTTCCCGGACTGTGCCCACTTCTAGGAAAATTTAAAGAATTTTGCGAATGCGTTGTAAATTATTTCGTAGGTAATAAAAGCTAAAAATCTCGAATATGGAACTAGGAATTTGTTATCACTCACCACTATTCTGAAAATGTTGAGCTTCGTCGAGAAAATTAGTATTTTCGGTAATTTGTAATGTTTCGCGACTGTTTGTTGAATTTTAAGGTTATCCGAGGCGTTCAAGGAGTGCACATTTTCACGTAGGGTAGGGTCCGTGTCAATTTGTGGGGGCAGGTTGGACATGCCCCTGTCTACCTCTGGTCATAATGCCTTTACATCAATTGCGTCCGTCCGCATCTTCAAATACATCCAAAAGATAGTCAAATTACGTCTAGCAAGTCATTTTAAATTTTCAACGTCTGTGTTCAGTCCACCTTTATAACTGGATATTAAGTACAGTGTTCATTACCTTTCCGAAAGCATCAACATCAAAATGTCTGAGGAAGAACACACTTCTCAGTCAACGTCTACTAATTACACGCAACGTAACAGTTCCAAATCCAACTTAGAACTAACTTCTTGTTCACCTATGATCTTTAAAAGTGACCTATCTGCTCAATGGAAAGTTTGCAAGTCAGAATTCAAAATTTTCTTTTTAGCAGCTGACCTCACTCAAGCTGAAGATGCTCGTAAAAATGCACTCCTAATAAAGTGTATGGGTAAACAAGCTTTTAACATCTTCAAATCTTTGAATGTAGATGTGGAAAAGATTGAACATGACCAACTCGTCACTAAGTTCGAATCTCACTTTTCACCAAAAGTTACACGGAAAAAAAGTGGTCCGCTACATGAGCGGACCTGCTCGGTGAATTTGAGGTATGGACTTGAGGAACGACTGTCTGATAAAGACCCAGGCGACTCCTGGTTGTCAACCCCATACTCAGGTCGCCTGTGGAACCCGACTGTTCGGGTCTGAGATAAATACCGTAACTTCAGTAATGACGAGCGGCTGGCCGGCACCAACGAACGGAGAAAGTCCACCCCGTGGATATCGGACGCATCGACCCCCGTCGGCCTAAAAGGATCAGGGTTCAACCCCAAGTTGGTCCGCATTTCCGCATGTCTGTCCGGCCAACTAATTACCGTTGGCATGGTTTTCGTCCACTTACCACCGCGCGCGATATTGGTGTTTGACTTCCAACCGTTCTGACCGTTTTAACTGCTTTCCAAGTTTCAGTTGGAATATTAATATCTGTGTGAACACTGTGTTATTCTCTGTTTTGTTTTTGTGCACAATGTTGATGTATTTGAAGAACTCTGAGACGATTCTACGGGAGCTGTAGGCAGTTAAGGATTAAGTGTATTGTCAAGGTGAGTGTGTTTATTAGGCCATTTTAGGCCCTTGAATATTCTAGATTTTCAGAATTCGTCACTCATGCATTATTACTCACACTTTTATCTTTCTTATTTCATTTCACACATTTTGCTTCACAGAATCATTCAATTTTTTGTATCTCATGGATCTTTATTGTTTTTGCCCCATCACACCTGCAAACAAGTGCATACCTACTTTATACTTACATCAAGTACAACGCGAGAATATTTACCCTTTGAGTTACGCATAGCTAGACATCAGCTAGTGAGGAATTTTATGTAACTAATATTCAATTCATATTTGCATTCATTCATTTTTAATGGAATCGATGGTTTTATAATGCTTGTATATTTGTTATTTGGTCACTCATTTAGAAATCAAACAATGATAAAATCCGCAATTTGAATTTTTAAGAATACTGGCATTTCATTACACATTCACGACATTAGTAACGCGACTATTAAGTCCCACTGATTTATCGAAACGCTGAAATCCAAAGAGAGAAAATACTGACATCGACAAACGCATGATGCACGTTAACTTCAAAGCAAATAAGTTACATGAAACAATTATTTCCCCCCATGCTTTGCTTATTTATTCAGTTAATAAGTAACTAAAGGGTGACGAATTTTGAAAATTGGTAGAACATTCATGACGGTGTTCAATGACTGATAAACACACACATCTTTGAGCTTTTGAACGACTTTGACGCCTGACAGCTCTTTTAAAACACTCTCATCTTTCGGAAAAACTATCAAAATCAAACAGAAACTGATACAGGAGCACCAGATCTTGATTGTGGGAATTTTTTGGGTTTCTGATTTACATCATGAACTGCGCATGAACGGGAAGTACGAAATTGCTAAAACGGATGCAAATCTGAAGAACTAATAAACTCTTATTCCTACGTAGGAACAAGAGCTTTCTCAACGAATAATAACTGGTCTAATGCACAGCGAAAACCTGAGGATCCCTGGAGCAGCAGGGCTGAGAGGGGGGGGGGGGGTAGAAAAAGAAATTCGGTACTATGATTACATCAGTCCTAGCTTTCCTAACGATCGGGAGTTCCGGTATTCACAGCGGACCTCGCTGGAGTAGTGACTGAGTAGGACGGGCGGCGCCAGGTACCTTGGATGCCCGAGAATCCTAAAACCGGCGAGTTCATAATACAGAGCGGAGGAGCATGGGTCAGCGGAGGAACAATGCGTTCGTCTGCGCGAGACATTCGCAGTTGTCCACTTCGGCATAGTGACCATCAAATTCACGGGTACTATTACAGTCGTCAACCCCCGTAACCCTCTATAGCGCTATATTCACAGGAACTTTCCTGCACCAGTACGGACTAGTCCGCTTGGGTAGCAGGCCTTTTTTCCCGTGTAATGTGACGGTTGAAAGGCTAACATTATTCAACCGAAAACAAAAACACGGTAAAATGCTTAAAGATTTCTTGACCTCTCTCAAGAATCTCAGCATAAATTGTCAATTCAAAGACCTTAAAGATTCCATCACTAAGGATCTTTCCATCGGTGATATTAATGCAGAAAACCAACATATTAAAGAAATATTGATCAAGTTAGATGAAACATCGCTGGACAAAATCTTCAGTCTGGCACAAAAACTCCAGTTAGCAAAGGACAGGTCTGAAATGCTGAGCAGAGAAATTAATGCGTTAAACCACACAAACTCCCCTAATAAACCATCAACGTATCATGGTCATGGCAGACCAAGCCATCACCGTCATAGATCATCATCATCATCATCATCTCGAGGGTCTTCACATCACCGATCAACATCTCGACACAGATCAACATCACGCAACTGCTCATCGTCTTCACATCGCAGATCATCATCTCGCCAAAGATCATCATCCCGTCAAAGGTCGTTCCGCAGCTCACCGACTTCTAGCAGACATTCAAGATAACCACAGAAAACGCGCTACCATGGAAACACAAGATACCGTAGTTCTGATCCTCGTCGTCCGACAAAGACCATAACCGTGTGCGAAAACTTTGGAAATCAATTCCATCGTTTTAAGTGTCCTGCAAAAGATGTGCGATGTCATAATTGTGATTTAGTCGGCCATTTTTCACGTTTGTGTAAATCAAAATCTATCAAAAATGTCCAAATAAATAGTGATTGTGATGAAAGTGATAATGATCTATATCGGGCATCTATATCGGCATGGTTAATAAACCAAAAGCTCGTTACAATAAATGGTTCACAAATATCTATGTTAATGGCATCCCTGTGAAAGCTCGAATCGACACAGGAGCAGAAACAAATTTAATCTCTCACCATAATATTTGTAAATTAAATTTAAATTCTAACGACATACAACCAACCAAAGATCACCTAAACACCTTAACTAAGGAGAAGTTAGAGGTTATAGATGGCTTTAGGTTCCTCTCTTGGAATATAAGCCAATAAACCATCAGAAGAAGTCAGAGGTTATGGGTGAGTCTATTTTACACTTTAATTTTAAGAAAAAAATTTTTAAATCCAAATTTCATGTTGTCAATTTTTCATGTCCGACTTTGATTGGCCTGGAATTATCAGATCAAATGGGTCTCATCAACATGGTACATTGTGTTGAAAGTAAATCTAGCGATTTGCAGAAACTAGTTAAAAAGCACAAATCCTCTTTTAATGGCATAGGGTGTGTCGAAGACACCAAGATTCATCTTGAGACTGATTCAGATGTTAAGCCAATTAATGATCCACCGAGGAGAGTATCGTTGAAAATAAGATCTGAGTTAAAGAAACACCTTAACGAGTATATTGAACGTAAAATTATAGATAGAGTAAGACATCATACCCCCTGGTGTAATTCAATGGTTCGCGCCATTAAAAAGAATAAGCAATTTTGCCTCTGCCTAGACCCTAGAAATTTAAACAAGGCAATCAAACGTCCTCAACATTGTTTACCAGATACTGATTTTATTCGCTCACAACCGAAAAACTCTAAATACTTTAAAAAACTTGATATAACCAGTGGTTTTTGGAATTTACAATTAGATGAAGCGCCAATTTAACAACCTTTAATACTCCTTTTGGTCGTTTTAGATTTTTACGTCTGCCCTTTGGCATAAATCCTTCTTCCGATATTTTTCAAGCTACAATGGTAGACGAATTTAAAGATATAGATAATTTGATAATATATGTTGATGATTTTTTAATACATGCCACAACCCCTCAGGAACATGATGAAACATCCCAAGTAGCATTTTGCAACGAAAAAATTGCAATTTAAATGAAATAAAATTTCCAGATGATTTCAACTTTCTTGCAAGAAAATTGCAATTATTTTACAACATCTGACCCCCTCATTGTAAAAAAGTTGCAATTTTTTTTTTTTGCAAAGAAATTTAAATATTGACGACCTTTAAATTTCAACCCCTAAATTTTCCAGGGAAATTATAATAATTCGAACCCATGCTTACCTAATGTCCTACGACGTTTAGCAGCATAAAATACCGGACGCCCTTGAGTGGGCTTGAACCCGACCCGCGAATGTCATAGCGGAGCACTCTTCCACTGAGCTACAGGGAGCTGATGATGAGCTGGGTTGAAATCACGCCTGTTAAGGCTGTTATCGCATGCATTGCGTCAGTGCGTGGCTCAACATTCATCATAGATTTGATTAACGCCGTTTTTCTCAGGCTTCTTTCTTTTGCCTATTATTTATTTTTTTTCGTGTTATTTATTTTTTTTCATATTTTTTTTGTCTGATTTTTTTTTTCGATATCACGTAATAGGTACTCACACTAAATTTACACCGGTGTAAATTACACCACATACTAACTTGAGAACTTAAAAATATTTTCAAAAAATATTTTTAAAATATTTTCAAAACTTTCTTAAGGAATATTTTTAACATGCATGTTTACAGGCAATATTTTTGAATTATTTTAAAAATATTTTTTGTAAACATTTTCAAAATATTCCTTTAAAATGTTTTAAAAATATTTTGAAAATATCTTAATTACAATATTGCCATGAAAATATTTTGATAAAGGTGACAATATTTTCAAAATATGTTGGGCTATATGGGTTAGGTGAGACATTTAAGTCGAAAAAACTTTGAAACAACTAGAGAATTGGATGCCAGGCACATGGCGTGAATTTGTTACAACATGATTGCACCGAAATTGCAGTCTTTATAGTACCTTGAAAAAGAAGGTTAGGCAACAAGCATAATCTACATTTCTTGCAAACTTATTGCAATAAAATTGCAACTTTTTAAGCGCCTTCAAATGAACGTATAGGCAACAAGCAAAAATTGCAATCAACTCACAATCCATTGCAATGAAATTGCAATCCATGCTACTTGGGATTAAAAAAAGTATAACAAAGAGCTGATGAAATGGGAATTAAATTGAACCTTCCAAAATGTAATTTTTTTAGAATCGAAATAGAATTTTTAGGTAAAATTTATGCGGAAAACAAAGTTCGCATCGATCCAGGTAGAGTCGAAGCCATACAGAAAATGCCTCCTCCAACCAACATAACAGAATTGCAAAGATTTTTGGGTGTTGTTAATTACTTGCGATCCTTCATACCTAATTTATCAGAGAAAACAGACAATTTAGGAAAATTACTCAAAAAAAGAGAACTTAAGGGAATGGTCTCAAACTCACAACGATGAATTTGTTCACTTAAAGGAGGCAATTACTAATGCTCCTGTTCTAACCAATCTCGATATAAATAAACCTGTGTTATTATCTGTTGACGCATCCACCGCGCTATCTGTGTTACCCCAACTCTGGGGCCTCGGGCTCGGACCTCGAAGCCGAGGGGTTAGCGAGGCTGCTCGCCGATCGTGGTAGACGCCGCCTCGCCTCCGTAGCCGTCGGGCGGGTCTCCGGTGCTGAATGCCGGCTGGCTCGTTGGTGGGTGATCTCGCCCGCCGCATAAGTCCTTGGTGGGGGGCGGTCGTTAGGGGACTCCAATAAACGGACCCACGCAGGCTCGTCTGGAGAAGACCGTCCCCCTGGCGCTAGGAACAGCACGTGCTGAAGCCTGCAGTACGTCAACCACTCAAACTCAAGGATGCTCTGGGAGCTGTGATTTTACAAGAATACAAACCTATAGCTTTCGCATCAACAACCCTCACAAAAACTGAACAATCTTGGGGACAAATTGAGAAAGAATTGTTGGAAATTTATTATTTCACCAATTTATGTTTGGTCAAATCGTAAATGTACAAACTGACCATAAACCATTACAAACGCTTTTTAAAAAAGAATATAAGAATGTTCCAATCAGATTGCAAAGAGTGATGTTAAAACTAGAAAGGTACGACATTCGTGTCAAATGGGTACCTGGCAAAACGTTGGTAGTTGCCGATGCTTTGAGTCGACCCACATAGCACAGAATATTGATATAATACTACAATAGTACTGACACGTCAGTAGTGTCAGTATTTATATAATGCTGATGTATCCTGATTTAATATTATATCAAGACTATGCCAGTATTTATTAGTTACTGATTTGGAGCTGTCAAAATATTGTTACAGTATTGGCCGAAAAGGTTGATTTCATATGGAAATCAGGGTTATGACAAGGTCATCAGAACACTGCAGGACACCGACAATATGTATGCGTTACTACGTTGACACTGACACGTCTGTACACTCAGCGCACTCTGTCAAGTAGTTATGAAAGTTCAGACCATGACCGTCATTTTCATAGTACTACACATGTATTACGTTTGAAACATGAATTACACAAGTATACTATAATAACTATATATTATACTATATATATACTACTATATATACTAATAACTATATAATAACTATATATATACTAATATTATGAACCACTTACTTGATGTCCTGCGACGTTTAGTAGCGTAAGATACCCGGACGCCCTCGGGTGGATTTGAACCCGATCCGCGGAATTCCTAGCCCAGTATTCTGCCATTGAGCCACAGGGAGCTGATGGTGTTTCGGGTTAAAATCACGCCTGTTAAGGCTGTTATAGCATGCATAGCATCAGTCCGCGGCTCGACTTTCATCAAAACTTTGATTAACACCGTGTTTTCTTAGGCTTCTTTTTCTTCCTTTATTTTTTTTTTCATTTTTTCGTGTTAATTTCTATTCGTGTTATTTTTTTTTTTTTTACCTCGTCAGCATTGACTCAATACTGTTGTTTGATATATTGAAGGTATCAGTGTTATATTCATGCTGACGCGGTAGGTATACCTTTTAACCGACAATCTTAATATCATACTGCATTAGTGTTGGTGATATCATGTCAACATCCAACAATATGTATCAGTATTGACATAAGATTCTGTGCTATGTGGGGAGCGGCAATCAAAGATAACAGTTCCTTTATGTCAGAAGTACAAGATGAAATGGAATACCAAATTGCCCTCCTAGATTTAACATTGGACTCTTACATATCTGATGAAAAACTTAATACTTTTAAAATAGAAACTTCCAAAGATGAAACACTTACAATTTTGAAACAATACTTTTACCATGGGTCGCCCTCTAATAAGAAACAGGTCCATGATCTAGCTAAACCATCCTTTAATGTACGGCATGAAATAACTGTCTACAGTGATATGGTGTTTAAATTAGATAGTTTAATTGTACCAAACACATTGCAAAAGGATATTCTGCAACTTATCCATGAAGGTCATCAAGGTTTCGTATCATCATATTTAGAGCCAAAAATGTGGTGTACTGGCCCTTTTCAAATGCTGATCTATACAAAATCTAGTTGATCAATGCAACATATGCATTAAACACTCAAACAATAATAGGAAACCTCCCATAACGCCACATGAGATACCTTTAATCCCATGGCAAAAAATTGGTGCCGATTTCTGTGATTCTAAGGGTAAGAAGTATTTCGTTGCTGTCGATTATTCCTCAAAATATCCTGAAGTCATATCTTTAAATACTGCCACCTCACCCAAATATGTAATGGACCAGTAGACAAAGTACGAATTTCAGCATTCTAATACCTGCTTCGCAACCAAAATTTCACGTAAAACACGATAGGCACAACGAAAGTTACCGATATCAACTTCTTACGAAGATAATTAATGATTCTTGATGCGTGAATTCAAACTACCCGCTCATGAAAACTCAATGCTCTACGTGACTCACATCGCGCACTAAACGTTATCATGACAGTTTCTGCGATATAAAAATCTGGCAACCTCAATCTAGACGCTTTGGCTCAGCTATTACAAATAGCTTATAGTTTGAACAACACATGGTGGGAAATGAACATTGTTCGATTGAGGAGCTTGCTGAAACCTTTGTAGTGCGCGATTTGACTCACTTAGAGCTTTGAGTTTCTTGTGAGCGGGCAGTTCAAATTCCTCGTAACCAATGTGAAATAAAATCGTTCATATCCTCGTTAGGAGTTGGTTTCAGTAATTTTCGTTGTACGAATCGTGTTCTACGTGAAATTCTGGTTAAGATGCATGTATCAGATTGCTTAAATTCGTACCTTGTCTAGTGGTCCATTGAAGCTTTTAAGTCCATTTTTGCACGACACGGCATTCCTCATACTTCAATTAGTGACAATGGCCCTCTGTTCAATGCCGAACAGTTCAAAAAATTCACATATCGTCTTGGAATATCAATCATCTCACATCTTCACCCAATTATTCTCGCTCTAAAGGAATAGTGGAGAGAACAATTCAATCTGTCAAAAAGCTGTTGTACAAATGTAGGTATTGAGAGTGGTGAGGATTTCCATTTAGCACTGCTCCATTTTCGTAACACACCCAAAGCAGATGGACCCTCACCTGCCAATCTGCTAATGCTACGCAATTTACGTACAAAATTACCAACAACAGCTCAACATCTTAAACCTATTTTAATTGATAGCAACAAATATAGACATACCCTAGAAAAAAGAAAACAAACTATGATTAAGCGCACTGCACGTGCAAAACCTTTAAGCGAATTATCCGTCAACGATAAAATTTACTTCCAACATCACCTTCAGATATTTGGTCCCCTGCTATTGTCATCCGTCTCATCCGTAAATGTAAGGAACCCCAATCATATATGCTCCAAGCTCCAAACAACAAAACATACAGACGTACGCGTTTCCATATTAAAACACGTCCTAAAAATGTTTCTCTTAATTTCAATACCTAATCAACAAAAAACTGTAAAGTTTTTCACCAAAAAAATTCAAATACAGTAAAATCAGAGGCAAAAATTACATTTCCTTTAGTGTCAACTGCATAGCACTTTGCAATTTGGAACTATAGGCAGTACGGTAGGTTTTCAGAAGAGCAACTTTTGCAAAAACCATTGGCGTTTTTCCTCAAAATGATCAATATTGTGGTTTGATGGTTCATTTCATAGCTATGGACTACCCGTAACACCCTGTGTTGACAGATTCTTCAAAAAACTCACAAGTTGCCAAAAATTGTAAAAAAAAAAGGCTACCGTTCCTTATTGCAAAATGAAGAATCCGGGGAAGCTCATTTTGCAATTAGGAACTATACCGGGTGTCCGTAAAGTAACTGAAAAGTGGGTATAATTTTTGAACAAAAAAAGATAAAAGGTCGCGGTTTGTGGCATTCTTCATCATCCAGAGGGGGAAATTTTTCGATGGGGGGTTTTTCTTGGTGGACCCCCCTGGGGGGCCCCAAGGGGGGGCAACTTTCAAAATACAAATAGCAACCCCCATTTTTTTAGACACGGTTAAAAAGAACTTAAAAAGACAAGGAAAATGACGCAAATAAAATTAAAATCGGTTCACTCGTTCAAAAGTTACAGCCGGTCAAAATTTTAAATTGACCACTTTTCAAAAAATCACCGTTGAGCTCCCAATTACCGAAAAAACAAAAACAGACCTGGAATGAAAAGTTTGAAAAGTGCCCTTTAAGGCAAGGAAAAACAACTGACGTTGTCACAAGTTTGGATGGCATTGTTTCAAAATAAAATTTCGGAAAATTCAACATGGCGGCAAATTTGAGGAAACGCGAATAATGAAAATTCCAGAAACTGTTATCTTTCAAATACCCTCTAGTTTAAGGAAATCAATGGTATCAACTTAATTCCTTTATTTGGCCAAGTAAGAGCAATAATTTGCTGACTTGAAAGTTGTCAAGCGGGACCCCTTCAATCGTTGGAGTATGCGACATCACATGCACAGGATTAAGTGTGCTGTCAAAAAATGAAGCCGATGTGAAAAAGCGCTCCTCCTTTGGGATGATTTAGAAATGTTCAAGGTCCTCATCCTCAAAAGAGAAGAAAAGAAAAATGGAGCAATTGTTTTATTATTATTATTTTTTAAAGTGGAAGTTCTTATACCTGATGCTCTGTTATTCCGTCAAATGTTCAAAGTGATCTTCATTTTGCTGCAAACAATAGTAAATTTACAATAGTAATTGCCAACTAAATCAGAAGGCAGTATGATCAAGAGAACTTAGCATACTGATTTCAGATTCGTATATAGTGTTACCGATCAGATATTGCATCAAATATTACCTAAAATATCGGTTCCTCAAATCGTGAGGTTGAGGCTGTCAATAAGATAATCTCAACTCAGATAATAATCAAGAGTAGAACGGCGTTTTCGGAATTGAAAGCGTAGCAGATATCCTTCTTGCCAACTTGGAGTGCCAGGAATTAGAGAATCACAATTATTCTTGCGTTTTCAATTTTCAGATAGAGAAATGTCAAAAATGTCAACCGCCCCTACCCCATCAGGATATACCATGTTTTTTTGGCTCACCAAGTTTGTGGGTAAAAATTGCTTAATTTCTCCTTTCTTCTTTTTTGAGGATGAGGACCTTGAACATTTCTAAAGCATCCCAAAGGAGGAGCGTTTTTTCACATCGGCTTCATTTTTTGACAGCACACTTAATCCTGTGCATGTGATGTCGCATACTCCAACGATTGAAGGGGTCCCGCTTGACAACTTTCAAGTCAGCAAATTATTGCTCTTACTTGGCCAAATAAAGGAATAAAGTTGATACCATTGATTTCCTTAAACTAGAGGGTATTTGAAAGATAACAGTTTCTGGAATTTTCATTATTCGCGTTTCCTCAAATTTGCCGCCATGTTGAATTTTCCGAAATTTTATTTTGAAACAATGCCATCCAAACTTGTGACAACGTCAGTTGTTTTTCCTTGCCTTAAAGGGCACTTTTCAAACTTTTCATTCCAGGTCTGTTTTTGTTTTTTCGGTAATTGGGAGCTCAACGGTGATTTTTTGAAAAGTGGTCAATTTAAAATTTTGACCGGCTGTAACTTTTGAACGAGTGAACCGATTTTAATTTTATTTGTGTCATTTTCCTTGTCTTTTTAAGTTCTTTTTAACCATGTCTAAAAAAATGGGGGTTGCTATTTGAATTTTGAAAGTTGCCCCCCCTTGGGGCCCCCCAGGGGGGTCCACCAAGAAAAACCCCCCATCGAAAAATTTCCCCCTCTGGATGATGAAGAATGCCACAAACCGCGACCTTCTATCTTTTTTTGTTCAAAAATTATACCCACTTTTCAGTTACTTTACGGACACCCGGTAGATTGTTTTAGCACTGACTGCATAGGGGAGACGACCGTGGTGTCACTATTACACAAGGTTAACCCCAACAGAGAAAACACCCCTTCCTCCCATCATACGAGGAAGGGGTAGGTGCATTGTCTCTACGGAAAGATATTCTACCAAAAACAGGGTGTGCCAAAAATATGGATACCTACAGACTTGCTAATATTTCGAGAATGGTGGCATAAATATTAACATGCAATTTGGACGGGAGGGTTTATAGATTCGATTGACTTGAAATGATCGAAAAATGAAAGCGTGAATCGATCGACACCGACTCGATCGACAATTTATTGAAAAACCGGTGTCATGAATCCGACATGACCGACATGAATCGATCGAAAAGTTGGAACGCGAACTGATTGTCGTAATTTGATCGGCACTGATTCGATTGACGACTGTGAATCTATCAAAAACCTGCGAATCGATAGACAAATCCGTGAATCGATTGACAACCCCGTGATTCGTTCGAAAAATCCGTGAATTGATCGATAAACCCTTGAATAGGTCAACAAACCCGTGAATCGTGAAATTTTGAAAATTCGAAAATCAAAGATTAGGGATGTGGCTTTAAATGCTATCTCGGCTCCTGGTCGATCGATCGTGCTGATTTTTGGTTTCAGGGGGTATTTTTGGACGGGAAACTCAAATTTCTGGTCAAATTTTATGGTGCCGTGGGGTATTCTTCGATAGGAAACTCGAATTTCTGGTCAAATTTCGAAAATCCAAGATGGTGGATGTGGCCGAAAATAACCTTACTTGAGTAAGTATCCCCTGGGGGATCTTTCCCCAATCGGAAAAAAGAGTTTGTGTCAATCTTGTGGTTCCTCTGAAACAAGATTGGGAGAGAAGGTGCGAAGTCTTATCGAAGTCTTCCAGTAAAATTGTATCAATATTGTAGTAATATTGTAGTGATAATGATACGTTCCTGTTTTACCCTCCGATATAAAATATTGAGACAATTTTGTTCCACTAATATTGTCAGATGGTTGATTTTTGAACGAAGTCAAAAGCCTGTGGCAAAATTGTACCAATCTAGCCACCTTTTAATGGCGAATACTGGGACAAAGTTGCAGGTGCAATCTTGTCTAAAGGTTGGAATCTCAATGAACTTTGAGTCTTGTGCGATTATTGCATGAACATTTCTACAATACTGACGCCGTAATATCTGGCGTCTCCGCGGAAGCAAATTCATGGCGCCGTATTGGTCGCACTGCTTAAGGAGGGCACACGGAACGTTGGAGTGCCGAGAGACTTAGTAAAATCAGCTATTTCCTTGACTGCTTTCATTGGCTTGAGCTTTTAAATTGGATGCCTACTGAAACGGGCGCTGCCCAGGCGAAACGAGAACCAGCCCCATTGACGGGGCGGCCGCGCGCGGACCGTTGCCAAAAGGCACCATTTGAGCCATTGACCTAAGAATATCGGTAGGTAAGATGGGTTAGACGCCTATGGATCATGTGCTTCTACGTCAAAAAGCGAAAGTCGCAGTTTTTGCCCTTTAATTTGCCCATAAAGGGACCGCAACGGCAGATCCACGGCGAGAGTGCCCTGGTGGCGGAAACAGCAAACGCGGTCGAAATTGTGCTCGCTGCGCACAATATTGTGTCAATATTATGACAATATTACAAACAGAAGCCTAAAATGTTTATTTTCTTAATGCTGTAGCAATGTTAAAATGCGAATATTACTACAATATTAAAAAAATAATGTTATGACAGTATTATTTTACCAACATTGTAAAACCAATATTGTGTCAACATTGTGACAATATTAGAATCAGCAAGCGATACCTGACGTTGGATTTATAATATTGCTAATATTGGTGCAATATTAAAATACTGAGGTTATATAACCAGTATTGATAGTATATTGTACCAAGATTCTCAGGCCAACCTTACTGTTGAAATCTGCTCACAATCTCACTAAGGTTATCACAATATTATTTCAATCTCCCCAAGTTCAAATTTCCGATTGGGACAACCTTGTTTTGGAAAATTTTAAGAGGCAACTAAAATTAATATTGCCTTAAGGTTGAAAAACCAAGGTTAGTGTAAACTTGCGGTTTGAATATTGCTTCAATCTTTGAAACGTCAGCTTCGGTTCGGATTTAATTTCCAATATTTAGTAAAGATTTTTCAGTAAACCTCAACTAACTTTGAAATTCTAATACTGTGTCAATATTGTTTTATGGTCGAAACCGAAAGTTTAGGCTTACAATACAAGCAGGATATTGAGGAAACCTTGGCATAGAAATCACTACCAAGCTTCTTTAATTAATATTGCCTGAAGTTTGCGTGACCCTGGGGATGTAAAGGTTAAGTAATATCTGAAAGTATAAATATTGCTTCAACCTTCAAAACATAAGCTTTATTTTGAATTGAATGATTAATATTTATGAAAGGTTTAATACTGAACCTTGCAGTGGTTCCAAATTTACAGTATTACAGCAATATTTAAATTGGAAGCTAGAAATATTATAAATTTTAAAATTTTTGTACAATATTATTTCCGAAAGCTTCAATTTTCAATGGAAAATAAATATTCAGACAATATTTTTTAGCCAACCGAGGATTTCAAAGGTTGTCATAATATTGTTTCAAGTTTTTTTTTCCAAGCTTTACTTCACAAACATTCTGCAATATTCCTCAAGCTTGCCTCAATATTTCTGCTAGCTCTTCTTCCGATTGGGTCATTCCTCGGAGACATGCGTTTAAAGAGGAGCTCAGAAGACGCAACGTCAAACTTGTTTTTCGTGGATTGAAGTGCGAAAAATATCGGTAAAAATTATTGTGGCTTATGCGCAGTAAATACTTCAAAAAATGCAAAAATCAAAAATTACTGAACAAACTCATCGTCAAAATTTAAAAAAAAATTCAAATTTTCGAAATTCGGCTAGGAATTTGAGTTTCCCGTCCAAACATATCCCAACCAACCAACCAACTTCAAACCAATTTTTTTCGATTCCTAGGTGCAAAGGAAGCCCGAAAATGGCCATATTAACTTCAGGAAAATTTGCTGGTCCTCAGGGCGCCGCCATTTTGAATTTTTCAAAATTGAGAAAACCCACGATCAGATTTTCTCAAATATCTCCTCAACGGTTCATCCCACGAAAAAAACAGCAAAACCCGCGGAAAGCACATAGAATTTCCTACCGAAATCACCCTCCTTTGTTTTTTCTAGCTCAATTTTTTGGTCACGAAATTAACGTTCTTAAAAAATTTCCTTTAAAAAGGCCCGTTTTTGCAGATTTTAGGAGAAACATTACTTCATACCTCCAGCCACGATTATCTGAGAAAAAAACTGTTATGCTCATTGAAAGGAGCTTAAAATTTATTGCTAACAAACATATGTCAATAGTTCCTAGACTTGATTTAATCCTGTGAAACAGCAGTTTATTAGCTTCGCCCTTAAAATGTGATTTTTCGACCATTTTCCTTGGAATCACGAAAAATATAGAAAAAATCCCAAAAACGTAACAGGAACTGTGTAAAAAGGTGGCAAAATAGTGCTGGGTTCACACTGTTTTGCAAACCAAGCCAAAAAGTTCCAAAATTTTCAATCAGAGTAAAAAATTTTGAGGTCCAATGAGTACCAGTACGAAACTTGCCATCTTCCGATACAAAACTTGTACTTCGAACTTGAGCTTTGATGCCGTCTTGGATTTTGCGAGATTTTCAGTTGGGTTTACATGGCGAGTGTGATCCATTGATGAGGTATAAAAAGACCAAAAATTATAGATATCGCGGCAGTAGTATGAAAATGATGACTTGAGCACAAAAGTTTTTAGAAATATTGTGCAGAAAAATAGGAATGAAATTACAGTGTTGTATGGTGATTATTGTTCAATATGGCAACGCTGTAAAATGAAAGTATTGCATGTTGCCCCTTCAATATGCGGGTTATGCAATGGTGTAATGTAGCCCCTTCAATACGCAGGTTATGCAATGGTGTATTTTTCAAGATGATGGTTATACAACAGTGTTGCCGGACGGTGCACTTAAATAATTTATTTAATTATGGGTGAAATTTTGCCGCATCAAATTTTATAGTGTTGCCGGATGGTGCAAGAAATTAGTTAATTTTTCGATACAATGTTGTCAGATTGTGAAAAAAATTCGGATTTTCGGTTTCGAAAGACCGTATCTTACAGTAACGGCCTGGTATCGGATACTGGAGAGTAGGGTCTGATTCTGGAAATTGAAAAATTTTCGGAAAATTACCGTCCTCCGATCCGCCGCGGATCGATGCGATTCCTTTCCATTATGGAAGATCGGAAAACTGTACGGACCGAATTTTGATGCGACTTTTTGTTTTCGAGATTTCGGACTTGTAAAATTTTCGGCTTCGAAAGACCGGAGCTTACAGTATGGGCTTGGTATCGGAGACTGGATTTTAGGGTCTGATTCGGTAATTTTCATTTTTTAGTAGTGTGCGCTTGGAGATGCGTATGGGAACCTTGTGTTTTGCGATGTGCGACTGGGATTGGATATTGCAATGCTCAGTTTAATGAATCAACAAATTTTATTATTCTACAATTTGGTACAATAAACAGAAAAATCATATAAAGAAAAGAAAGCTATACAAGTTAAACTAATCCATGCTGATACATCCCAGTATCACCCGTTGGACACAGAGACAGCGTACTGAATAACTTTGGCGCGCTCTAAGTTGTTCATGAATTCACTTTTGCTTGTCAGAATGACTATAATAGAACATGTCACGAGAGATCAAGATTTTTTATTCTTGAGGGGCAAGTTTTGGAAGTTTCCGACGGTCATAGAGCGTTCCGGACTTCTGGGAAGCGGAAGGATTAGGTCTTTTTCCAAGAGCCGCTCTCCTCTCTCTGGTGTACAATGCTATGCGAATCGCACTCAAAAGTCTGCATATCTTCCACGCCCGTCCGTCTACTCTCTTGTACCCCTGCTTTAGGAAGTAAATTATTTCGTGCTCGTCTGCGACACGTTCTACGAGACTGCAAAATCTTTCCGTTATCTCAAGTAACCCATAACACCCGACGGGATCGGAAGTTTCTATTGAGCTGAGTTTAAGATGGTGGTACAACTTGTTAGGAAAAAGGAGTCTGGCAAACATGTTCAAAAGCTCTGCTCGTATTCCTGGAATCTTGAAAGTGACAGCCTCATACACTATTTCCAAGGTGTTAATCGCTGTAATCGATTGTGATTTGAGGGTTGGAGCGTCCATACTTGATGAGCTCCTGTTTTGAAATGATCGATCATACTTCCTCGACACTATTTATACATTCCCTGACTAGAATTGATAATTTTCCCCACTTGCATGAAAGCGTAGTTTTATATTGGTACTATAAATTATGACTAAACAGTTTGTCCAAGTTTAACCGAGTCTGGTGATTAGCAAATACTACTATATTTACTCTGAGGTAAATTATAACTCTAGATAAAAGTGTAATTTATGTAACGACTCATGACCACACTGTTTCCCCGAGTGAAACCGAGTTTGGTGATTAACAAATAGTACTATATTTACTTTGAGGTAAATTATGACTCTACAGTTTCTTTCTGCTCGGTAAGGAAACTATATATATTTACCTCCAAGTAGAAAGCTTGTCAGTCTCACTTTTGATGGTATTAGAAGCCCTCCTGCTTCTAATAGTATTCACATATTCACTCTGAAATATTTTCAACGAACAGAAACTTGCAAACGAGAAAATAGTGTTGATTTTCTGTTCAGAAAATCTCGAGCTTAAAATAGTATGAAACTTCGAGCTTATAATAGTATTCAGTGGTTCACTCTGAAATCGTTTCAGAGAACAGAATCTTACAACGTAAAGATAGTGTAGATTTCCTTTTCTGACGAAATCAGAAAACCTCGAGCTTATAATAGTATTCAGTTGTTCGCTCTGAAATCTTTTCAGTGAACAGAATCCTAAAACGTAAAGATAGTGTAGATTCCCTTTTCTGACCGACCGAAAAACTTAGAGCTTAAAATAGTATCTTTATCATGGCTGCTCAAGAACAAGCACAACAGAATGTTGAAACTTTCATCCAATGTGATATTTGTGATGAATTTTATCAACAGGGTGAAAAGCACGAACACTGTGCGGAACAAATTAAGAAGGAGGAGGGTATCAACGATGAAACGCACATTAAACAGGAGCACAACGCGCTCATCCATTGTGATCTTTGTGATGAGTTTTATGCGGAGGGAGAGAATCATGAGCAATCTCCCGAACATATTGAGAAGATGTCCACCGTCAAAGACGCCTCATCACCTAAGTAAAAGAATACAGAAAAAGTATACAGTTTACCCAATTAAAGTTGCCGACCCAGAAAGAGAGGACCACACCAACCTACTATGTCTCTCAACCCCCGTCCCTTTAAGTTACCATTATTGTTGGATCAGTAACTTTGAACAACTTGTACGAAAACAGTTGACAAAACATGAAAATCGTATCTACATCTGCAAGAAATGCTTTACGCATAAAAATTCGATGGAGCAATTGAGTCAGCATAAACTCCTTTGCTCTTTGGTAAGCAAAGACGCGTTTCTAGCTTCATTTCCCGACGAGCGATACCTGAAGTTCGAAAATCACCATAAGGAAATAAAACATAATTACGTAATTTATGCAGACTTTGAAGCCTACTTAGAACAAATTCATGGTGACTCGGAGCATCCAGCTTCTGCGTATAGGCGACACGTCTCAAATTCTTACGCTTACCTCCTCGTCAGGAAGGATCCCGAATTTAAAATGACGGAACCGAAACTGTACCGTGGCGAGGAGGCACATATCAAATTTCTGGACGATATAATCACTCTGGTAGGAAGAATCAGTAAGAGTCACAATGACAAAGAGGGAAAAATAATCATGACACATGAAGACTGGGTCTTATTTGAAGCGGAAAATAGGTGTGGACATTGCGAGGTGCATTTCTCACAACCAGGTATTGTAAAGGTAAGGGATCATGACCATCAAAAGAGAGCGGGAAGGAAAACAGGGTCCAATTATCGAAAAGCCTTATATTCTAATTGCAATCTTATTTTCCGACGTGAAAAATGTGATAGAGTCGTCCTACACAATGATGGTAGGTACGATTTCCACGAGGTAGTGCTGGCTCTGAACAAGTATCCTCTTAGCGTCGAAATAATACCACACACGGAGGAAAATTACATCAGCATGACGGTCCATCTGGGAAACAGGTTTTCGATCAAGCTCATCGACTCGTTCCGCTTCCTCCCCGCGTCGTTGGATAAACTGGTTCAGACGATCCCGCGCGAATCTTTCGTTCGCACGAGGAAGCTCACTCGCACAGACAATGAGTTCGATATGGTTTGTCGGAAAGCTCCTTTCCCGTACGATTACGTTGACAATCCGGTCAAGCTGAACGAAACGCGTCCACCACCGCGAGAGGCTTTCTTCAACACCCTGACTCAAACGCACATCACCGAAGAGGAATACCAACGGTTTCTCCAAGTTTGGCAAACTTTCAATTTCCGTAATCTCGGAAAGTATTCAGATTTCTACTTGTGACTCGACGTGTGCCTCCTCAGCGATGTGTTCGAGGAGTTCCGACTCTTCCGAATGAAAAATTATGGTGTGGACTGTGCCAACTACTTAACGCTCCCCGGTTTCGCTTTCGACGCCTTCTTAAAAATAACTAAAGCGAAAATCCATCTCTTCAATGATATGGATATGGTATTCATGATTATGAGCTCGATCTGGGGTGGGATAAAACAGGTGGTAAAACGGCACGCTCTCGCAAATAATCCTTTGATACCGGATCAGTTTGATCCTAAAATACCACTGAACTATATACAATACTTAGATGTGACGGCACTGTACGCCCATACCATGAGAAAGCATCTGCCCTACGATAACTACACTTGGGTCCCGGAAGGAGAAGAGTTGTTAATTCTGGCGAAAACTATTATCAACCATCCCGACGACGCTCCTTTCGGGTTCATACTCGATGTAGATATTGAATATCCAGAACACCTCCACGACCTACACAAGGACCTTCCGTTCTTGTGCAGGAACGAAATACCATCATCGGGAGCGGGGAAATCAACGAAACTATTGACGACTCTAGCTAATAAATACAACTATGTAAAACATTATGTTATGCTTAAAGAAGCGCTCGGTCAAGGATTAAAACTCCTGCGCATCAACCCGGCCATCAAATTCTGTCAGGCTCCTTTCTTGGCAGCCTTCATCGAGCTGAACGCCCAGTTGAGACGGGAGGCTACGAATCCGTTCCACCAAACGCTCCTGAAAGAATGCAGCAACGCTTGCCACGGCAAATTTATCGAGAACCCGTTGAAGCGAAAGAATATTAAATTGGGTACAAACAGTAAACAGATATTGAAAGCCATCTCACGGGTCGATTTCATAGATCGCACGATTTTCGACGAAGATTTGGTAGCTATACACTTGAGAAGAACAGAGGTTGTCATAGACAGGTCAATGATAGTTGGTTTTTCAATCTTAGATCTTACAAGGGGAACTTCCCAAGCTGCCGCCTCCGATCGGGCTCAAAAAATTCGTACGAACTCTTTGGATGAATTTATTTGACCCGTATTTTTTTGTTTTTTCCAATGCCCCCCAGAAACACCCCAAAAAAATTCCGGAAAGTTTTGCTTTAAGCGCTTGAGTCATATACGCAGTATAGCAGTGTTCACCTACCGTCAAGTGGTGGCCCTGAGGTAGCGCGCTCGCCCAGTGATCCGGCGGGCCCGGGTTCGATTCCCGGGCGCCGCGCCAAATTTTTAAGACCGAATTTTATATTCTCACACATTTTCACATCGATTCCCATTTGATACATTAGAACTTTAAACATCAATTAATTTACAACCATCAACGATCAATAACTTCTTCAATTTGAAGTGTAGATTTTTTTTTTGGGAGGGGGGAGGGGTCACGCGCACGATATTCTCGCCAATCACTGTACTTTCACATTAGCAGACGACCCGCTCCGCCCCCTCACATCGACATATTTCTCCCGATCACCCGTATGCGTCATGATTTTTCCCATCATTATCCAGAAAATGATAATGGAAAATTACTTCGAACATTCAAATTAAAAATGCTACAATTTTTCATTCTCATTTTCTGGATAATGATGGGAAAAATCATAACGCATACGGGTGATCGGGAGAAATATGTCGATGTGAGGGGGCGGAGCGGGTCGTCTGCTAATGTGAAAGTACAGTGATTGGCGAGAATATCGTGCGCGTGACCCCTCCCCCCTCCCAAAAAAAAATCTACACTTCAAATTGAAGAAGTTATTGATCGTTGATGGTTGTAAATTAATTGATGTTTAAAGTTCTAATGTATCAAATGGGAATCGATGTGAAAATGTGTGAGAATATAAAATTCGGTCGTAAAAATTTGGCGCGGCGCCCGGGAGTCGAACCCGGGCCCGCCGGATAACTGGGCGAGCGCGCTACCTGAGAGCCACCACTTGACGGTAGGTGAGCACTGCTATACTGCGTATATAGACTCAAGCGCTCAAAGCAAAACTTTCCGGAATTTTTTTGGGGTGTTTCTGGGGGGCATTGGAAAAAACAAAAAAATACGGGTCAAATAATTCATCCAAAGAGTTCGTACGAATTTTTTCAGCCCGATCGGAGGCGGCAGCTTGGGAAGTTCCCCTTGTTAGTAAAGCACACATGTATCAATTCCACTATAATCACATGCTTAAGAAGTACGATCCCAACCAAGTTCAGCTTCTTTCTATGGATACGGACTCGTTCATTTACGAGTTGATTACACCGAACGTCTACGATGATATGATGTCAGACCTACACATGTACGACACCTCCAACTTCCCAGAAGGACATCAATGTCGCAGCGCGACGAACCGCAAAGTGATGGGTACTTTTAAGGACGAAACGGCGGGAAGACCCATTATCGAGTTCGTCGCGCTGCGACCGAAAATGTACGCCTATTCATTCAGCGACGGTGAAACGGAGAAAATAGCAAAAGGGGTATTAACGGGAGCATTCAGATCGCTAATCTTTGAAAACTTTCGGAACGTATTGCAGTATTCTGAATCTAGGATGAACGCCCCAATGCGCAGGATCGGGGCGCGGAGACATAAACTATACTCATTTGAAAGTACAAAAAGGACTCTCTCCGGACTAGACGATAAACGTTGTATTTTAGAAGACGGTGTTAACACTGTTCCTTGGGGTCATCGTGACATCAGCGATCTTTGCATGGTGGATGAAAGTTGCGGAGCCGAGACCGAGTTGAGAAAAATCCTCGCTGTTAAACGACCTCGTATAAATAGTATAAATAATTCTGGAGAACCGTCAGTTAAGAAACCTCGATTTTGAAAATAATAAAAAGTGTAACTAACGGAACGAGAAGATGATGGCTTGTCTCGATGTACAAGGTTTTTGGAGCCAAGGAAAATTCATCGTCAAAGAGTTTGGTCTCGTGGATATGAAGTGTACTGAAACTGAACTCTAATTATTCAAACCTCCGTTACCGAGCAGCAAGTTGAGCGCTAAAGACGTTATGACAAACAACTGGTTAACACGCAATCATCATCACTTGGAATGGGAAAGCGGGTTTCTCGAGTACGATGAATTCACTTCAAAAATGAATCGCATCGGGAACCGCTACGATGTACTTTATGTTAAAGGTGAACAAAAACGAAATTTCATTAAGGGTTTCGTGCCGGAAAAATGTATCGTTGTAAATTTGGACACTAAAGATTGTCCGTCCTTGCGACTATTGGCTCGTTGGTCGACAGCATATACGTGTCCTTTAGTACATCCATTCTGCGCTATGTCGAACGCATTCCGATTGTGTATGTGGATGTCGGAATCTTTTTATCGTGATTATTTCAAAGATGAAATCATGCAAGAGCAGGAGAAGATTATAGTGGCAGACGAACAAAGGAATCACCCCGATAATAATAAAGGAGTAGTAGATGAAAAGTCAGATTGAACGAACCGAAATATAGCAGACAGATAAAGTGAAATCATCCGTGCTTAATATAGCAGACAAATTGTCGAATCAACCCGACTTAATATATGTAGCACACGAAAAGTGGAATCATTCGCAGACGAATTATCGAACCGAAATATAGCAGTCGAAAATTGAAATCATCCGTGCTTAATATAGCAGACAACTTGTTTCACTCGAAATATATAGCACACGAAAATTGGAATCATCCGTACCTTGATATACAGCAGATAGAACTGACGATATGGACGTTTTCAACAATTCAGTCTTGATCGTCAACGCTAAAGAGCTGACTGTAAACGCCCGCTACAAGATGAACAAACTCATCAAAATGCCATCCAAGATTCGTTCGATCGACTGCTCCACCGGTTTCGTCTTCTTCGACGCTCTCTTCCTCTTCTTAGGTTTCGGTTTTTTCGCTGCCACCGTCTTGTTTAGTCCCATTCCGAGTTTAGCTTTTAGTTTCATAGCACTACTTCTGCAGTATCCGATATCAGGCCCATACTGTAAGATACGGTCTTTTGAAACCGAAAATGTTTACAAGTCCGAAAATCCGAATTTTTTGGCACAATATGACAACGTTGTACCGAAAAATTAAGTAATTTCTTTCACCATCTGGCAACACTGTAAAATTCAATGTTGCAAAATTTCACCCAAAATTAAATAATGTATTTATGTGCACCGTCCGGCAACGTTGTTGCATAACCGCCATCTTGAAGAATGCACCATTTCATAGCCCGCAGATTGAAGGGGCTACATTGCATCATTGCATAACCCGCATATTGAAGGGGCAACATGCAATACTTTCATTTTATAGCGTTGCCATATTGAACAATAATCACCATACAACACTGTATTTTAATTCATATTTTTCTGAACCATTGTGAAACGCTGTTGGCTAATTTACTGCGCTCAAGTCGGTATTTTCATACTACTCATGATCCCTTACCTTTACGATACCTGGTTGTGAGAAACGCACCTCGCAATGTCCACACCTATTTTCCGCTTCATATGTGGTCCGATCTTCATGTGTCATTATTATTTTACCCTCTTTGTCATTGTAACTCCTACTGATTTCGCCTACGAGAGTGATTATATCGTCCAGAAATGTGCCTCCTCGCCACGGTACAGTTTTGGTTCCGACATTTTAAATTCGAGATCATCCGTGACGAGGAGGTAAGCGTAAGAATTTGAGATGTGTCGCCTATACGCAGACGCTGGATGCTCCGAATCACCATGAATTTGTTCTAAGTAGGCTTCGCAGTCTGCATAAATTACGTAATTATGTTTTATCACTTTATGGAGATATTCAAATTTGAGGTATTGCTCGTCTGGAAATGAAGCTAGGAATGCGTCTTTGCTAACTAATGAGCAAAGAACTTTATGTTGACTCAATTGCTCCATCGAATTTTTATGCGTAAAGCATTTCTTGCAGATGTAGATACGATTTTCATGTTTTGTCAACTGTTTTCGTACAAGTTGTTCAAAGTTACTGATCCAACAATAATGGTAACTTAAAGGTACGGGGGTTGAGAGACATAGTAGGTCGGTGTGGTCCTCTCTTTCCGGGTCGGCAACTTTAATTGGGTAAACTGTATACTTTTTCTTGTTGGACACCAAACTCTCACGGAGCCCAAATACCGAAACCGATACGTTGTTCCTTTTCTCGTATTTGACAATGTCATCTATGCTCGTGGGGAATCGATCCTCCGAGAAATCGTAACGATTGAACGGATCTAAATATTTTTCCATACGATATTTATGCTGCGCATCCCTCAGGAGAAACTTTCCCAACATTGCGTACCGGAAACAATCGTTTGATTCACCGTTATTTACATTGACAACATGCTTCGTCGGAAATGGCACCTTAACGTGCGTTCCTCCCCGATATATTGCGTAATAGCGGTTAATACGTAGCTCCATACCCTGTATCTTCTTCAGCACCCACCCGGATCCGTTCATGTGAAAATCGAATGACGCTTTATTGATCTTGGCCCTGAACTTTTCATAATACTCATCCAGATTCGTTGTCGCGAAAATAGCTTCGTTTTTAGTCTTAAACTTTTTCAACTGCATTCCTTCCTTGTTCTTATCGTCAGCTTTCTCGTACTCAACGTAAACTAATATATTAACCTTCAATGCCTCGCCGGTGAGTTCTTCTTTAATTTTTCCAATCACGAGGTCTTTAGCTGTTAGTAGGTAGTCATCGATGATGAGAATCTCCGGCTGGAGGTTTGTGATGAAAAATGTTTTCAACCTACTTTGACAAGCAGTCTCGACTTGAACTATCAGTACTTTTGTCTCAAACAAATTTCTTATGTGACTTGCAGATTCTTCATGTTTTTCTCTTTTATCGTATGATATTTTACATGTGTCACAATATTCTTGATTCTCATCGTCGTTGTCATCGGCAGGTGATGAGGCGTCTTTTATGGTGGACATCTTTTCAATATGTTCGGGAGATTGCTCATGATTCTCTCCCTCCCGTATAAAAGTCATCACAAAGATCACAATGGGTGAGCGCGTTATGCTCCTTTTTAATATGCGTTTCATCGTTGATACCTTCCTCCTTTTTAATTTATTCCGCAAAGTCTTCGTGCAGTTCACCTTATTTATAAAATTCATCACAAATATCACATTGGATGAAAGTTTCAACAATCTGTTGTGCTTGTTCTTGGGCAGCCATGATAAAAAAACTACTTTCAGCCTTTAGTTTTCCGGGTCGGTAAGAAAAGGAAATTTACACTATCTTTATGTTGTAAAATTCTGTTCACTGAAAAGATTTCAGAGCGAACAACTAAGTACTATTATAAGCTCGAGGTTTTCTGATTTCGTCAAAACAGGAAATCTACACTAAATTTACGATTGTAAGATTGTGTTCACTGAACAAATTTCAGAGTGAACAATGGAATAGAATACGCTCGGAAATAATGGAATAATGGAATATATAAGCTCGAGGTTTTCTGATTTCGTTTGAACAGAAAATCAACACTATTTTCTGGTTTGTAAGATTCTGTTCGTTGAAAAGATTTCAGAGTGAACATGTGAATACTATTATAAGCTCGAGGGTTTCTAATATCATCAAAACTGAGACTGACGAGCTTTCTACTCGGAGGTAAATATAGGTATAGTTTCCATACGGAGCGGAAAGAAACTGTATAGAGTCATAATTTACCTCAAGGTAAATATAGTAGTAACATAAAACTACGCTTTCATGCAAGTGGGGAAAAATTATCAATTCGAGTCGGGGAACGTATAAATAGTGTCGAGGAAGTGTGATCGATCATTTCAAAACAAGAATTCGTCAAGTATGGACGCTCCAACCCTCAAATCGCAATCGATCCGAGCGATGAACACCTTGGACACGGTTTATGAGGCTCTCCCTTACAAGATTCCAGGAATACAAGCAGAGCTTTTGAACAAGTTTGCCCGACTCCTTTTTCCTGACAAGTTGTTTCACCATCTTAAACTCAGCTCAATAGACACTTCCGATCCCGTTGGGTGTTATGGGTTACTTGAGATAACGGAAATATTTTGCCATCTCCTAGAACGTGTCGCAGACAAGCACGAAATAATATACTTCCTAAAGCAGGGGTACAAGAAAATAGACGAACGGGACTGGAAAATATGCAGAATTTTGAGTGCGATTCGCAAAGCATTGTACATCAGAGAGAGGAGAGTGGCTCTTGGAAAAAGACCTAATCCCTCCACTCTCCACACTGTTAAAAATCGTTGATTCCGTCCGACGGAAAATCCGGAGTGAGAATGAACACGGGAGTGCGGTTCAGCGCGTAGGTGCTGAGACGGGCTGCATGTGTAGTCAAAGCACTCCGCACCGGAGCTGCAGTACGGCCCGGAGTCACGCGCACCTTCTCTCCCTCGCACTAGCGCTATATACTGTCTCTTTTCCTTTTTAAGCCTACCACTCTCAGAATGAAAATGAAAAATTTAAAGAGAAAAAAATAGAAAAAATAATAGAATAGTGGAAATAATAGAATAGTCGAAATTTTGGTATAACAGAGACAATAGAAAAGAAATAAAATAAAGTAAATCAAATATATGATAAAATGAAGTCAAAGACTAAATTGAAGTAAATAATTAGAGGGAGCAAGGAGATGAAGAAAAAAATGAAATAAGGGAAACAACTAAATGATGTTAAAGAATAGAATGAATTTTAAGAGTAAAGTGAAGTCCAAAAATTATGATGAAGTATTAAAAGAAATCACAGTAAATATAAAACAAAGTAAAGGAATGAGAAGTAAATAATTAAAGAAAAAAAATGAAGTGCTTGAAAAATTAAAATAGAGTGAAGAAAAAATAGAGACAACAAGGAAATAAAACAAAGTAAAACGATAAAATATAGTTAAAAAATATAGTAAAGTAAACTAAATACACGGACAAATCCAGGTAGATTGAAAATATCTTAGCGGCCCGTTCAAATCGACGTTAAATACCGTTTTTGCGTCACTTTCATGCATCGTTCGCTATAGCTCAATCGGTAGGATCGTCGGTTAGTGTTAGGTAGGTCCCGGGTTCAATTCCCAAGGTAGGTAGAAAATTTCTAACCTTCAAAATCGGTTAAATCATGCACCAATGGTTTCATTATTTTTATTTTTCATGGTTTCAAAAATTATTTCCACAATTAACCCCTTTCCACCATCCCCTAGCTGCGAACCCCTAAAGAGCTTGATGCAAAAACGGCTTTTTTCGCCCCCCCTCTGGAAGTTCTTCAGACTTTGTCTACTGATTACTCATACTTGAGCGCATCTTTTCCCAAATTTTCAGACCCCCAAAAAATTTTGGGGGGAAGCTAGGGGGGGTGGAAGTCAAAACCTGTGAACCTCGATATCTCTTGAACAAAGAAAGATATCGAGGTCCGGTTTGGACGAAAAATCGTCTAAAATTACATACTTTAAGATTTTAAAGGTCGAAATTCCGATATCACATTTTTAAGTCAACATATGTGCTTTTTTCCAGTTTTTAGGTATAGAAAATTTCTTTTAAACGAAAAATTTACAAAGATCTCAATTTTTTATTTGAACCAAAACCAGTTTTTTAAATTGTTCGTCTTTTTCCGCACCCAACGAGTGGGCCATTAAACTGGGGAACCAAACGGTTCCGGAGTTATGATTGATTGAAGTTTCCGCTCAACGCGCGCCGACCGATTTTCGCGCGCAAAAAAGTCGGATTTGACTGTTATTAGATCAGATTGAATGTTCAAACTGAGCAAAATGCTTTATTAGGGACTCTTGAGGGTCGCTGAGTCCAGAAATTACCGATACTTCCAAAAAATTCACGTTTGTAAAATTACAGCTCCGCAGCGCTATTTTAGAGGCCCACTGAGCGCCGACCGACCGCTCAGTGGTCCTGTCCGAAGCTGCAATTTTAAAAACGTGAATTTTTTGGAAGTATCGGTAATTTCTGAACTCAGCGACCCTCAAGAGTCCCTAATAAAGCATTTTGCTCAGTTTGAACATTCAATCTGATCTAATAACAGTCAAATCCGACTTTTTTGCGCGCGAAAATCGGTCGGCGCGCGTTGAGCGGAAACTTCAATCAATCATAACTCCGGAACCGTTTGGTTCCCCAGCTTAATGGCCCACTCGTTGGGTGCGGAAAAAGACGAACAATTTAAAAAACTGGTTTTGGTTCAAATAAAAAATTGAGATCTTTGTAAATTTTTCGTTTAAAAGAAATTTTCTATACCTAAAAACTGGAAAAAAGCACATATGTTGACTTAAAAATGTGATATCGGAATTTCGACCTTTAAAATCTTAAAGTATGTAATTTTAGACGATTTTTCGTCCAAACCGGACCTCGATATCTTTCTTTGTTCAAGAGATATCGAGGTTCACAGGTTTTGACTTCCACCCCCCTAGCTTCCCCCCAAAATTTTTTGGGGGTCTGAAAATTTGGGAAAAGATGCGCTCAAGTATGAGTAATCAGTAGACAAAGTCTGAAGAACTTCCAGAGGGGGGGGGGGCGAAAAAAGCCGTTTTTGCATCAAGCTCTTTGCGGCTCCCGCGAATCCGTCCGGCGTCGGAGTGATTTCTATGCGTACGGCACCCAAAATCCGTCCAGCCGATTCTCCATCGGAGTGACTCCTCGGTCCGGCGAAGTGAGGGCCCGTTCTTACTCGCGCTTGTGCTGAGTCTCACTCCGTTTTTTTTTAACAGTGCAGCGAAGTCCGGGACGCTCTATGGCCGTCGAAAACCTCGAAAACTTGCTCCTCAAGAATAAGGAGTCCTGGTCTCTCATGACATGCTCTATGAAAGACATTCTGACAAGCAAAAGTGAATTCTTGAACAATTAGAGCGCGCCAAAATCCTTCAGAACGCTGTCTCTATGCCTGATGTGTGTCCAACGGGCGATACTCGGATGTATCAGCAAGGATTATTTTAACTTGTGTAGCTTTCTTTTCTTTATATAATTTTTCTATTTATTGTACCAAATTGTAGAATAATAAAATTTTTTAATTCATCAAACTGAACATTGCAATAACCAATCCCAGTTGCTCATCCCAAAACACAAGGTTCCGATACGCATCTCCAAGCGCACACTACTGAAAATGGAAATTCCCGAATCAGACCGTACTCTCCAGTCTCCGATACCAGGCCCATACTGTAGGATACCTATGGTCTTTGGATGCAGAACATTTTACAAGTCCGAAATCTCGAAAACAAAAAGTCGTATCAAAATTCGGTCATGATATCCTACTCAACAAGGGTCTCGAAGGCCGCACGGAGCGAGCCTTCGAACCTCGAGGTGGTAAGGAGTGGTGATTCAATGATGGCGATTCAAGGTGAATCAATGAAGAACGAACGTCTTGGGATGAAACATGTCGTGGCCCGGTGACCACCCCGCAAACTCCTTACTGAAGTAGGGAGCACTACATGATAAAAAGGGGAGAAACCCCTAAAAAGGGGTGAAAACTCCAACACTTACATTTCATGGAAAACTCGACGCGATCTTTAAACAGAACTTCTTAGACAACTTTCTCTTACTCTCACCGCTAAAATCGCTGATGCTACCCCCCTTTCTCACTTCCTCTTCTTGGCGGGAGCTTCAAATGTGGGTGACTGGCTGCTGTTAAATGAAGGGAGCAGAGTTTGTCAAAAAAGGGTCGCGCATTGTAAAATTTCACAACTTGGAACACCCATGATACATCCCGATCAATCAGAGTAAACTTCAACTAGGCACCTACCTACTCTTTTTTGACGACGCCGTGTGTGGTAGGACGGGTCTCCAGTCTCCCTACCCTAAATCCGGCACTGATGTTCTTGAGTGAGAAGAAAGAGTGTTGCCAACCGGTAAGGATCCATGTTTATTATTTGACGAGCGATCGGACGAGGAAAGCTGAAAGCGCCATTATCCCTTCTCGCGTAAAGCTCTCTTTATATTAGACTCCATGAATGCGAGACGGTGTGATTGATCAAAGAGCTTAGTCGTGGTCGGCTACTCGGCCTTGTTGTCCCGGCATGAGATAAAGCGGGATTCATTCACCCTTGTTGATCGCGACGTCCATTCAGAATCGGGGGCGCAACCCATTTCGGCAAATTTTACCCATTTCGGCAAATTTTACCCATTTCGGCAAAAAAGAAAGTAGACGTTTCGGCAAAATTATTTCAGCACATCGAGGGGGAAAACGGACCGATTCGGCAAAAGACCAATATCAGTAAGCTCACAGAAAGTTTCAGAAAAAATGCCCAATTCGGCACGAAAGCTGACATCGGTGCGATTAGAGGAAGCGATGTGGGAGCCATGCGTAAAGCGATGTATAGAGAAAGGAGAAAACATTTACCTCCTGCCCCCAAAAACCGTGCGGATTCCATTTCCATGATATTAGAGGGAGCTATTGAGTTTGATAACAGCTTGTCCGTACACGCCCTCCCGGAATCTGAGATAGTGATTTTCACTTCCTCACAAAATTTGCAATTTTTAGCTAATCCTTCCGTGCAAATAATAGGTGACGGAACATTCTGCTATTCGCCAAAACAATGGTATCAATGGTACACATTATATGGCGCACTGAATGGACACTATATTCCTTTGGTTTATGGATTTTTACCGCGCAAAACAACAGAATGTTACGTGCAATTTTTTTACAAAAGTCAAAGAGCTGGTGTCACTTGAATTAAATTTGAAGTTAGAACCCAAAAAAATGATTTTTGATTTCGAAATTGCAGCTCATGATGCGGCGAAATATGTTTTTCCAGGTGTTCAAATAAGATGCTGCCGTTTTCATCTGGGGCAATGTTGGTGGCGGAACGTAAAAAAAAGTAAAGTCCTGCTTGAAGCTTACAAAGATGCGCAGTTCGTACCATTCATTCCTCTAATCGCACCAATGTCAGCTTTCGTGCCGAATTCGGCATTTTTTCTGAAACTTTCTGTGAGCTTACTGATATTGGTCTTTTGCCGAATTGGTCCGTTTTCCCCCTCGATGTGCTGGAATAATTTTGCCGAAACGTCTACTTTCTTTTTTGCCGAAATGGGAATCACCCCAGAATCGGATCTAGAACTGGGAGTGCACGACTCGGGTGGGGTAGTGGCAATTTCCACTCCGGGAATTGAACGTGTCAATGGACTCTTACCTACCACTTTTTAAACGGAAAAATAACATAACAGATATTTTTCCGTGGGTTCACTTACGTCTCAAAGCCCTACGACCCTAACAATAAAACACGCACACAATCGAAGCAGAAGAAAGGTAGTATTTCAGCCTTGATACCTTAATTAGTGTTTATTTCTATTTCATGCTGTTCAGTACTTTTCGGTTCGCAGAGCCATTATAAAGCTTATCAAAAACCAAACAATCATACAAAGCAGAAACTACACAGTAAAGAGTATAACATAGTTTGAAAAATCTCGTCTTGACATCGCCACGAGTCCAGAGGTGCTCAAAACCGCTCCGACATTTCTATATTTTTCAGTACCTATATTAATTCCACTTGAAAATTTCAATAGTGAGTCTTAGTGTGTAGTGTCCGTTTGTGCAACTATTCCCGTTTTTACCTCTATCTCGTGGTCAGTGTTTGGCCAGAAATTTCATTTTTCTCAATGGGCCTGTTGTAAATTTTTGCTACAGCAAAAATGAGAGTTGTTCCTTACAAACAGTGCCTCAAAAATCACGATGAGCGCATTAGCAAACTCTGAAATCCACTCCTAACTTCACCATCTGCGTAAAAAAATTTGCATTTTTTAAGATTCCCGCTCCAAAAAGGATACTACAGCACAGGTGAACATTTCGTTACAGGAGTCATTCCATTTAATCCCTGCTCAACATGGCCGACGCTTCCGCGCGCAAGGTGAGGAGAGCACGAGGTCAATCAAGGCGGATATCTATTAACGCGAGAAAAATGTGAATGTAAACACACCGATTGTTATCAGGTGGTTAGAATCATCGTCCCGTCACATGCGTTTTGGCGGATTGGTGTCGGCTATGTTGAATATTGCGTAGTATCCTTGAGAGCAGGGGTTAGATGGAATGACTCCCCTAAAGAAATGTTCAACAAAGTCGTGATATCGTTATTGAAGCAGGAAGCTCGAAAAAACGCAAGTTTCTTACGCGAATGGGCCTGTTGCAAACTTTTGCTAGAGCAGAATGAGGAGTTGTTTCCTATAGATAATGCCTCAAAAATCACGATGAGCGCATCGGCAAAGTCTGAAATGCACTTATAAATTCACAATCTGCGTAAGAAATTTGCGTTATTTTGAGCTTCCCGCTCCAAAAACGATACTACTGCACAGGTGAACATTTTGTTAGAGGAGTCGCTCCATCGTCGGCAATATTCATCATGGCCGACGCTTGCGCAGTTCCTCGCGTAATTCGAGGAGAGTTCAAGGTCAATTAAGGCGGGCGAGGAAAATATGAACGTAAACACGCCGATTGTTATCTGGTTTAATCCTGTTCAGGTGTTATCTCGTCCCATCACACGTGTTTTGGCGGACTGGCGTCGGCCATGATGAATATTGCCACCAATAGAACGACTCCTGCAACAAAATGTTCACCTGTACCGTAGTATCGTTTTTGAAGCGGGAAGCTCAAAAAACCGAAAATTTCTTACGCAGATTGTGAAATTATGAGTGCATTTCAGACTTTGCCGATGCGCTCATCGTGATTTTTGAGGCATTATCTGTAAGAAACAACTCTTAGTTTTGCTCTAGCAAAAGTTTGCAACAGGCCCATTGTGAAGTAAGGAGTACATTTCAGATTTTGCCGATGCGCTCTTCGTTATTTTTGAGACACTTTCTACGAGGGTCATCCAAAAAGTAAGTTTCCCTACCTTGTATCTTCCGAACGAAAAGAGATAAATCAAATCGGTAAAGAGGCACATATTAGGCATACTCTAAGCTTTAAAACAAGCTCAAGTTTTTGAAAATCGGTCAAGGAGTTCGCGAGTAAACTTAATTTTACTGAGACAACCTCCTGTCGCCGCGTGCCCACCTCCGGGGTCAGGATGCGCGGAGAGTCGATTATAGAAGACTCGGGTTATCGCCTCTACACATCACATCAACAAGAAATTTTAATGTTTTCATTGAGTAGGCCTTACCTTACTCTTTGACATAGTCTCCACATCTTCTTTGACATTTTTGGTATCATTACAGCAGCTTCTTCATGCCTTCCGCGTAGAAGCTTTCGCCTTGACTCTGAAACCAGTCATTGACAGCGATCTGTACCTCTGAATCGGTTGAAAATCGCTTCCATCGTGGAAGTTTTTCCGCTCGGGAACAAATGAAAGTCACATGAAGCTAAAGTACGAAAGTTTGAAGGATTGGGGGAAAATTTCCCTACGCAAAGCAACTGATTTGGGAGTGCAGATCGCTGTCAATGACTAGTTTCGGAGCCAAGACGAGATCTTCTACGCGGAGGGCGTCAAGAAGCTGCTGTAATGATACCAAAAATGTCAAAGAAGATGTGGAGACTACGTCAAAAAGTAAGGTAACCACTACTAACTACTAGTAAGGTAGTTACTCAATGAAAACTTTAACATTTCTTGTTGATGTGATGTATAGAGGCGATAACCCGAGTCTTCTACAGGGTGTCTCACGAAAAACGAGCCACCTTGAATATCTGCCGAACGCGTCGGAATTTCGAAAAACGGTAAAAGACGTGTTCGTTTATATCGAGGGGGACACCTTTTGGCGTATTCGACATTTTCCCAAACCGCGGGAGGGGCGCGGGGCGGGGGGTGCCCCACCCGTAAGTCGAACTTTTCAAATGGCACCCCTACTTTTTTATTTCAGAAATCAATTCTACGCAAAAAAACAAGCCACCCTGTCCAAACCGAATGTAAATCGGACAATTTTTCAGTGATTGACAGAGTTTGAAACATTTTTTTCATGCTCTTTTCAAAAATTTCCCACGCCCAATGGAATCGCTGTATCAAACCAAACTCTCCGCCAAAAAAATTCTTAAGCATGGCACTTTCGATAAAAAAATAAAAAAAATCTGCTGCACTCGAAATCTGGAGCACGCGGAGCCCTTCTTTGCGGCATTAAAATTCGTTATACCGAACATTTCCGAGGGGCGCTCATCGGGAGGGAGCAGTAAGTTTTAGACAAGAATTATTAATCTTTTTTCTGAAGCATAAGAAACCGTGTCCATGAAGAAGCAGTTAAGTAGAAAAACAACGCACCGCGGAAAAATAGCGTTCTCAGAAGTATCAAGGTCCGGCTCAAGTCATTGACCCCCCCCCCCCCCCCCCCCAAAAGCTAATCCATTTGTTTTTCTACGTATCTGCTTCTTCATGGACACGGTTTCTTATGCTTCAGAAAAAAGATTAATAATTCTTGTCTAAAACTTACTGCTCCCTCCCGATGAGCGCCCCTCGGAAATGTTCGGTATAACGAATTTTAATGCCGCAAAGAAGGGCTCCGCGTGCTCCAGATTTCGAGTGCAGCAGATTTTTTTTATTTTTTTATCGAAAGTGCCATGCTTAAGAATTTTTTTGGCGGAGAGTTTGGTTTGATACAGCGATTCCATTGGGCGTGGGAAATTTTTGAAAAGAGCATGAAAAAAATGTTTCAAACTCTGTCAATCACTGAAAAATTGTCCGATTTACATTCGGTTTGGACAGGGTGGCTTGTTTTTTTGCGTAGAATTGATTTCTGAAATAAAAAAGTAGGGGTGCCATTTGAAAAGTTCGACTTACGGGTGGGGCACCCCCCGCCCCGCGCCCCTCCCGCGGTTTGGGAAAATGTCGAATACGCCAAAAGGTGTCCCCCTCGATATAAACGAACACGTCTTTTACCGTTTTTCGAAATTCCGACGCGTTCGGCAGATATTCAAGGTGGCTCGTTTTTCGTGAGACACCCTGTAGAAGACTCGGGTTATCGCCTCTATACATCACATCAACAAGAAATGTTAAAGTTTTCATTGAGTAACTACCTTACTAGTAGTTAGTAGTGGTTACCTTACTTTTTGACGTAGTCTCCACATCTTCTTTGACATTTTTGGTATCATTACAGCAGCTTCTTGACGCCCTCCGCGTAGAAGATCTCGTCTTGGCTCCGAAACTAGTCATTGACAGCGATCTGCACTCCCAAATCAGTTGCTTTGCGTAGGGAAATTTTCCCCCAATCCTTCAAACTTTCGTACTTTAGCTTCATGTGACTTTCATTTGTTCCCGAGCGGAAAAACTTCCACGATGGAAGCGATTTTCAACCGATTCAGAGGTACAGATCGCTGTCAATGACTGGTTTCAGAGTCAAGGCGAAAGCTTCTACGCGGAAGGCATGAAGAAGCTGCTGTAATGATACCAAAAATGTCAAAGAAGATGTGGAGACTATGTCAAAGAGTAAGGTAAGGCCTACTCAATGAAAACATTAAAATTTCTTGTTGATGTGATGTGTAGAGGCGATAACCCGAGTCTTCTATAATCGACTCTCCGCGCATCCTGACCCCGGAGGTGGGCACGCGGCGACAGGAGGTTGTCTCAGTAAAATTAAGTTTACTCGCGAACCCCTTGACCGATTTTCAAAAACTTGAGCTTGTTTTAAAGCTTAGAGTATGCCTTATATGTGCCTCTTTACCGATTTGATTTATCTCTTTTCGTGCGGAAGATAAAAGGTAGGGAAACTTACTTTTTGGATGACCCTCGTATGTGTAAGACCTCTTAATTTTGCTTTAACAAAAGTTTGCAACTGGCCCATTGCATTGTCCACGCAGATTGTGCAAAAAGTCCCTCCCCCCTCTCTAATTTTTGACCTGATTGAGGTAGAGATTTGAAACTTGGACGACGTTCCTAAGTCTAAGAGAGCTACTTTTTGACTCCCCTAAAATGATCGGAGAGCCCCCATTCGGGGAGGGGGGACCCCAACTTTTTATTTTCAAAAGGGAAGACCCCTCTTATGCTACCCCGTTCGAAAAGAATATAAAAGAAGAACAATTTTTGCGCAAACTCGAGTCAATATCTCAAACCGTTTCAAAATCGCGGCCGGCTAAAGTTCAATATGGCCTAAAATTGGCATCTCGGTTATTTGCTTATGAATTTACCTTGAAACATGGAACCTAGGGGTATTTCGACATGAAATTAACAAATTTGAAAGAATAGTTCTAAGAAAAATAATTTTCGGCCATTTTAAACTTTAACCAGCCACCATTTTCAAAATTTTGATTTTTCTGACCATGTTCCGTCAAATTTTTTTTTCTCGCGTTAAAAGACCCCTCGATACCGAGTTACAGGGAAATCTATCGGCTAAAATTTCACTTGCCATTCTGACGTAAAATGTGCAAATTATTCTTTAGAATTGAAAGGTGGACCATTATCTGACATAATTTTAACTGGTATGCCATGCCGAGAGAAGATTGATTTTAAGGCATTTAATACAAATTGACTTGTTGAAGCCTGTTTTAAGGAGACTACCTCTAGATATTTGGAGTGTTAAGTTTTCCTTAACAGCAGGTAGCTTAGTTCTTAATGGCCTAGACATAAGCAATTGACTCGGGGCTGGAGCATCCTCTTCGGAAGTATTCCTGAAGTTTAAAAGAGCAGAGTGAAAATCCTGATCACTATCAATACATTTCTTAATTAGTTTTTCAACAGACCTAATTGTATTTTCAACCTGGCCGTTAGACTGAGGGTATAGCGGAAATTGAAAGGTGAACCATTATCTGACATAATCTTAACTGGTATGCCATGGCGAGCAAAGATGGATTTTAAGGCATTTATTACAAATTGACTTGTTGAAGCCTGTTTTAAGGAGACTACCTCTAGATATTTGGAGTAATAGTCCAGAAGGAGAAGGTTTTTTTGCGCAGCTGCACTGAAAAAAAAGTATACTATTTATAAGGCGGAGCCGTCTTGGACCAAGTAACCGTTTACTGAAAAAGTATCGACTAGTGACGGAAGTTTGTTCCAACAGAACAGAGTTCGATTGAATCAGATACACGCGTTATCTCAAACTAGCACTGTGTGTATTTGGAGTGAAAACACATTTACTTAAAAATAGTAACTTCCGAGACGCGAAAATATTTACTAATATTAAGTAATCGCCTTCGGTTTGAAAGGAGTACCTGTGATCTTGATGTAAGTCAACCGTTTACTCAAAATCAGGAAACGGTTGCGTGACTGACGAGCGCATTTACTGGTTACAAGCTGACGGTTGCTTTAAAATTAGTAAACGGCCGGAATAGGTTTTTCCCAGGCGCGTTTACTTATTTCTAGCCAATTGTTGTTTTAAATTTAGTAAATAGTCACTGCAGGTATGCACACTGCACCCATACAATATAAATTATTATTCATCAATAATTGCAAAAAATGTATGAAATTATCGAATTTTTGATGAAAAAAATTATTCTATTGCATATCTGCAAGTGTCGAAGACTCGACATGGCTGTTGGAATGAATGCTAATTCATACTTCCCGCACTCAATACAAATCGGTGTTGTACACAGGTGACTCGAGTAGTCACCACAACCTCTCTGTACTGTGCCTATTATTACTTGTTGATTACTTGTTCATCATCATGTCCTCTGCAATAACGAATAAACTTTATCCGTGTGAATAAACGAATCTTTTCCTTCCAATGGAACCATACCAACTTCCAACATGGTAGCAGAGCGTGGTTAACGTATGTATCCTATTAATTCCCGCAAATTAGTTTCGAAAGTGACAATTTACTCAAAAGACTTCTACCTCGTTACAACCTAACCTCTCATCATGCCGGTAGCATGAAAGTGCATTTCTCTTCTTAAGTGCCTTCACTTATCACAACTCAACGGTGAAGAAAATATCTCTTAAAGTTTAAGGAAATGGCCTCAAAACATAGCCAAAACTTTTAGATGTTCCAGACTAGCCTATTTGTGTCTGATGACCCAAGTAGCATGGATTGCAATTTCATTGCAATGGATTGTGAGTTGATTGCAATTTTTGCTTGTTGCCTATACGTTCATTTGAAGGCGCTTAAAAAGTTGCAATTTTATTGCAATAAGTTTGCAAGAAATGTAGATTATGCTTGTTGCCTAACCTTCTTTTTCAAGGCACTATAAAGACTGCAATTTCGGTGCAATCATGTTGTAACAAATTCACGCCATGTGCCTGGCATCCAATTCTCTAGTTGTTTTAAAGTTTTTTCGACTTAAATGTCTCAACTAACCCATATAGCCCAACATATTTTGAAAATATTGTCACCTTTATCAAAATATTTTCATGGCAATATTGTAATTAAGATATTTTCAAAATGTTTTTAAAACATTTTAAAGGATTATTTTGAAAATGTTTACAAAAAATATTTTTAAAATAATTCAAAAATATTGCCTGTAAACATGCATATTAAAAATATTCCTTATGAAAGTTTTGAAAATATTTTAAAAATATTTTTTGAAAATATTTTTAAGTTCTCAAGTTAGTATGTGGTGTAATTTACACCGGTGTAAATTTAGTGTGAGTACCTATTACGTGATATCGAAAAAAAAATCAGACAAAAAAAATATATGAAAAAAATAAATAACACGAAAAAAAATAAATAATAGGCAAAAGAAAGAAGCCTGAGAAAAACGGCGTTAATCAAATCTATGATGAATGTTGAGCCACGCACTGACGCAATGCATGCGATAACAGCCTTAACAGGCGTGATTTCAACCCTGCTCATCATCAGCTCCCTGTAGCACAGTGGAAGAGTGCTCCGCTATGACATTCGTGGGTCGGGTTCAAGCCCACTCAAGGGCGTCCGGTATTTTATGCTGCTAAACGTCGTAGGACATTAGGTAAGCATGGGTTCGAATTATTATAATTTCCCCGGAAAATTTAGGGGTTGAAATTTAAAGGTCGTCAATATTGAAATTTCTTTGCAAAAAAAAATTACAACTTTTTTACAATGAGGGGGTCAGATGTTGTAAAATAATTGCAATTTTCTTGCAAGAAAGTTGAAATCATCTGGAAATTTTATTTCATTTAAATTGCAATTTTTTCGTTGCAAAATGCTACTTGGGGAGCAGTGCGTTACGGGTTACCCAGTAGTGACGAAAACCCCTGTTGGTTACGGGTTAACCAAAGGAAAACCCCTGTGAACTCATCATGTAGCAGCTAAGCAGGACAGGAAGGAAGACAACGGGTAAGCCTCCACCCAGATTCAATTAAAAGGCCACAAATGAAGATTTAAACGGGTTTGGACAGTGCCAAGCGGCTAAGCAGCTAGAGGAATTCTCCGAGTGCATCGACGCAATCATCATCAACTTCTTCTTCATAGTGCATCGACGCAATCATCATCAACTTCTTCTTCATCAGGATCGTTCTATCTTCAGTGAACAGAGCAATTACAAGACAAGTGATTAAAGGTACAAACTTTACCTATACTGAATAATACTTAGTGATTAAGCATCTCCCATTTACCTCACAAATTAGCAACATGCGTAGTAATTTTTTTCATTGTATACCTATCTCGTTTGCATGAGCATTAATCTACAACATTTTCTACTGAAGAAACTTATTAAATCATGTCAACGTTCAAAGCGAAAGTGCCAGTCTTTGACGGCAAAGACTTTCACAAATGGAAATTCAGGTTAACTCTTGTAATGAGACTAAACAATTGTGAAAAGGTTATAACTTTAGAGGAGAGACCAGAGAATATTACAGCGGACAGTTGATTGGAAATGCAAGTGAAAGCTACGAACATAATTATTTCTAGTGTTAATAACACACAAATTAATTTGCTCATGAATATTGAAGATCCGAAAGAAATGCTGCAAAAATTGCAAAACATCTATGCTGTAAAGTCGGAATCTTCTAGGTTCAATACTAAGAGAAAAATTCTCGACCTTAGGCTCAAAGATAATGAAAACCCTGTTAAATTTATCAACAAATTTGAAACATTAATGAATGAACTCAGAGACTCGGGAGAAACCGTATCTGATGAACAAAAACTACAATATTTACTGTTAGCCCTACCTAAATCTTTAAATCATATCATAGACTTAATGGACAACATTCCTGAAGAAAACAAAACCGCTGAATTTTTGAAAAATAAAATAATTTCAATTCACCAACGTGATGCTCATAAAAGTGATGAAAGTAGCTATACCGATGAATTATCCAATTAATTTTCTGCAATGCAAGTGAGTAATAAAAATCGAGGTAAAAGAGGTTTTCATAGATATAGAAATGAATGTAATAGAAGTAGAAACTCATCGTCTTTCAAAGGTGACTCGTCGGCAAATAATAATTGGAGAAAATCCAACGCCAAAAACTGGAGAGGAAAAGGAAATGGTCAAAATTACCATCCTCATAATTCTTACCGTGGCAGAAATTTTCATTCTAGAGGTTATCGAGGGAATAGAAGAAATTTTAGGCAAAGAGGAAATCAAAATAACTGGAAAAACCTATACACAAATTTTCAGTCTAGCTTTCCTCAAAGAGATACAGAGTCACACAATAGTAATCTTAGATACAATGATAATTATAATTATTACAATTATTCTAATGATTGGTGTACTGAAAACGGTAACGGTACTACATCCAATCATAGACCGAGTAACTCATTTTCCTTTTACTCATGCAATAAACCTGAAATAACTCATAATTTCTTCAGCAATGTCGACCATAAGAAAAATAAATCAGTTCAATTTCTTCTCGACAGTGGATGTACTGATCATATAATTAATGACGAATCACTATTCTCAGAATTTGTAACTTTGGAAGAACCTAACGCTATTACCGTAGGAGATGGATATGCATTGACAGCGACTAAAGTAGGAAATATTAATCTTGAATGCAATGTAAACAATACAATTTATAACATTAAAATATCAAATGTATACTTCGTGCAACAAATGAAAGTCAATCTGTTAAGTGTTTCAATTATAACTGACCTTGGTCACTCGATTATTTTTAAAATGACCAAGCATTAATCATGAACAACGAAAATACTGTTACCGCAGTCGCAAACAAAAAAGATAATCTCTATAAATTAAAAGGAATTGTAACCCATAATAGTACATACACTCATCATGTAAAGATGGCAATGCCATGTTATGTTTCAAATTTAGAAAAATGGCATAGACTAATGGGACATGTAAATTTTCAAGATTTAATAATGATGAGCGAACTAAACTTGGTTGATGGGTTACCACATTTAAAACGTGAATTCAATAAGTGTGAAATTTGTCTAAAAGCAAAAATGAACAATTTAAAATATCAGGATAATAGGACCAAAGCAAACGAGCTCCTAGAAATAGTACACTCGGACGTCAATGGCCCGCTCCCAACTGGTATCAATGGAGAAAAATACATTGTGTCATTTATAGACGATTTTTCAAAATTTGCCTTTTCTTACTGCATCAAAAACAAAAGTGAAGTTCCAGATATTTTTCAAAACTACACAAATCTAGTTGAAAATCTAACTGGTCATAAAATTAAAACATTGCGATGTGACAATGGGAAAGAATATTTAAACAACCGCATGTGCAATTTTGCCAAGGAAAAAGGTATTTATATTCAAACATGCCCTAGATACACACACCAACTAAATGGTTGTGCTGAAAGATATCAAAGAACTCTTTTAGATAGAATTAGGTGCTTGTTATTAGAAGCAAAATTACCAACATCTTTTTGGACGTATGGAGCCAAAGCAGCAAATTACTTAGGAAACCGTAGTCTTGCCAACACGAAATTATGCAAAACTCCATTCGAAATTTTCCTTAACAAAAAACCAAATATTTCTAATCTGAAAAGATTTGGATCTCTAGTCTTTGTAAGAATCCCTGATGAATGTCGAGTAAACAAATTGTGTGATAAAGCTGAAAAAGGTACCATGATAGGATATGCCGATCATGGATATTTTATTCGTCTAAACAATTCTAATAAAGTCATAGTGTCACGAAATGTAATTTTTATAGAAGAGGACAGTAAGTTAATTAGAGATAGTATGTGCGATAATTTCCTAGGAAATACAACAGATAAACAAGAATATTCACGCTTTGAAATTCACAGTGGAAATGATACGCAAATCCTAAATCAAAATGACCCAAATGAAAACTTTCAAACTCCCGAAAATAATTATCAGCCCCCGCCTATTGAACCGCCAAATTTGAGAAACAGAAGTACAATACAAGCTCCGAGGCGATTGATAGATGACCCCATTTTTGCTAACACATGTGATACAATTCTTCCAAAAACATATGAGGAAGCCATGGCAAGTGAAAACAAACTTTCATGGAAAGTTGCAATAGAAGAAGAGCTAAAAAGCTTAGTAGAGAACGAAACATGGAATATTGTTAAGAAGCCAACTAACAAACAAATAATAGATACAAAATGGTTATTCCGTATCAAAACTAATGGGAAATTCAAAGCGCGTCTAGTTGCTCGAGGCTTTCAACACGATTTTATAGAATCGGAGGAAATCTATTCACCCGTTGCAAGAATTTGCACTGTCAAAATTCTTATCGCTTTAGCAGCTCAGTATGGATGGCATCTCCACCAAATGGACTTCCAAACCGCTTTTCTTAATGCCAATATTAAGTCGGAAGTTTACATACATCCCCCGAAAGGTCTCAGCATAGGCAACAACGTGCTAAAACTCAACAAATCTTTGTACAGACTTCGAGAAAGTTCACGTGATTGGTTCGATTTTTTTCACAATTTTGTTATCCAAAATAAATTTACCCAATCCGCATATGACTGTTGCTTGTATTACAAGAAAATAAATGGTGTTTATATTTACATATTGATTCATGTCGACGATATGCTGTTAGGATGTTCTCAGTTATCTGTAATTATTAATCTCAAGAACCAACTTTGTAAAATCTTTAAAATGACTGATTTAAATGAAGTCAAAAAATATCTAGGTTTCAATATTTCACATAATAGGAACCAAAATGTAATTACCATTGATCAGACTGATTTTATTAAAGCTGCAGCATTAAAATTTAACATTCTCCCAACAAAAACGTTCAACACTCCGATGGAGGATAAACTGAGATTATTACCTGCTGATAAAGCTAATCCGTCAATTAAGTATAGAAATTTACTCGGAACATTACTGTATATATCAACGGGTACACGCCCAGATGTTTCTTTTGCTGTCAACTACTTATCACGTTTCTAGAATTGTTGCTCAGAAACGCATTACAATTACGCCTTACGTGTTCTTAAATACTTGTATTCGACAAAAGACCTCAAATTAACTTTCTCTCATAATCCTAAAGGAATACAATTAGATGCTTTTTCAGATTCTGATCATGGATCCGATCCTATCGATCGTAAATCAACTTCAGGCATTCTAATTCGTTTAAACCATGTACCAATCGTGTGGAAATCCCAAAAACAACAGGTCGTATCTAAAGCATCGACACATGCCGAGTACTATGCACTATCAGAAACAGTATCTGAACTTCTTCCAATTATAGGCATACTGAAAGATTTTCAAATTATTTTTAAACAACCCATTCCAATCTTTGAAGATAACAAAGGAGCCTATGACTTAGCTCGAAATGGAAGGTTCCATAAAAACTCTAAGCATATAGAAATAAGATATCATTTTGTTTATGACTATGTTAAGAAAAATATTATAAAAATTATCAAAATAAGTAAGGATGACCAACTTCCAGACATATTGACCAAACCGTTAGGCAAACATCTGTTCGAAATTTTCAGAAATCGCCTTTCTCTCAAATAACTGTTAAATTATTGTTTGTTCTCCATTCCCAAATCAGGGAGGCATGATTGCAAGCGTGTTCTCTTGATTTGTGAACAGGAATTTTTCTATTCAAACAATTGTGGTTGCAAACACAATTATTTTTAAAAAAAACAAAGAAATAAAAAGAAAAATGAATAATGTTATTTGGTCAATCATTCATAATAAAAACGATAATTAAATTCCTTCTGAAATTTTATGTTCTAATGTATATTTAATGCTGAATTCGAAAAACAAATGTATAAAGCGAATAAGAAAAATATATAAATTTTGTTTTGATCGTCGATTAATGTTATGACATTACTCGTTAAACTCTATTATTGTTAAGAAAATTGTAACCAATGAAATCCAAAGGCTAATAATTAATTTTTCTTTAGTACTATGTCTAAGAAGACAATTTTTTTGTTAAATAGCAATTATACTGATAGTTAACATGTTTCTTTTGAATATTGATTTTAATTTAGTATCTCTAGAAAAACGATACTAAATTAGGGAGGCATGTTGGAATGAATGCTAATTCATACTTCCCGCACTCAATACAAATCGGTGTTGTACACCGGTGACTCAAGTAGTCACCACAACCTCTCTGTACTGTGCCTATTATTACTTGTTGATTACTTGTTCATCATCATGTCCTCTGCAATAACGAATAAACTTTATCCGTGTGAATAAACGAATCTTTTCCTTCCAATGGAACCATACCAACTTCCAACAATGGCAAGTATCGACTTGCAAAATTTTGGCCAACCTATCGGGATTTAAACCTGGGACCTACATTTTACGAACCTAACACCCTATCTACTTAGCCAACGGGGATTCTGTCTTAGTCGGGCGAATTTACACTATTTAAGTCATTGACTTAGGCTCTCACCGTTATTGTGATAGAGAATATGCGTGAGACCTGACGGGTTAAGAGTTTTTGAACCCGAAAAGATGAATTTGGAGCAAAAAAGAAATACGCGTGTTACTGTCGTCACTTTTTTATGTTTACATTTTTTTTCTTTCCCATCTTATACTAATTTTTAATCTTTTTAAAAAGAATTTAATACAATTCACTCTTCAAGAATCGCTGACTTTAAAAAATAAGAGTAAAGAATGAAACTCCTCGAAAATGTTTGTAACATAATAACTTTTTATTTTTGATTACTGAGATTGTTAAATTTTTTTAAATATTACCTAATAGTCCTATTCAATTCGACTATATACGAGTAATATTCAAGATACTATTCTGGACCATTTATTAGACTTTTCTATTTCAATTAGTTAATTAATAGTTCTATTCAATAGTTCTAATTAATTCACATTGGGCGGAAAAGGAAGAATGTGAGCACTTTAAAAGAAACATTAATAGTTCTAATTCCTCACTTTAAAAAATAAGATTTGATAAATGAGCTTTGAGATTTTCTGGATTAAGGCATCTTTTTCCGTGGACGGTCACAATTAATTCATAAAAAAAGTTCAATCTTTGATTACTCTTATATATTACTCAGTTTACATAATCACACGCGTGACGTTCTAATATTTTATTGTTAAGCTGCTTTTCCTTTTCATTACACTTTGTAAAGTTGATAGGAAGGTGGTAAAGAAGTGCTGGATCCACCCTATTTTGCAGGGTAACAAGGTGAAAAGGTTCAAATACTTCAATTCACTGTGCAACAAAAAAAAATGACAAAAATGTCTCCCGTACGAGATAAAGTGATCCTTATGTATTTTGAGGCGCTGAATCCGAATATGACCTCCGTTTTTTCCCATCACCCTCCAGTTTTCCGGAAAAGTCGATTTTACCCGGAAAAATGGCCATTTTTGGGCATTTTTGGTGTTTTTGCGACTATTACCCCCTGCAGAATGTAGGTAAAATTTTTCTCCGGTACGAGAAACGGCTAATCCGATGTATTTTGAGCCGCTGAGTCCGAAAATGACCTCCGTTTTTTCCCATCACCCTCCAGTTTTTCGGAAAAGCGACTTTTCCCCCGGAAAATGAGCAAATTTGAAGTATATTTGTCATGCATGCAATTTATTTGTATAAATTTTTCTGGACCCGTGGTACAGTCATTCTTATGTATTTTAAGCCGCTGAATCCGAATATGACCTCGGTTTTTTTCCATCACCCCCCAATTTTCCGGCAAAGTCGATTTTTCCGAGCCTAAATTTGTGAATAAGCTTTCCCGGACTCAAAGAGGATCAAAAATATATTTTAAACGTGTCCGCGACGTGCGATACATCGATTCTTATGTATTTTGACTCGCTGAACCCGAATATGATCTTGGATTTTTCCGATCACCCACGATTTTCCCGGAAAATCGATTTTCCTTGGAAAACTACCTTTTTCGGTGTTTTTTGGACGATTTTCCTGTTGTGAGGAGTCTAAGAAATTTTCTGAGATCCTCTCTAGGTCTCTTCTGCTATATTAAGAGCAGCTGAATCCAAATTTGACCTCTATTCATCTCTGACAACCCCCCGTTTTCTAGAAAGTCCGATTTTTCAGGGAAAAAAGCTTTTCCGAACCGTCCCCACCTCCAGGGAAATTTGAAAATTTTTCCGCACGTGTGATACATCGATTCTTATGTAATTTGAGCTGGAAAACCCGAATATGACCTCAGAAATTCGTTATCACCCACCATTTTTACGAAAAACTCGATCTTTTGGGAAAAATGGGTATTTTTGACCATTTACGGTGTTTCTGCGACTGTTGCTCCTTGTGGAATGTGCGTAAGATTGTTCTTAGCTACAAATTAGATTGTACATCAGGTATTGTGAGTCCCTGAGTACGGAAATGGCCTCTATTTTTTTCTATGAGCCCTCAGTTTTGTAAAAAAGACACTTTTTGCCGGGAGACTGAGTGAAATTGACTTATTTTAGTCTGGCATGCAATTCTTTATTTAAATAATTATCCTGGATCCGTGAAGGGGAGATTCCTATGTAGTTTCAGATGCTAAATCAGAATATGACCTCAAATTTTTCCCATCACCCTCCATTTTGTCGGAAAAGTAGATTTTTCTTGGAGAACGTGTTTTTTGGTATATTTCCGAAATTTTCCCAGAAAATCGAGTTTTACGTAAAAATGGTGGGTGATAACGAATTTCTGAGGTCATATTCGGGTTTTCCAGCTCAAATTACATAAGAATCGATGTATCACACGTGCGGAAAAATTTTCAAATTTCCCTGGAGGTGGGGACGGTTCGGAAAAGCTTTTTTCCCTGAAAAATCGGACTTTCTAGAAAACGGGGGGTTGTCAGAGATGAATAGAGGTCAAATTTGGATTCAGCTGCTCTTAATATAGCAGAAGAGACCTAGAGAGGATCTCAGAAAATTTCTTAGACTCCTCACAACAGGAAAATCGTCCAAAAAACACCGAAAAAGGTAGTTTTCCAAGGAAAATCGATTTTCCGGGAAAATCGTGGGTGATCGGAAAAATCCAAGATCATATTCGGGTTCAGCGAGTCAAAATACATAAGAATCGATGTATCGCACGTCGCGGACACGTTTAAAATATATTTTTGATCCTCTTTGAGTCCGGGAAAGCTTATTCACAAATTTAGGCTCGGAAAAATCGACTTTGCCGGAAAATTGGGGGGTGATGGAAAAAAACCGAGGTCATATTCGGATTCAGCGGCTTAAAATACATAAGAATGACTGTACCACGGGTCCAGAAAAATTTATACAAATAAATTGCATGCATGACAAATATACTTCAAATTTGCTCATTTTCCGGGGGAAAAGTCGCTTTTCCGAAAAACTGGAGGGTGATGGGAAAAAACGGAGGTCATTTTCGGACTCAGCGGCTCAAAATACATCGGATTAGCCGTTTCTCGTACCGGAGAAAAATTTTACCTACATTCTGCAGGGGGTAATAGTCGCAAAAACACCAAAAATGCCCAAAAATGGCCATTTTTCCGGGTAAAATCGACTTTTCCGGAAAACTGGAGGGTGATGGGAAAAAACGGAGGTCATATTCGGATTCAGCGCCTCAAAATACATAAGGATCACTTTATCTCGTACGGGAGACATTTTTGTCATTTTTTTTTGTTGCACAGTGACAGTAAAAACTAGCCGTTCTGGGCGCGCTTCGCGCATCCGTCACGGCTAGCCAAGGGACTGCGCCCCCTGAACCCCCGATCACTCGCTACGCGAGTGGCATTCGGCTCGCTCTGCGAGACATTTTTCTGAGTAGTTGGGGGAATCGATCATTTCTTCAAAAACGCATTTGACTGCATGGGACGTCAGTCCCATCGGGTGGAAGAAAGTGACAACCGTGGATCTCCTTCCGCGATTTGACTCGCTAAAGTAGCAAAAGTTCATCTTTACTTCTCGAGAAGATTATCAATGGTGCAGGGATCCAAAAAACTGTTCAACGATAGTATAGTTCGAGTTCCGAATCGCTATGAGCCCATTCATGTTTTTTTCTTATACTTTCATTACATATAAATTTCTCTGATGTTTCTGTTTTATTCTCTCTGATTTCATAAGTAAGTATGTCTTCATTTCATTTCCTTTACCTTTCATTTTTCCCTCTCTGTAGTATCTGTGTCCATTTACAATTATTATTTTAAAATAGCTTTCCCTTCTATACATTTGAACCTTCAAACGGAACCCATTTGTTTAAATGGCATTTCCCGCTAAATCATGGGTTTTCCCAAGAAGAAAGCCTCTCGTCCCTCCCAGACTTTTCCGTTGCCAGATAAGTCTCTTTTTCACGACTTTTTTCAGTTTAAACCCATACAGGGTGTTCGAAAAGTCCCCTCCTCCCCTCTAACTTTTGACCTAATTGAGGTAGAGATTTGAAACTTGGAGGGTATTCTTAGATCAAAGGGAGCTACTTTTTGACCCCCTTAAAATTTTGGGGGCCCCCCCTTGGGGGGGGGGGGGGGTACGGACCCTAACTTTTTTTTTTCAAATGGGAAGACCCCCTTTGTGATACCTCGTTCGAAAGAGCATAAAAAAAGAAAAATTTTCGCGCAAACCCGAAGTCATTATCTCAAACCGTTTCAAAATGGCGGCCGGTCAAAGTTCAAAATGGCCGAAAATTGGCACCTCTGCTATTTGCGCATGGATTTGCTTGAAACTCGGCATCTGGAGGTATTTTGGCACGAGAAAAATGAATTTGACGTTAGATTTTTAAACAAACCCTCATTTTTCAAAATGGCTACCGCTTAAAGTTCAAAATTGTCAACAATTGGCAACCTCGACTTTTTGCCGATGGATTCGTGTTAAATTTCAAGCTTCAGCTTCAGGATTCTCAGCTTATCGTTTTTCTCCCACCCAGATACCCCCAAACATCGAGTTTCAGGCGAATCCATCGGCAAAAAATCGAGGTTGCCAATTGTTGACAATTTTGAACTTTAATCGGTGGCCATTTTGAAAAATGAGGGTTTGTTAAAAAATCTATCGTCGAATTCGTTCTTTTCGGGTCAAAATACCCCCAGATACCGAATTTCAGGTGAATCCATCGGTAAAAAAATCGAGTTTGTCAAAATTTCGAGCCTAAACCGGCGGCCATTTTGAAAAATTAGGGTTTTTTTTAAGTATCTAACGTCAAATTCGTTTTTCTCGTGCCAAAATACCTCCAGATACCGAGTTTCAAGCAAATCCATGCGCAAATAGCAGAGGTGCCAATTTTCGGCCATTTTGAACTTTGACCGGCCGCCATTTTGAAACGGTTTGAGATAATGACTTCGGGTTTGCGCGAAAATTTTTCTTTTTTTATGCTCTTTCGAACGAGGTATCACAAAGGGGGTCTTCCCATTTGAAAAAAAAAGTTAGGGTCCGTAACCCCCCCCCCCCCCAAGGGGGGCCCCCCAAAATTTTAAGGGGGTCAAAAAGTAGCTCCCTTTGATCTAAGAATACCCTCCAAGTTTCAAATCTCTACCTCAATTAGGTCAAAAGTTGGAGAGGGGGGAGGGGACTGTTCGAACACCCTGTATAAAATATTCACATTAATCTCACAATCTGGCCGCAACCCATCGAGTGAAATAGAAAAAGGTGGAGTCGCTTAAAAGTGAAATCCTTCGAAGTTTATATTAATGATGTTGAGCTCTTATGAGTATCCGTTCAAGACTAAGAAGGGGGGGGGGGCGGAAAGATCGGTCCCAACAGGCCCTTCGACCCAAAATTTCCCCGGACACAAATGAATCTAAGTTTTAAATATCAACAATTTTGCACTCGCAAATTCCTTTTGAAAATACAGAAAAAACTTAATTTTTTTTTCAATCCACTCCATCGTCGCGTCCATTAATCAAAGGGACCCGGAAAATTGAAATTGAACAGTGTATAGGTACACAGTACGTAGCGGCAGAGTTATCCGTTATCTTCATCTGTCATCTTGGTGGGTGACATGCTGAAAAGTATGATTCTCTCCACATTTTTTAATTTCTTCCTCGGCCCTTGGCATAAGCATGCATTATATTTGACCCTTTTTAATTCTATCTGCAAGGGATGATTCATTCATCAGGACAGGAAAAGTAAGGAGGAAAAATAAAAAAAAATGCGATTGTTTAGTGTGAAGAAAAACATTGTCCGATGAAACTGAACTGTTGCAATGAAAAAAACTCCCGGTTTCAATCTACTTAAGTATTTAAGTCCTCCTTATGAGGTCCCCTTCATTTAAAAATAAAACTTCAAACTTCAAATGCACATGGCCGATCTATTTAAAACAACGCAAATAGTTTCCTCTTCTTCTCCTTCTTTATTTCTTTGATTTCTTGTCGACGCCGAGCGTATGAGTGATTTCTCAAAGGACACATTAAATGAATTCCTCCCTAAACAACAATTATTTTGTTGACACATATAAGGGGCATCTTGATTTTTTAACTGCAAAACCAAGGATTTTAATTGTCTCACAACAGTCTTGAAACTCTAGCGTCATACCCAGCGCATACCAACCCCCGGTACCTATCAAATCGCGGTGCCCTTTCGCCGCGGCTGGGGATTCCCGGTTTCCGCTTTTCCGGAAACCATGCTCATCGTAAACCACATGAATATGTCGACGGTGTAAGTCGGCAATCACATAACTCGGTTTGCGACGTGGCAGACTTCCTGTCATACTTTATTTTTTGAACGGAAAACTACTCAAAGGCAATTCTTTAAAACTGCCGTGATTTTTCTTTTCTGTGCGAAGAAAATTCTGCAAAAACTTCAAGAAATGATATCAATTTGTTCTCCTTTAAAAAAATAACATAGAGGCGTAGATTTTCAGACACCGCATACGAGTTATGTGATTGCCGACTCACACCGTCGATATATTGTCTGACAGCGTCGCAGCCTACCCGTGCCATCCCCGCAACATCCCCGATGTCCACTTCCGAGAATTTCCCCACTGACGCGCAGCCAAATTCGGCGGCCAAACGGACTACACTTTCTCCAGAGAGCCTGATGCAGCTACTGTAAGTCTGCCAACGGATCCTCTGGGAGGATAGACTTGATGGACCTATGTCGAAGTGTTGCACTCACGCAACAGATAGAGTCAGACCAGCATCATAGAATATTGCCTATTGGACTACATTTTGCAATTTAGAATTATTAATTCTAGCCCGGTTAAAAACAACGTATGTGCCATTAGTTTCCCCATGCACATGAGTGTTTTTCCAGAAGAGCCAAAATTTATAGTTAAAAATTGCAAAATGCAGTCAATATATTCTGTGCCGGCGTATGCGCATCCAGATTCTCCGACGTGAGATCGCCTTAACCATCGAGTTTGCCCGCAAACTCAACTCCCAATCCCTGTTCTAATCAAAATATTTTAATCCTTGCATCTTTGCATCCTTCCTCCTTGGAAGAACCGTATTTCTTGTTCACAATACTTTTGATGGATGGGTTCCTTTATTCCGTCATAAATGGTGTTGGTTTACGTAGATGCTAACGGCATCTGGCAGCAATTGCATGCATCATCCTCATAGGAGGCGTCACCACCCCGTTTACTAATTTTAAGGAACCTGGTTTCTTCTTTCGACGCAACGGGTTTTCTTTCATCAAGCGAGTTGTTACTTGGAATCAGGCAACGAGCGAAGTGCTAATTGGTTTTTCCCCCTCGGAAGGCGCTAGGCCCGTTTACTAATTTTATGCATACTGATTCCTTCTTTTGACACACCGTGATTTATTCAGAGACATAAAGACGGAGCGCTAAAAGCAAAAAATGAAGCTTCTTTTCAATCACCTCTACTATTGGCTAGAGGATTGGCGGCGAGATCGGGACAAGTTTGAAATTCAAATGTAGGGCGGGAACTAAATAAAATTACAGAAACAAAGTATTTTAGGTTGATTTTTGCCCAAATTCACTTACACACTCATAATTTTATAACTTTAGGTTAGTTTTGGTTGGTCGTCGACCGATTAATTTCATTTGGGAGTAACGGTCATCTACGACTGTAACGGCCGAACCGCCAAGAGCAGAAGAAAAACTAACTTTATCTGAGATGACTGCCTGTTACCGAGCAAAATTAGGTGTATTATAATAGGGCGCAGTCCCAACTTTCTTAATATATTCATTTTAGACATTTTAAATACGTTTCGAAGAAGAAATGTGGAAAAATCAAGAGGACAAGTTCAAATCAAATTTCCGTTTGCTGCCATGGATTCCCGCGCTCATTTACACACTCATACAAGCACCCACCGCCAAACCAGGCTTCACTTTTTCCCCGTGCTTTTAGATACGAGCACTCCGTCTTTATGTCTTTGGTTTTATTCGATCAAGCAAGCTAATGACTTGGAAAGAAACAAACGGACGATCTCAGAGGGCGTTCGCCCCGTTTACTAATTTTAAGAAAACGATTTATTCTTTCGACACAACGTGTTTTCCTCTTTCAAGCAAGCTGGGTAGTTGAAAACAGGAAACGAATGTGCTCTGAGGGCGTTGTCCCCGTTTACTAATTTCAAGAAACATGTTCCTTCATTCAAGTACACGATCGCTTATTTCAAAACGCCGTTGATTTAATTTAACAGAATAGGACTTTCTTGTTCCAAGACAATTCTGAATGCCTACATTGAGAAACCCGAAGTTTTCTTCCAATGCGGACCCGCCTTCGAAATACTAAAAAATCCGCGACAACGCGTTTACTTAAGAATAGTACGCCTTTTTTTCGGTGTGATTTCAAAAAGATCAATGCCATGTTTTTCGAAAGGTAACGTAACATTCGTAACATTCGTTCGTAGGTAAAGGTAACATTCTACGTGGTTGAAGAGGCTGTTTCTGATTGTTGTTGGAAAATTTCATGCATGTTTCAGATCTGAGGCAATTATTTTGAATATCTGATTTCATGAATAGCCAGAAAACTAATTACTTAGCTCTTTTAAAACATGCCTTAAATCCCACGTGACCCTCGTGAATATTTGCTAAGATTTCTGAACATTTTGATTCCGGTATAATTATACAATTTAAACTGAAAATTAGACCATTGTGCACATGAATTTGGTCTTTATAGATCGGTCCCTGTGCCAGTGCGCACGTGTTTCTGCAACGCTCCTCAAATCGTGAAATGTACGCCGGTTAAACGCGGAAAATATTTTGTTGCAATATATACAGGGTGATCCAGACCACCCGTCCACTATCTTTTTCTCGAAAACGGCGGAGAATTGAGCTTCGGGACCAAAACTTTCAGCGGTAAATCGACCCCAAAGAATCGAATGAAAATATTTTCAGCCCCCCAAAATGGTCCCTTGGGGGGGTTTTGGGGGGGAGCCCCCTCGTTTCTCGCAATTTTCAAATGGGAAGGGTATGTTTTGACTTTGGATTCGGAATCTACGGTAAAAAATAAGAACATTTTGTTCTTTGCTTTTTTTCCCTAAACCCCCATTTTTTGGAGTTATGGGGCATTTTTGGGGAAATTTTCCATTCGACGCTGTAAGCGGCCAAATCATCCAAATTTCAAAATAAAAAAATCTTCTGAGAGGAGAGGTCAATACCTTTTTATTGATGTGGCACATGACCCCTGTTGCTCCAAAATTTTGGGGGCCACGACCCCCCAAAAATTTTGGGGCTTTGGAGGGCCATGAGTCAAAAATGTCGAAAGGCAAGGGTATGTTTTGACTTCAGATTCTGATTCTACGCGAAAAGTTACGTAGAATTGATATGGCGCATGGCCTGTTTGCTCAAATTTTTTTTTACCCCTTATTTTGTCCAAAAATACACGGCTTCTTATGGGGAAATGGGGTTCTTCGGTAATTTGAAGCAAACAGGCCATGCGCTATGTCAATTCTACGTAACTTTTCACGTAGAATCCAAATCTGAAGTCAAAACATACCCTTGCCCTTCGACATTTTCGACTCGTGGCCCTCTAAAGCCCCAAAATTTTTGGGGGGTCGTGGCCCCCAAAATTTTGGAGCAACAGGGGCATGTGCCACATCAATAAAAAGGTATTGACCTCCTCTCAGGAGATTTTTTGATTTTGAAATTTGGATGATTTGGCCGCTTACAGCGTCGAATTGAAAATTGCCCCAAAAATGCCCCATAACTCCAAAAAATGGGGGTTTAGGGAAAAAGTGCAAAGAACAAAATGTTCTTATTTTTACCGTAGATTCCGAATCCAAAGTCAAAACATACCCTTCCCATTTGAAAATTGCGAGAAACGGGGGGGCTCCCCTCCCAAAACCCCCCCAAGGGACCATTTTGGGGGGCTGAAAATATTTTCATTCGATTCTTTGGGGTCGATTTACCCCATGAAAGTTTTGGTCCCGAAGCTCAATTCTCCGCCATTTTCGAGAAAAAGATAGTGGACGGGTGGTCTGGATCACCCTGTAGATATGTGCAGAATGTCCTCAACTACCTAATGAAACAGTGGTTTTGGCAAAATTATTGAGCAAAGTGAACTTTTTTAGCAAATATAAGACTGATTAGTGCCGGTTCAGATTGAGATTACGTAAGATGTCAATATGACGATGAAGACCTCGTAGCATGGCGGTCCCGTATCTAGAGTTCAATATTGTTATTTTCGGTCAACATTGGAATTTCTCGTTATCACCATAGTACGCGCGGCGACCCAGCGATAGTGCGAGTAATCGATACATTCGAGCAATCGACGAAGCGAACAATCGATAAGGTCGACCGGTGACAGTGGCGCGGAGATACTGTAGGTAAACAAACACATCCTTCGAACGTGATAGACGCTATTAGTGCAACGTTACAGAAAAGCGATATTTATCGATTTTTTCGCATTGGTAGCATTGAAAGACGCCAATGTTATTGTTTGGATCCAATTCGATATAATGGAGAATCCCTATGATGACGTCGCCACTAATAGCGTCTATAACAGTTGTAAACAACTCCAGCCAGGATGGATATAGCTGAACTCTCCAACCTATTAGACGAATTGAGAAAAGAGCTAAAAGCGGACATTTTATCGACGAAAATTGATCACGATTTTATCGGACCAAAAATTGCGATGTGTAGCAATGTAATCGTCATTTATCATAATTTTTAATGCGGTAATATCTGTTATGTTTGATGAGATGGAAATGAATCAACGCGCTTTACGGAATTATAGATTTATTCATCTTTAATCACGAACAAGCCATTCCGGCAGCAGCTGATAACAGATAACAGATAACCTCCCTTGGATCACCTTCACCTTGCGCATGCGCACTCTCCTCTCAGGTGTGGCATTACAGTCATTGCCAACCTGACTGCACTAATATATACTATATTTCACTATTACAACAACTCCCTTTTTTTTTTTTTTTTTTTTAACACAGTTTATACATACAATTTGTCTTTAATTTCTTTACTTAGTTACATAATCCTTAAGATAATTTGGAGGTTTTCTAATTCTTTGCTCTTCTATAATTATTCTGCCTCGCATTAAACCTCTACCTCGCGATTTTACATGATCCTTATTGGAATTTTGGAAATTTACATTTGAACTTTGAGCAACTGGACTTTGATAAACTGAACTAATGCTTTCTTGTTGACCATTATTAGAATTTCGATCAATTTGAGAAGTACTTGGACTTTCAAATAAAAATTGGATAGGTATCTTCTTCTAACTCATTTTCTGAAGCCTTTGATTTCTGTACTTCTGCTGTTTTTTCCACTACGATGCAGCTATCCTTATTGTCCTCTGTTTGAGGTTTTTTCAAGATCTTATTACCTCTATTTAGATTATCTTCATCCTGACAGTCTTTTCTATAGGTTTGATAAATAATCGATTTCTCCTGTACTGCTTTCCATTCTTACTTTCTATTACATAAGATCGGGGTTGTTGACATTTTTTAACAATTTTGCCAGGTTCCCAATCACCTTTCCATAATTTTTTAAAGAATACCCGGTCTTTTGCTTGGAATTCTGATAATTCTCCATGACCCTTGTGGTATTTTTTCATTTGCTCCACCTGTTCAGTTTTCAAGTTATGAAATGTCTCATATGGGACTGCTTGTGGTTTTAGCATAGACTTATCAACATACATTTTTGTTCTTAGATTACGCGACATTAACAGTTTCGCAGGGGAAGGCATTTTGCCTTTAGCTGAATTTCTAAAATTTAACAAAGCTATGTAAGGATCTTGCTTTGATTCTACACATTTCTTTAACATTTTCTTCAGTGTTTGAATTGTTCTTTTAACTAAACCATTGGATTGAGCATATTGAGGGCTAGAAGTTTCAGATTTTATTGACCATAGATTACAAAATTTGATAAATTCCTTAGAATTAAATGGAGGCCCATTATCAGAAAAAATAATTTCAGGAATTCCATTCCTAGCAAATATGGATTTTACCTGTGTTATGAGGCTACTGGCCTTGGTACTACTGATTTTTGCTATTTCTGGATATTGAGAATAGTAATCCACTATCACTATGTACAGATCTTTGTTGAATTCCATATAATCCATGCCTACTTTTTGGTAAGGATAATCTGCAATTTCGTGGGGAAGCAGGCTTTCTCGTCTATTGTTGTTCACTGATCGTCCTCCTGCCAGAGACTGCATATGATATGCTTCGATAGCTCATAAAGGCACGTATCACGTCGAGTGTCGAGAGGCCGGATCGATTCATCGCGGGCACTGGCTTCAAATCTGAATGGGATTCCCTTTCTTTTGTTCTGCGATCAGAACTCAGGTAGACGGAGGCGATGGGCCAGCAATGCGGTTGAAATCTTGACATTTGAGGGATCGATCCGGGCGTGATCATTAGATCCTGAGTTAAATACCATTGCCCGGCAATGATATACGAAATCCAGTCTTTGGAGTTAACTAGCCGGCCCCGGCAAGTTCGCTCAACATATCCGATATTTGAATTTGCCGCGTAAATCAGACTACCGCTACCTCGCCGCGCGGCGCTTCCATTCCTACTGCGTTATCTATTCTAATTATTATTACAATCCTACTATTTTTATCCTCCTTCTTCTTCTTCTTCTTCCTCCTCCTTCTCCTCTTCTTCTCAAATGATCTTCGCATCGAGAAACTCGTAAATTTTAAACAGACAATTTCAAGAAAAATTGTTTAAAAGTAGTTCTAATAAAGCCCTTTTTAGTGTGCAATTTTGAAACATTATATCAATAATTAAAATTACATCAGTAAAGAAATTGAAACATTTGACTGTACTGTAACTTTTTACTTAATCTGGTTTTAACCAGAATTGAAAGAATTGAAAGAAAAAAATCATAATAATGCTTCAAACACGAGGCTTCTTTTTCAGAGATCTATTATGTAAAAGTCCTGAAGCATTTTTCCTTTAAAAATATACCAAAAGTGTTATTCTAATTAATACTTCTTGACGAATTTTTTAAGAGTTTGTGAAAAGTGCTTCACGTATTCGCTTTTACTAGGTCAAATCATCTTCATAGTGTTGTTTATACTTTTGATGGTAGAAGTGTAGAACCCTCCTCTCTACCCTGACCGCATTTCGGAATTATTGGTTTTAATTTATTGGGAAGAAAAGTCTCATCGATATTTCCTGCGAAAAATTTGACAGAGCCTAGGAAAAAAAAATTATTGTTTTAGAAAAGATACCGGAGGGTCTGCGTTTCTTCTTTCTCCCGACGTGTAGATTCACATATATGTGAAACAAAACTTTCATTGCGAACACAGAAATTGAAAGTTTTCTTTTACAATGAAGTGCGCGGAGGAATAAAACCTTACACCTCCATCACATAATCACCTTTCGTGTTTTTGGTTTCCATCTTGCCAAATCTCAATACGCTCCTTGTCACTGTTACCTCGCGTCATTTTCGGGTTATTTCCCCGGCCTAATTATACCCACAATAATAGTACTACTCCCTTTAATACAGGGTGATCCAAAAGTCCCTTCCACCCCCTCTAACTTTTTACCTAATTGAGGTAAAGATTTGAAACTTGGGGGATATTCCTAGGTCAAAGGGAGCTACTTTTTGGCCCCCCTAAAATTTTCAGGGGGCCCCCCTTGGGGGGGGCAACGGCCCCCAACTTTTAATTTTCAAATGGGAAGACCCCCTTTGTGATAGCTCGTTCGAAAGAGCATAAAAAAAGAAAACTTTTCGCGCAAACCCGAAGTCAATAACTCAAACCGTTTCAAAATGGCGGCCGGTTTAAGTTCAAAATGGCCGAAAATTCACACCGGTTATTTGTCGATGGATTTGCGCGAAAATCGGTATGTAGGGGTATTTTGACACGAGAAAAACGAATTTGACGTTAGATTTTCAAAAAAACCGAAATTTTCAAAATGGCCGCCAGTTAAAGTTCAAAATGACAAAAAATTGATTTTTTTAGAAATCTAAGTTCAAATTTGTTTATCTTATGCCAAAATACTCTCAAATTCCAAGTTTAAGGCAAATCCATCAGCAAAAAACCGAGGTGACAATTTTCGGCCATTTTAAACTTTAACCGGCTGCCATTTTGGAAATTTCGGTTTTTTTGAAAATCTAACGTCAAATTCGTTTTTCTCGTGTCAAAATACCCCCACATACCGATTTTCGCGCAAATCCATCGACAAATAACCGGTGTAAATTTTCGGCCATTTTGAACTTTAACCGGCCGCCATTTTGAAACGGTTTGAGTTATTGACTTCGGGTTTGCGCGAAAAGTTTTCTTTTTTTATGCTCTTTCGAACGAGCTATCACAAAGGGGGTCTTCCTATTTGAAAATTAAAAGTTGGGGGCCGTTGCCCCCCCCAAGGGGGGCCCCCCTGAAAATTTTAGGGGGGCCAAAAAGTAGCTCCCTTTGACCTAGGAATATCCCCCAAGTTTCAAATCTTTACCTCAATTAGGTAAAAAGTTAGAGGGGGTGGAAGGGACTTTTGGATCACCCTGTATATTAAGTACCTGCCATCCCCGAGATTTCAGCCACTTCCGAAAATGACGATTCATTGGAGCCTTTGAGTTAATAGATCACGATATTGCTTTTCAGTACCCACAGATGCGGTGATTAATGTGTGTCAACGTGATGGGCCGTTGATAGCAAAGAGGGCAAGTGCCAAAATGAAGTTTTGGTAAAACGGGCTCAGAGGCATGTGACCGGAAAATTTTATTACAGAAGCCTCCGTTCTTTCTCAAATTATCACGAATCGTCCGAAAGATTCCTAGAGATCGTTTGCGGATGATTAAAAATCGACTGATTTTATTTCAATTACATAAAGAGGGTATTTTTCATTTTCATGCCAGGTTATTGTTAGGCAAGACAGCCGTAAGTGCCATCTGCTGCATGCTTTCGTGGTTGCAATTTTGTCACGCAAAACAAACACATTTTCAGGTTCGAAATTGGCAAAAGAGGGCGGCACTTTCCTTGAATGCACTTTTTTCATTGGCTCTCTAGAGGAATGTTGTCACTTACCCTGCCGTGATAGCGAAGAGAGCCGTAAGTGCCAAAATGAAGTTTTGAGAAAACGGGCTCAGAAGCTTCTGACAAGAACATTTTATTGAAAGAAGCCTCCGTTCTTTGTCAAATTGCCACTAATCGTCCGGAAGACTCCTAGAAATCGTATGGATGATTAAAAATCGACTGATTTAATTTCCATTACATAAAAAGGGTATTTTTCATTTGCATGCTAGGTTATTGTTAGGCAAGACAGCCGTAAGTGCTATCTTCTGCATACTTTCGTGGTTGCGTTTTGGACGCACAACAAACACATTTTCAGGTTAGAAATCGGCAGAAGAGGGCGGCACTTTACTGAAAAGCACTGTTTTCATTGGCTCTCATGCATCTACGGCTGTCTTGAAAAAAAACTGTGTCATTTTTTGTGCACTTACGGCTTTTACATACGTCTCGTTTTCATTAAATTAGGATGAATTTTGCTGTTTTAGCTTTCTCAGTAATTTCATCTAAAAGAGTTTAGACGAATTTTGAAGAAAACTCGATTTCGAAAATGTTGCACTTACGGCTCTCTTCACTATCACGGCAGAACTGCTACCTTGCCTGAAACTACGTCATTTTTTGCGCACTTGCGGCTTTCTCATATGTCTAGTTTCCATGAAAATAAGATGAATTTTGCTGTTTAAGCTATTTCTGTGATTTCATCTAAAATAGATTAGACGAATTTTGAAGGAGCCTTGATTTCGAAAATTTGACCCTTACTGCTCTCTACGCTATGACAGCAGTGAGGAGAGCGTTAGACAATTTTGTTTTTACATCTTAAAGGATTGGGGCCCACGTCACTAAAGCTAGATAAGCGGGGAGGGGGAGGTTCGGAAACTCCGAGTTCAGCGTTACGTATTTTCTGAACAATCCCTAATCGCACAGTGATCAAATACACACAATTGTGGCGTTAATAGTACCACTGAGACTATTTCATGGCCCAAAAAATGTGCAAGAGGAACTGTAGACGCACTTCCCTCTCGACGGCGATACCATATTAAATAAATTAGCAAAAGCGTATTAAATCGTAGATTATGACATTTTCTCTTTATTTTCTCATGGTGTAGTATTTTGATCGAATTTTTTGCTTCACAAAAAATCTATCAGACGGGTCCTCCATCAGATCAGCCCTCCGCCCCCATTACCGGACGTGATGCACTAATCTCTGAAATATCGAGGCATATCATATCGACGGCTAAAGTGTGACAGCACGTATCTCCATTGCGGTGTCTCAAAATCTCCGCTTATAATTTATTTTTTCAAGGAGGAACAAGTCAGCTTCATAGCTTGATATCTATACAGAATATCCCAACAACAGAGAAAAAAATTAAAGAAGTTTTGTTAAAATTACGTTGACTATAAGTTTACAAGAAAAAAATAACGTATGGCTGAGAGTCTAGAATCTCGCAAACAGATATATGCGGTCTCGCACTTTAGGCATCGATATGTAATCTCTGTCGAGCAGGTGAACACAGAGCAATAACAAATCTTAACTTAATTTATGTCTGGCAAACGACTAAAATATACAAAATTTGTGGTTGATCGCACAGCCAGTCCTTAGTTGATTTTTCTTAAACCATCGAGTTCAACGTGAGCTGCCTATTAGATTTTAGAATACTCGTCAGCACATGACACAAGTTCGTGGATTTTCCTCTTTTTCGACACTTTTTTTAAACAATAATTTGAGGCAACTCTTTTTTCGAGAGCTTTTTCTGTACATATTTTCTTTTTATGCTTAATTTAAACTTTTTACCGGTACTGGATCGCGCAATTATTCAAAGATTTTTTTCTTGCTATTTTACTCTATATTATAGCTCAAGAGCTTGAGAAGGCAGCATATTTTCTGCGGCAGAAAGATTTTTAGGTATATTCCCCGACAGCTAAAATGGCAGTTCAAATTTGGATTAAAATGCACGATTTGGCTATGCATAGACGATGCATCGCTTGGCTAACATAGGGGCGTAACTGCAAATTGAAATGAGCCCGGAAAAGCTTTGAAATGTATGGAAGACAGGGTTTATTGTAGAGTGTAATTACGCCCATAAGTCAGGTAGGTGACGATATGCATCCCTTCAACAAAAGACAGTGGCCGGCTGCTCATGTGTCAGTTTGTGCATTTAATTTCGCATTCAACCGGCCAGTTTGGCCTTTTAATTCCAGGCGAACAGCCACCAGCTCTCGATTGCTGAACGAGAGCTAGACACGGCCGAAATCTGGTCAGACGCCACCCTGGAAAACCCGTGCGCGTGGTGGATAATTGAGTCAAATGATCTTTGTCGCGACCCTTTCTCCGTAGCCCGTGGCACCGATCCCGCATACATTCCTCTTTCACTTTTAACTTTTCCTTTCCGTGTTTCCGTCGATCTTGATGACATGACGGCCGCGAAGCAGTATGAAGTCCTGCCTCTCCTCTAATTGACGACGCGCTCGTGGACCATCCTCGATTTTATAGAATGTTCAATCTTTGGGATCAATTTGGCGACTTGGTTGGTCAAGTCAAGGGGCCTGCGACAGAGCGACGGATTTTGCATCGCATGATCGAGAGATCAGAAATTCAGTTATCTAAGTTCAAAGAAATATTTTACTGATAATCATTTGCGACGGATCTTGGTTATTATAAAGACAGTTTATTTCATTTTAATAATTTTGTCAACTTCTCAGGGAGTGGAGGGGGCGCGGTGCGTGACTCATTTTATTAAATTACATCACGTGGAAGTATAGTGACTCTCATTCACATGTTGTGTAAAATCTCATGGTATTACCCGCTGAATCGATGACTGATGATAAGTAATTTTCGGGAGGATGATTTCATGGAGAAAAATGATTATTAGCGGTGTCTGAGGAGTATCTTACAAGCAATTTTTGTATTTTTCGTTTCCGCAAAGTATGTTTCTTGAGAATTTGCCATAGTTTGTTATATGAATCGAAGATTTGTTTTGGCTGTCGATTAATATGCAGATATGTTTTGGCTATTGTTTGGCTGTTAATTTTTTCCTAAAAAAATCACTGGCTGATTCCTCAAAAATATACTGCAGTATTTTGTATGTATATGACAAGTATGCTAAATTGACAGGCAAGACTGCAACAAATTCTAAAAATTTTGAAAAACCCGGCATCCGGCGGCAGGCAAAATGGGCCAAAGCCAAAACCCCTATGCGCCCAACTTGATTCGCGAAGAAAGCAGTTTTTCACTTTGATTCTTGCTGTAAGTGATGATCATTAATGCCTAAGGACAGGGATACGTAAGTTTCGGTACAGGTTTTGTGGGCCCTAGCGCGATAACAGAAGGCAAAATCACAAATTATTGAGAAGCCCAATTTATGGCTCTTAAGCTGGCCAACTGATGAAGTATAACAAAACTCAAATCGATGAGGAAAATGGATCCCTCGGCGTGACCTTTGCTTTGTATTCCAATGTATCAGCCAGAGTTGAATATTCACCCTCTCAGTCGTACACATACTCATATTAAAGGTTCTCTTTAATGAAAATGTTGTGGAATATTTGGACTGCATTTTGCAATTTGGAACTATAAATTCTGCCTCTTCTGGAAAAACACTTATGTGCTTAGGGAAACTACTGGCACATATGTTATTTTTAAACCGGGCTAGAATTTATAGTTCCAAATTCCAAAATGTAGTCCATTTGACTTTGATATATATCCATGCAGAATAGTATGGGCCCAGTGCTAATCTACAATGCACTCTAGATTCCCGATACTAATAGATCGGGGCACTTTTTTAAGTGCTTCCTTTTCCATTTGAAAAAACCCAATGACGTTGCAGAACGAGGTGTTAAGGTCAGTGAAGATTCGTAGTGAATTTCAAGTAAAGATGGTGGGTATTTTCAATGCAACCTGTTAAAGATTATGGAGAGAAGTTCCCCCACTACTAAAGTCAAAGTTGCTCTTGGTTCTCGAAAAAAAGGGATTTTCAAAAATCATGAAGATATTTTGTAGCTTCCGTGTGTGTCAATGTACGTGATAAAATGCTGAAAAATTTCCTCTCTTTAGGTGATGTTTATCATTACTGAAAGTAGGCACCGAATGGCGGAAAATCATGAATGCTACCTAGCTTGTTGGGCTTACCTATTTTGTTGTGAGCCCAATTGAGAGATTATACACTAGGCTCGTTAAAAATCTGAGAAATTTTTCGTTGCCGTCACGTAAAAGTTCGTAAAGAAGTGCACCGGAACACAATTCTCTGTTTTCGTGGGAATTTTGAATCATCACTCAGAGTGAGCACCAAAAGCGAAAAATTGCTTAATTTTGCGAATCAGGTTGAACGCATAGAATTTTCAGCCTACTTCATTGGTCGAGGCTTTGTCAACAATTTGAGAATTTTTTGGTCGCCTTACCGTAAGATTAATCAAAAAAAGTTTTGCCCGAACACGCAATTGTGTCCGTCTAATCAGCGTCGTAGGCACATAACAGACGATAGCAAATCGTAAAGAAAACATAATTTGCGGAAACGCAATGAACCGACATCTCCCCCCCCCCCCCCAAAAAAAAAACCCTGAGACTCTCAAAAATGATGTTAAAACCATTCTTTTTCTGTGAAGTCCTCCGGAAAAGACATCAATTCAACGGGAAAATTAGAAAATTTGAGTAAGTTGCCGCTCCTCGGGCGGAGGGGCGTAACTCAATTTCCTCGTGAGCTGCGGTTCACATATAAGTTCATGCTTTCTGGGGCTCATACAGAAACCGAGGTACACCCTAACGTCAAAGAAGCGACGCTATAAGCAACCCAAAAGTTGGTCAATACAACAGTGGTATGAGACATTGTAAATGGAGGTAATGCCTCTAAAGGACCTATCACTTGTCACTAGCCCAATATCAAAAAACAGCAACGGCAACGGTCTAGCCAGAGATTTGGAATTGGATGAAGATGGAGTTTCCAATCGACATCCCCTCATCAGTCATTAGGGGATGAAAGCAATGTGTGAACAATGTGAATGGCAACACGGCAGGCTCCTCGCCGATACCCTTCGCAGTTCGCACCGCGGCAAGGCTCCATTCAGCCTGCCTCGCTTCCCGTTCCCGGAACTGCTCCTTGCACCGGGGTAACTAAAGTATAAGCTCAAGGAAAATTTTTTGTTTCTCATTTTCTGGGATTAACTTTTCTCAATGTATTCGGATTCTGCATAAAATTTCAATCAAAGTGATAGAAAAAAAAATCCAAAAAGTCAATTATTCACCCAGTAGAAAAATGTTTGGTATTCTGAATATTTATGAAGAGAGCAAATCAAGTAATTATCAGAACTAAAGCTGCCATTTTTTTGTCCTGCCACCACAACGCCTAAGGTGGATCCAAGTCTGGGAGACGATATGGCTTGAGGAAGTGAGTGTATTGTTGGGTTGGGAAAGGTACCAGCAAGGAGCTATTTTGGATTACCGGAGAGGGCAGTTAGTCAGAATGTTGAATTTTATCAAGGAAATGGGCCTATAGTCTGTCCGAGATGGGAAGGTCCGTGGAAAGTCGGAATTAATTGCACTATGTAGAAACAAGGGTAGCGTTCGAGCCATTGTAAGAGATGAAGACACTGAACCAACCCTGTGTCGTGGCGCACCGCACAGAGGGCTGACTCCTTATGAGTCGCTTGCCGCATCGCGCAGCTCGGCGCCTAGCACAGGAATTTGCGGCTCCAGGTTCATATCCCGGGAAAAACCGCCGCTCCGAGGTCCATAGCCTCCTGTGCGGTGGCTGCGGCGTGCGCGAAACATCGATAAGTGACAGTTGACGAGGGTCGAGACACCCCCACCCTACAAAATAGTGCTAATTATTCCGACTTTCCACGGACCTTCCCATCTCGGACAGACTATAGTGCTGTTCAAACAGAACATTTCATTTAATGAGCTCACCATTTTCGTAAAATTCGCAATGATGATCAGCAAGTCTATTATGTCTATGTATAGAAAAAATGAACCACGGTGAATAGAAATGGTTTACCAAAGGGTTTGTCATGTCGCAGTTTTTCAATTTTTCTCAGTTTTAAATGCAACTTTGACAGCTGGTCGAGTGTATTTCGTGATTATACTACGGTTTTAGGGGTGCACATGTACCAGGAAATTGTTGAGCTATTTAATGTTTTTACCTCACACCGCAATCACAGGCTGAATGTGGGAGCTGAATGTGGCTTGAATGTGGAAGTCATCGGCCCGATGCCTGAATTTTGCGCGTGACGCGCAAAATTCAGCAACGATTCTCAGCAACCATCGGACCAATTTTGAATTTGTCTGAACTATTCGAGTAGATTTAATTCACATCTGGATGAAAATAACTCGAATTTGCTAAATTTCAGCCGTTGGGCGATGACTGTTGACTTCCACATTCAGGTGCTAAATTCAGCGTCTGATTGCGGCATTAGTGTTCCGCGGTTATCAACATCCATAATGTAGGGAGGAACCCAGTATGTTCAACGCTCCCGTGCGTGGGAAAAACACGGTTATTAGTTCCGCATAGCACTTACGGCTTTCTTGCCTAAAACTAGCCGAATATGAAGATAAATAATACCCTTATCATGAATTTGAAATAAAATCGGTCAACTTTTAATCATTCAAACGATTTCTGGGAGTCTTTCGGACGATTAGTGATATTTGAGAAAGAACGGAGGCCTCTTTCAGTACAGTTTTCTAGTCAGACGCTTCTGAGCCCGTTCTATCAAAATTTCATGTTTGCAGTCACTGCTCTCTTCGCTATTAGGTACGGTAGAATACCAGAGGGTCCGCCTTTCGCCTGCTCTGCGGTCAAACGTACGGGGATTAGTGTCTAATGTGAAATATCGACAAATCTAGAAGATACGTAATGCAACAAACAAATCGAAACCACAATGGTATGCAGTTATGCGAAGAAGATTGAACAATTGGACTATATTTTCCGATTTTTTCTTCTTTCTTTTTTCTCTTTTGGAACTAACATTTTAGGCTCTCGTCATATCCAAGTGAAGTGGTATAAGTATAATTCCAATCCCTCTCCCCATCAAAAAATTAATTAAAGTAACTCGATTTTCAGTTTTTTGGCGCGTATACGTAGTATACCGCCTTTGCGATCGTTTCGACCCCCCACTCGATACAATAACCGAGTCCCTTAGCTCCTTATACAGAAAAGTGACTACCGCGAACTTCTGAGATTTTCCAAAGCGTGTAAAAAGTTTATTTATCCGTCAATAATTATGATTTAAAGTTGTTTCTCATTCTGGGGCTTTCTAGTTTATGTGCAGTGAATACTAAGAGTCTACGTTACTTGGTTTTTTTAAAAAAAAGCCTAAGAATGCGCCGCGCTGATTTAAAATATGCATATATAAGCAGAAGCAAGCGAACTGATTCGATTTTGAAATCTCTGTAAATGAAAACTAAAGGGGTTGATATGTGCGAGTTAATGACGCGCCTTATCAACACATTGTGTTGGAGTTCACTGCTTGGTTTTTTTTTTCAAATTCATTTCCTTTACTCTCTTTGGATTGGAAATATCCGAGAATATCCCGTGTCCTAACTTCCTGAGGGCTTTTCAGTTAATAAAGAAAACTCATCACAAATAAAATGACGGTAGATAAACTAACTGAGATCCCTTTCCGAAATATACCCTCGTTATTTGAATATTGCGGGGGGCATATCATAATCGATGAATATACTTATGTACGAAGTTGGGTTCAAACCAAACATGCAACTACTTTAACTCTGCGGAGTGCCGGATTGCATACGCTTGATTTTGCGGGCGAAATCTAAGATCTGCCCAGGCTTTCGCGATAAAGTTGCGAATGGGGGAAGTTGTATTTATTCAAATTTACACCCTCCTCTTTTAACTAAATTAGGGAAAATTTAAATTTTTAGTTCTTTTACGTGTAAAAAAATCAGGTTATCTGGTATGGTCATATTTAACGAATGGCGGATGAAAGACTGCCTGAGGAGGTACTGAAATAGTTTCCCCTTGGAAGGAAACGTATAGGAGACGCCCAGCAAAATCTTGGATTGGTGGCATTCAAAATGAAATTACGAGGATCTATATATTTACCGATGACCTCTGTTCCGATAGACAAGGATGGCGATTAGGTGTAGCAAAGCGTCCGCCGGGAGCACTGTAAAAGCGACGGGTAAATAACATAAAAAAATACGTCATGATCATTGATCATTGATATTATGGTCGAATCAACTGAAAGCAATTTTTTGTAGATTGACTAATTAGGAATCAAAACATTTGTTTAAAATAAAACAATGTAATGTTGTCTAATAATATTTAAGCAATTTTTTTTTTTAAATTGAATGAGCCTCAAGATATTCAATATACGTTCCCTGCGGTAAACCCGTTTCACGATCGTGAATTTTTATGACACATAATAATTGTAAGGAGCCTATTGTGTAAAATATATGAAAGAAATGAGCGAGCATAAACAGTTAAGGTTTGAGAGGAAATAGCGAAGTATAGAAAAAGTAGATGTTATTGTTCTCATGCATCATTTCAGTCTGACGGGCGAAAACGAAACACGAGAGGACGCGGCCAAACCAGAGCCACCATCCCGTGCCTGGACAAGGCTTTGAAATCGCGGAGGTTGAGCAAATTGTCGCCGACCGTTGAATCAACTCGAAATCACTGATTCTGAGCGAACTATCCGGCCGTGGATAGTTAACTCAAGATTTCACTTTCATCGGAAAAGAGACCGATCCGAGGTCCTGATTTTAACCGCATGCGTTTCACATCCCCTCGCGCCTCCGAAGGGGTTGACAGCGCGGTACGCGTTCCGATCCCCGTCCAGATTTCAATACCGAGGGAATTCCCGGTACAGTTGCCTCTTGATACCTGAGGCCGAGGCAACTCGGATATGAGCTATTGCGGTCTCTGCCTCCTGCTTGGATTCGATCGCACCAATGAATAGCTCAGGACCATCATCTTCCGAATAGTAATCGTCGCTATCAGTCGACTCCTCATCCACCAGTCTCACTTTTCGCTCAGCATACTTGCACACTCTTGAGAAGTGATTTGACCCATTGCAATTGTCACATTTTCTCCCAATGGCAGGGCACCTTCCAGAATAATGTTTGGTATTTCCACAGTTTTTGCACCTACTGTAGTTTCCCGTCCTTCTCGAGTCATCGGCTTGCACCTTAGAAGAACCGTACCGCCGACTTGATTGTCCCTTGTGCTTTGGGCCACTCGCATACTGCTTAGCACTGTTGGTAGTTCTTTGATGACTGCGCTGCTCTGTACTTTGCCTTGCATCGTCTTGATAACGTCTGCTGATCTTGCCTACCACAGGTTCAGTTGCATCCATCTCCTGCACCTGACGCCTTGATGCATCGAATGTTTTGATGATTTTGATGGCATTCTCCAATGTTTCATCCTGCTTCATCAATACTTGGATTCTCACCTCTTCAAACTTTGGAAGCAAATTTGCAATCATAATTGCTTTGACAATTTTATCCCTTTGATTGTCTAGGTTACAGGCTAGGCTTAAATTCTTCAAACTTGTGACGAACTCATCCAATGTCTCATCTTCTTTTTGTTTTCTTGTTATTAATTTATATAAAGCCATTTCTACATTCTTTTCTGGCTTGAAATGTGCATCAAACAATTCTATGAGTTGCTTGTGTGTGAGTTCGTTGTACTTCTTATTGAATGATGCGTATATGCTATATGCATCATCCCCAAGAAATTGTAGTAGCAAACAATTTCTTCTTGCGTCTGACTCTCCATCACACGTCGTTGCACACATGAAGATTTCGAATTTAGCCTTCCAAACCTCCCAGCGTTCAGCCATGTTCACTCCAGCCACAATTTCCAGCGGCTTTATCTTGGCAGATATTGCTTTCGTGGACCCATGGGATGCTGTTCCTCCATCGGTCTCTCCATTTGCACTTGTGTTCGGCATTGCTCATGCTTTGTGTTGGCACACTATTTCTTGATCTTTGCAGGAATTGCAGGCTACCTGCTTTGATTGATGGCACAATCTTAGGCTTCAATGGTTGTCACTGGCACATGGCAGTAGCACTCGCGACTTTTCCGTAACCGTATACCGTAATTACTTTTTCGATCGCGGAAAACCATCGGGTTTCGGCACCATGTTATGTTCGATGAGATGAAAATGAATCAACGCACTTTACGGAATTATAGATTTATTCATCTTTAATCACGAACAAGCCATTCCGGCAGCAGCTGATAACAGATAACAGATAACCTCCCTTGGATCACCTTCACCTTGCGCATGCGCACTATCCTCTCAGGTGTGGCATTACAGTCATTGCCAACCTGACTGCACTAATACTATATTTCACTATTACAACAATATCTCGATATATTGCCACCGATATAATCACGATAACCAACCGATAAAATCGCTATTAATCGCGATCACTGCTACTTGGGCTTATAATTTTTTGTACAAAATACTTTAGATTATACACAAATGTTAAATTCATTTGACAGGCGGTTTTTTGTAAAAAAAAAAAAAAAGCAATGAATTAGAGAACACGGGAAAGTTTTTTCATACGGGACTCAAATCATACATATATACCGTTAGTAAAAATAATTTTCAGTTGCCAATGCGTCCCAAGATTATTTTTATTTTCCCCGTAAAATTTGTTGGATTACCAAACCTTAAAATGAATTGATATTTCTTTTTCAGTTGCGATCATTATTATTTTGATGGAACACCGCAGAGTTCCGTATGGAACTTTGATGAAGCAACCTTTTTTGGCGGCCGATTTTTAGAATTTTCGATGATCCTTTCAAAATGTTCAGGTTTGGTACCTATCTCCATATTTATGACTTAAAACCGCAGATCCCCATGACCTTGAGCAATGGAGCCTACTGTTAATACCTTAAAATTCAATTTAACTTATTGTAGAAAATGACACGTCTTCACGTAATATATTTGCCCGGATGTTGATTCTTAATTTAACTTTTAGAGGTTACGCACCACTCACGAAAACTTGAATTGGTTGAGGAGCCTAGATAATGATCGTGCTTGGTTAAAGCATTACTCACACCCTGATACGTCGTCGCGTCGCGGCTCGGCTGACGTGTTGTTTGTGGAGCTGGGAAGTTCATTAAGGAGACGAAAATTAAAATTAAATACTTTCATTGACGACAAATTGTCGGTCTCCTGCAGTGGACTGGGGATTAGCCCTGCATGGTTATTTGAAACATGGTAACGGTAGCAAAAAAAATAGGATAATAGAAAAAAAGGAGGAAAAACGGACATGCACTAGGCAGATACACTTCGTATCACGAACAGTATCGATAAATTTTACGTATAACAGCTATGCTCTGCGCTACAAATGATGGCATGTGTCAGACAATTCATGCAATACCCACGCAATTCATTAACTGTGTAGTGCTGTAAACCCCCCCCCCCCCTTTTAACGGATTGCTCAAAAATAGCAATTTTTAGAAAAAAAACTCAATGCCCAAATCCTCTCAACACCTCACAAGAACAGAAAAAACATTTGTTAGGTTAACGGATTATTGTTCGAGATTACTGATTTACAGCCCACCTAATTTTTGGTCACGTCATACTGTGGGAGGTTTCTGTTGAATTAAAACAATAAAAATACCGGTTTATCACTGAAAGCTTTTGCGGAGGCATTTTTATTCCTTTAAAATACTTATACATTTGATTTAAATTAAATAACTTATACAACTTAACTGGCTGCGATCATGAGCGGATATAAAAATGTTGATAAGAGGGGTAGATGGCCGATAGGGTTCGGCACACCGATTGATCAATGATCGGCTGGAAATTACAAATTCAACATGCCTTATTAATTTAGAAACGGAGACAAAAAGGCGAAGTTACTAAATTAAAATACATGACAGTCACTAATAAAGTAATTTAACATTCTTTTTGAAAACAAAAAAGGTAATAACGTACACATTATGAATGACGCATATTTTCTTTTATTGGAAGAGATCTTTTCCAAGAAGAAAAAAAGTTTAATTACGACTGTGAAGTGCGTTTAATTTTGCGGCCACGTTTTTCTTGCGTGCGTCCACGTTTTCGACAGAAGTTTTCCTTTCTTCGCTTAAATTATTACGCAGCACTTTTCTTTAAGAATCTGATAAGATTATGCTGGGGGCAGATCAAAAAACTAAAACTCGTTCGAATGGCTTTCTACATTCAGAATACACGGTCTCGTCAAATTGCGTCGTTGAAGTGTTGGATCGTATGAATTCTCTTGTTGTGCTACTTGCCTATTTTGAAATCTCTGTAAATGAAAACTAAAGGGGTTGATATGTGCGAGTTAATGACGCGCCTTATCAACACATTGTGTTGGAGTTCACTGCTTGTTTTTTTTTTCCATTGGATTAAACTCGTCTATGGTTGCCGTTCAAGGGTCATAATGGGTCTGTTGTAGGGTACGGGGATTTGCGGATTGGTTATTGATTATAGTGGCAAATTTCACGAAAAGAACGATGGCGCTACTAAAACAGCTTGAAATGTCCTCTCAAACTGGAAAAAAGCTGTTTTTGGAACCGTCCCATTCGAAACGGTCACTTTTACGCGGGAACTGATCCGGTACACTCGTTACGTCACATCTCATGACAAACCTGGTTTTCATCATTTACAATATATTTTCCGATAAGAAATTGGCAGCCGCTTTTCAAATGCAAATATATATCGAGTCAATTGAATTTTTTTTTATCAAAATGGAATTCAGAAATGGATTCCTTGAACGTTTAAATGAGTAAAACCTTCATTAATAAGAACCGACGGAATAGACCTCATTTTTAATGAAAATTGTATTCAATATACATAATTGTTTATATTGGCCATAGGTACTGATAACAGACATGAACGTTAGCTCAATACAGTGGACTCTCGATAATTCGAAATTAAAGGGAATCGGCTTTTTATTTGAAGCAGCGAGGTTTCGAAATAAAGAGAGTTCGAATTAAAGAGATTCCATGTGGAGAAATTTCGAATTAGAGAGGTTCGAATATGAGGGACAAATGGACGGATTTACGCCAAAAATAACCAAAAATATCAGTTTATTTCTTTACGGGAGTACAAATTACGCTAAGTTTATTAATTATTAACTATTTATATTTAATCAGCTGCTTACTAATCAGCTGATCAAGCTTTTCGCGGAGAGACTCACGGGACTTGTTTACATGTTGACAATCCTATCAGCTCTTTCAGACACCCAGGCACATATGACCAGTTGACTTCAAATTGTGGAGGGAATGTATACCGTCTTATTTAGAATTATAGAGGGAGGACCATATTTACTTCCCACACTTCGAATTACAGAGAGAATTTTCGTCGCAATTTCGAATTGTAGAGGGCCGCGCCAGCTTACAAATTTCGAAATAACGAGGGGAGAAAAATACATTGATTTTCTTCGAACTATCGAGAGATTTTCAAGGAAACAGACTTCCCTTCGAATTAACGAGGTTTTCGAATTATCGAGGTTCGAATTATCGAGAGTCCACTGTATTCAGCCATTTGCATGAGTTTTTACTTCTTTGTTACTACTTAAAAGTAAGTTTGTTTTTTTTTAATCAATGGGGTTGTTGCATGGTTTTTGGCGCGTATACGTAGTATACCGCCTTTGCGATCGTTTCGACCTCCCACTCGATACAATAACCGAGTCCCTTACTTCCTTACCGAAAATTGACTACCGCGAACTTCTGAGATTTTCCAAAGCGTGTAAAAAGTTTACTAATCCGTCAATAATTATGATTTAAAGTTTTTTCACATTCTGGGGCTTTCTAGTTTATGTGCAATGAATACCAAGAGTCTACGTTACTTGGTTGTTTTAAAAAAAAAACCTAAGAATGCGCCGCGCTGATTTAAAATATGCATATATCAGTAGAAGCAAACGAACTGATTCGAGGATTTCTGAGCAGGTTAGCACTCTTCGAATGAGAATTTCACCCTTTTGTTTTGTTCAAAACGTTGCTTTGACAGATCTCCACACCCCTATTATGCTTTTCAAAATTTGGTACCACTGCTCTGATAGCCACGGCAGCCGTAAGTGCAATCTGTGATGAGCCTCGAGACTCATTAGACCATTTGCTAAACGTGGCTCATACAGGAATCCACTTAGCCCTCTCGTCCCCACGCTCCTGATCACTGCGTCGGTGTCTCGACGAACAATAGCTGATGAGGGTCGCCAGGCGGCCGGGATCCTCTGCCCCTCGCCCAATTACTTTCGCTTGATTAACCATTTCACCGTCACGCTAAGATTCATCCGATTTTCATTTCGCGCGTATTTAGCAATTTTTTCCTTACACTCCGTTAAAACACGAATAAAAAGATGCCTCATTCATAAAAATCGACCGAATAGAAGAGAAGTTACAGTATTCGAAATCCAAAGAAATCGACGAAATCTCGATTTTTCCATACAAAAAATAAAATGAAGGGGAAAAAATAAATATCGACGGTGAAACTACCAAACCACGTATCTCGTTTGCGGTGTTAAAAAATCTACGCTCACATTTTATTTTTTTGAAGTAGACCAAATCAATATCATTCCTTGAAATTTTCACGGAATTTTCTCCGCACAAAGAGGAAAAATCACAGAAATTTTCAAGACTGGATGTTAAGTAGTTTTTCATTTAAAAAATAAAGTATGACAGGAAGTCTGCGACGTCGCAAACCGAGATACGTGGTTTGGTAGTTTCACCGTCGATATATAAATTACAATTAAATATAATTGACCTCGGAATTTTTCGAGATTAACATTACTTACATATTATATTGTTTCATGATAAATAAATTCACCCAAAATGACTACAGCGTATTGACTTTTACATATGCGCACTCACAAAATTGATTCATAAATTCAACGAGTGGGTACATCGACCTGGTGTATCAAGTTTCTGCGATTATTTACGGCAAATCGGTAGATTTTCGGGATGTAGATTGCTTACTTTCAATTCATGAATGAATAAAGCATGGACATGGTTCAACTTCCTTGCATGGAAACACGTTTAAAATAACAAAATCAATACATATTTAATACAATTGCATTTATATCGAGTCAATTTCTTTTCAATAATATAACGGGATTTATACTACCGATGATTTGGGTATTTTAGCCCCAAAATACCTTAAAATCGACTTTATCTTCTAGGAGTTCGACAGAATTTTTCCTTCCTTCGCATGAATTATTCCGTAGCACTTTTCTTCAAAAATCTTATAAGATTTTGCTGAAGGCAGATCAAAAAACTTAAATTCGTTCGAATAGCTTTCTAGATTCACAATACACGGTCTCGTCAAGGTGTGTCGTCGACCTTGTAGAGTTGGATCGTGAATTCTCTTGTTGTGCTGCCAGTGGCGTAACGGGCGCCCCCGCAGACCCTGCTATGCCGGGGGGCCCTCGGCCGCCGGATTTTTCTTTTTCTCTCTCTCTCTCTTTGATGCTTAGCTTTGGTTTCAAACTTTGGGCCTTTTCTTATCGAGATGGGGCTTCTTCCTCTGATTATTATTGTTAGCTCGGGGTTTCTCATACTTCTCTTGGACTGTTCCTAACTTTTTGTTTGCTGGAGGGCCCCTGCCTTCTCATGTCCACTCAATGATTCCTAAATAATTTTCTCTTCTTTTGTCGCTTTTCGTATTTCGGGTTTTGGGAGGCTCAAGAATCTAAAAGCCTGGGGGGCCCTTTGATTCTTGGGTCTGGGCTGAGCCCCCGCCTTCCTTTAGATCCTTGATTCTTTAGGGGCTCCATTTAATCAGGTACTTTTACGTTTTTATTTTATTTCTTTATTTTATTTTTTTTAATTTATTTATTTCCGCAAACATGCAAAAGAATCGCATTCCACCTCAGGACACAACGTAAACGTAGGCTAAATCCTGCACATACCATACCTAAAGGTAAAAAGATATAAGTTACCGCCATTTTGATTTTTTGGTGGTTAAGGCTGATTTTCTCAAAAATTTTCGTGCTGCGGGCCTAGACCATAAGAGAAAAAACTAGAAGGGGTGAGGGAGGGAGAGGGGGGATGATTTTGGAATTTATCGACATGGGAGGCCCCTAGAAAAAATTTGGGGGGGGGGGGGGCAGCGGAAGTCCGTTACACCACTATGTGCTGCTTGCCTATTTTGAAATCTCTGTAAATGAAAACTAAAGGGGTTGATATGTCCGAGTTAATGACGCGCCTTAACAACAAATTGTGTTGGAGTTCACTGCTTGTTTAAATTCAATTTCTATGGAGGTGTCCTGATTGTTAAGGTATTTTCTTAAAAATTGTCTGATGATTGGAACATTGAGAAAAAGCGTCGAAAGTTCAGAAACGATTTGAAACGGGGTTCCTTCCCGTGCCTCAAAGTCACGTGACTGACGGCACAACGCACGGCCACAGATTTTTGCTATCTAAACTACGTGTTTATATGAGTTTTTCCTTTAAAAAATAAATCAGGATAAATGAAGATAAGATGAATCATTCGAGAGAGAAAAAAAAAACGCTGAGAAGTGGCCCGAACTGTATGTAACTAGGTGGATAAATGGTGCTGGGTTCACACCATTTCGCGGGGAAATCAAAGCTATGAAGCTCCAAAAATTCTGATTAGAGTCTAAGTCATTTTAAATGAAAAAAATGTACTTTTGACTCTAATTATTATTTTTGGAACTTCTTGGCTTAGATTACCCCGCAAAATGGTGTAGACCCAACACCATTTCTCCACCTTGTTACATGGATCATTCCCAGACTAGGTCTTTGGCTTTTCACAACGATTTATGGGTCGGAAAGTGAGTTAAAAACCGCTCCTTCCCCGTATTTGCTTCACGGAACGAAGGAGTCGTTCGGCGGTGAGCGGAGGGCGGTGCGCAGCAGCCGGCCCCCTAGTAGCCAAAATAGTGCCATCGAATAGGTATCGTACAGATACCCTATTTTAAAGGTATTTCCCTAATGGCTATTTTATGAGGTATAAAATATACATATTTAGATCCATCTATTTGATAGGTATTTTACATGATTTTTTATAGGTGTGTCTCAAATGCACATTTTATACCTAATAATAAGTATCGAACCAATGTCATTCTTTAAGTTTTATGGAAATGGAAAGAGGGTTATTCAAAATCGGCGATTTTGCCCTACTCTTGGATTTTGCCCGGAGTTGGATATGTTGTTCCCTATCACAACTCCCTATCACCTTTTTCTAGCATTGGCAAGTTCACCCGAAATTTTTCCCAGGCGCTACAGCGTTGCCAAGTTGAAAACAGGCAATTTCTGTAAGTGGCATTAAAATTGAGCTATGAAGTTGCGGTTTTAACGAAAATTCTCTAAAAATTGCACAATTTTAGAAAATGACCATCTTTCAAATGTTGCATTAATTTTAACATGCATTGTTGCCAATTTTTCGATTTTTAAATTCGACAAATTTTACAAATCTGCATTACCCAAAAAAACTATCTTCAAACTTGAATGAAAAGTTGTTTAATCGATAGTTCGTTTGATTCAGCATCCATCAATATATTATAGGTCGCAGGGAAACTCTTATTTTGCGAGATATCATCATTTTTGTTAACAGCTTTATTGAGCAACGACGCTTTTTGAGTCCGGGCCGATAGAAATTTTAGCCTCCAAAAACACCAGGTACCTAGCATTAAATCCATGGTTTCCTTCGTAATTTTTGGCGCTGAATCCGAATTTGACCATTTCATTTAAAAATTGTTGCCAAAAAGTTGCCAAATTTCGCAAAAATGGCTTAAAATCGGCCTTTTTTGCGGGTTATGGCCAGTGACTTCCCAGGAGGTGATCAGACGACAAAATTGGTTATTTTCACAGTTAAAACTCGTTAAACTTTCTTCAAGCTGAGTCAAATTCTCTCTGCTCACGGCAAAATTAATCGCGCGACAAGCAGCAAACTGAAAAAAAGACACCAAAATTGGCGCTTTTTGCGGTTTTTGTCCTAGGTTTCTTGTTTTCCAATTAAGAGAATGTTTCCTAACTAAACTAATGAACAGCATGAGCAGAATTTAATAAAATTGAACAATAAAATAAAATCGAACATATTCCAATGTTGCCAAGCTTAAACAAAATACTTGAATTTTCGCTGGTTTTTTCTTTATTATTGTCCTATATTCTTTTTTCACTTCTTATTTTTAAATTTTATAAATGTATCTCTCGTGCAAAATAATACACTTCTGTAGAATATTTTAATTTCAACTTAGATATATACTAATTACTAGGGTATTTACCTAGTTCAGAGAGGAAAAATTCATTAAATAGTGAGTTTTATCGAATCGTGTCAATAAACCACATTTTGAAACAATCATGGAAAACTTTCTGCTAAAAATTAATGAATAAAATGTACTCCTCAGACTGACTTCATTAAAACAAGTCAAGACACATTGCAATATTGCCAAAATTACGTACAATCATCGAATTTTGGCGGTATTTGACTGTTATTATTCATCGCCCTATATTCAGTATACAATTTTATTTTATAATTCTTAGAAAATGGAGTTTAAAAGAAAAAAGTAACAATACCGAAGTGAAGAAGACGCCCAGAAAAGGGCAAAAAGGAGCTTAAAAAGGAACCAAGGAGCTCCAAATTACTAAGGACCAGTGGGAGGACAAGGAACTATGGCGGTTAGGCGTCGCGGGGCGCGAGAGACCGCTGTTAAAGTGGCTCTTATCTATATATGTAACAATACAATAGTTTGTCGTTACACTCTGTGTAATTCAGATTTTCCTAAGAAATGTTCATTTAGCCGGAAAACAAGAAACTTAGGACAAACATCGCAAAAAGCGCCAATTTTGGTGTCTTTTTTTTCAGTTTGCTGCTTGTCGCGCGATTAATTTTGCCGTGAGCAGAAAGAACTTGACTCAGCTTGTAGAAAGTTTAACGAGTTTTAACTGTGGAAATAACCAATTTTGCTGTCTGATCAACTCCTGGCAAGTCACTGGCCATAATCCGCCAAAAAGGCCTATTTTAAGCCACCTCATTTACTTGATCTAGGAGTAAGACTGATCCAAGATGTCCGACTCTGACTGGTCTGCCCTGTCACGGAGGTTGAAGATGAAAGAGGTGCGCATAAAAAAACCTCGTATCCCCGATGCTTTACTATTGAAAGAAACAACTTTTCTCTTTATTGGGCTTCAGCGGAATCCTATATATTAAAATGCAAAGTTCCGAATCTTGGGGCATTAACTTTGAGAGAACCACCGGACCGATTTGCCTGATCTTTTTTTTAAATGAAAGCCCCTGAGCTGTAGATTTGCAGGCTGTAATTTGTTTTCCGATTTTTTCAAATTTTTTCCTATAATTTTCTCAAATTTTCTCCAATGAATTAAAACGGAGGTCCGAATCTTTGGACGTTAACTTTGAGAGAACCACCGGACCGATTTGCATGGGGTTTTTTTTAAATGAAAGCCTGTGATCTGTAGATTTGTAGGCTGTGCTCGTTTTTCCGATTATCTCAAATTTTCTTCCTTCTATCGACGAGTGCAGTTTAGCTGGGCTCAAATTTTCTCCCATTTATTCAGATTAAAGTCCGCATTTTGGGACATTAACTTTGAGAGAACCACTGAACCGATTTGCATGGGTTTTTTTTTTAAATGAGAGCTTCTGATCTGTAGATTTGCAGGCTGTAATTGTTTTTTCGATTTTCTCAAATTTTCTTACTTTTATCGACGAGTAAAGTTCAGCTGTTTCAAGCGGTCGTCCGGCCGCTACCTGCTTGCCCGTCCCTAGGTACCCCCTCTACGGGCTCAGCTACCCCTCCCGCCACGTTCTTTCGGCTATCTCCGTTTTCTTTCGTATAGCTCTCCTCCCACCAACCTCAAAGAGGGAAGTTTGGGTTGCATCGTCGTTCGTCAGTTCGTCACTCGCCACCCACATTCCTTCGCCATCCCTCGGCTGCTCCGCTTCACAGCTTCTTGATATCCTGGCATCTTCTCTGCGGCTTGACTGACCCTGACTTATTAACTGCAGTATTGCGTATTGCTATCAACACGTATTGTTACAGACATTTTATTCATCATTATTAAATAGATTCAACTAATTGCTCCGATTCCAATTAAACTACTGCACCACCATTGCTAGCTGTGGAGGGCGCCCGTAGGGCGCCCGAAGCAGCTATTTTTTCTAAATTTCATTTCTTAGACATGCTCTGATGGTTCTTAGCTTTGTTCTTGCCAAGTTTGAAGGATATCACTTAGACGATTTTTTGTAAAGTGTTGATGAAATCTCGATATCGTAGCTTTTTATACTTAAAAGAAGATACTCGCGATTCAATGACGTTGCGTTGGAGTTCACCATTTGTTTTTAGTTATGGTGTTCCTGACAGTGATACCAACTTGATTTGATTCCCACCGTATCACCACCATTCCATTGAAAAACACCATTTAATTTATCACCATTCCGAGGCAGCGTGGTTGCGAGAGTAGAAAGTTATTTGTCCTGGGTGGCGCACGGCTTGTAGGTAAAGTACAAGCCTTCGCAAGGAGGTGAATATAAAAGACAAGACTTTAAATATGTAAAAGATTTTGGGAGGCTCGACAGTTTGTTTATGCAAATGAACGTATTCTTTGCGAGCTCTTCCGAATTCCCGATCCGATCTTAGTGCAGATTGCCTCCGTATTTGAGAGATCACACGGTTCTTAGAAGTTTTCTTTTAATTTTAACATTCAATTATGTGAGCTCTTTTAAAAAGCTTTCCAAGCAAATCATGCCCTCTCAGCCATGTCAAGTGCGAGTGAATTCGAAAATTAAGTGGATGCGATATAATCACAATGCTCATTATTCGTCTCAATTAAGTAATTTTATCAACGCAACCCCCGATGTGAATTTGGAAGCCCAGAGACCGATGCACTGTGGGCCAGAGAGGCCCGTTTCACGCGAAAAATGTCATTTTTGAGAGTGTTCAGTTTTGCAGGTATTGATGATGATGAATTCGTTAAAGTGTCTTTCTAAGGGATGAGAATTCATCAAAATTTCATCGAATAATCGCCCAACGGCGATGTATTGGAGTGGGGAACTTAGGAACCTCTCACACTGCACGGATAATACCCAAGTAGCAGAGGTTGCAACAACTTGCAACAAAAATCGTTGAATTCTTGCAACTAATAGATTGACGTTCAGATTGCCTATTCTTTCCCCCGAATGAGCTATCATTGTTGGAACTTGTTGCAAATAAGTTGAAACATGTTCCAACTTCAATATCGTTCCCGGTCCTTACATTTGGCTAAAATTTGAATATCGCGGCCTTCTTCGCAAACTGGTAAGGACGTCACGTGACGGGTCTTTACTTAATTTAATAAACATAATATAGGTAATAAGTTATGATATATTTTAATAAATTATTAATAATATTATTCATTTTTCATTGATTTATATTATTTATTTATCTCATTTCGTTTTTGATATTTTCATTTTTAATAACTATATATCCGTCCATATTTTATTTTATTTTTTCATGTGTTGTTCGCACCTACTCCTCTCTTTCAAACACTTGATCTAGGTACTTTATATAATTTTCGTAGGTATCCTTCATTGTGAAACTGAATGATGTACAAAATTGCAAGAATACCATTGCTTCTAATCATTAAATTAGATCTGCGGACGTTTATTAGTGCTATATTAGCCACCTCCCCCACGCGAGCGTCCGTGGCGGCGTGGCAACGACACAGATAGTACTTCGATGGGTGACCGTTTGGGAACTCAGGCGCAGCGCGGCTTAACTCTGGCGTACATTGATTGTCGGGTTCTCTTAGCGGCACTTCTCCGGTGTCCAAGATGAAAATTATGCCTAAGAACGTGCAGTGCCCCTAAATTTAAGCATATAGGAACTTTTTTTTCAGTGTGATATCATATCGGTAACATGTTGATATCATGGCGATAACATGTTGATATCATATATGATAACAGGTTCCATTCACCCTGTTGCCACCATGTTGGGCCAGACCAACTTGTTACCAGCATGGTCATTTTTAGCAGGGATGATTTTGGCAACGTCGATAAGCTGCAAGATTTATGGAATTCAATTGCTATAAGTTGCGACTTTTCTTCCGAACAGATCGCCGAAAATCGGCACTTATCGACCAAATGTTGACTAAGAGTTGCAACTTAGTTGCGACTTTTAACCAATATTGTTTCAACTTCTTGCAACTTTAACTTTGAAAAATGCTACTTGGGTATATAGAAGCGCGTCCTAAACTGCAACCGTCTAAGACCTTACCACGGCTCCGCGGTTGCACAGGATGACAATTTGCTCACTAGGACTTTTCCTCAAGAGCTTTCATTTGATGTATACACTTTTTCAATTGCGCACTTTTCACTCTCCAAAAAGCTCGTTAGAAAACGTGGCCAATAAATCTTAAAAATTCCATCGAAAAAGCTTTCTCCAGTTTTTCTATAAGTTTCTATACAGTTTTAATGCCAGATACTTTTTCCTTGAATCCTCAATATTCCCTTTAAGGTACGGCAATTAAGACGCGGAATCGTACGCGGCGGACGGAAGGGAAATCTGTTACACGCGTTTCAATGGGAGCGGCAACTAAGGAGCGGAGCGACGCCGTGGAGTCCGCGGTGTCACGGCGCGGCGCGGCGATCTGTCGAGAACAGATCGGAGCGGAATCCCTCGGAGATTCCGCCTCGTCCGTCGAGGTTTTCGATGAGTTTTCATGTCTACGTGCCGAAACGCGGATCGCGGTGGCAACACCAATGGAAAATTGCGGGCCATCGTGAATTATTGGATTCATGAAATAAAAATATGTTTGTAGCACGATATCAACGCATGGCATTCCTACCTCGTGCCAGGTGCAAATAATACCACACAAGTAGGTAAAAAAATATGACACCTTTTTTCCAGGAGATAAATCTGTAAAAACAAAACGAACTAATTATTTTAGAGCTTTTCGGCACCTGAACAATTTATTTAGACGTTGCTATCAACCAACTTGTTTTGAACATCATGCCTGAAAGTAAAAAAATGCGTGTCTTTGCTTGCAATGTTGCAACTCTCTGCTCACGTTTCATTCGTTAATTTGAAACTGTTGATAGGAGGCTTATTTTGGACTTTTTGTAAACATTGTTTTGCTCATTCAACAATACTTTTAGAAATTTTACAAACAGATATTGGTTGGTATCCACGTAAAAAATATTGGATATTTTGAAACGTGGTGAGTGTTCATTGTACTTCGTAGCAAGGCAAAACACACACTCGCGAGTTATCATCAAATACTGATTTATGACGAGACTGCCGACGGACACGACGGAATTTTGGAGGCGATTCCGCTGCTTAGTTGCCGGGCACGGCGGAGCGGAAACTTACTCGACGCCTCGCTCGCTCGGGTCGTCCGCCGCGTACGATTCCGCGGCGGCATTCCGCGTCTTAATTGTCGTACCTCAAATCGACTTTCTCTTTCAGGAGTTCGACCGAATTTTTCCTTTCTTTGCTTACATTATTCCCTAGCACTTTTCTTCAAGAATCTGATAAGATTTTGGTTGAGGCAGATCAAAAAACTTAAACTCGTTCGAATGGTTAGGCTTTTACATTCACAATACATGGTCTTGTCAAAGTGCGTCGTTAAAGTGTTGGATCGTATGAATTCTCTTGTTGTGCTACTTGCCCATTTTGAAATCTCTGTAAATGAAAACTAAAGGGGTTGATATGTGCGAGTTAATGACGCGCCTTATCAACACATTGTGTTGGAATTCACTGCTTGTTTTACTATGTTTTATTTTTTTAATTTACTTTATTTTTTAATTTTTTATTTTTTCACGCTATATTATTTTACTTTTTTTCTCTATTTCATTTTATTTTATTTACTATGTTTCATTTTCAGACTGCATTTTATTTTTCACTCTATTTTGTTTTTCACTTTTTTCATTGTCTAACGTCCGCTTCTAACGTATATTTTATTTACGACATTCCATATCTTTAATCTATTTTATTTTTACTTCATTCTTGTTTTTATTTTACTTAATATTCTAAATATCCTTTTTTTACATATATTTATTCTTAGAGTTTTTTCCACTGTAGATATAAAAATGTTTAGCACAAAGCAAATGTTCTATTATCTACCCATGAAATTATCCAATAATTAGCTAGTTAATGTTTAATTTTTCCTTACTTAACCCTGAAACTCAAATGCGACCTGTGTGATGTCACCTACCCTCTAGGCGATGCCACCTACTTTCTAGGTGATGTCACCTACCTTCTAGGTGATGTCACCTACCTTCTAGGTGATGTCACCTACCTTCTAGGTGATGTCACCTACCTTCTAGGTGATGTCACCTACCTTCTAGGTGATGTCACCTACCTTCTAGGTGATGTCACCTACCTTCTAGGTGATGTCACCTACCTTCTAGGTGATGTCACCTACCTTCTAGGTGATGTCACCTACCTTCTAGGTGATGTCACCTATTTTTTTGGCGACGTCACCTACTTCTTAGGTGATCAATTTTACCAAGGTTATGCTGTCTGACTCGGAACACCTGCCACGCATTTCCTCCGTCGCAGTGCTCATGATAAATTCTCGGTTTTCCAGGTTTCTTATCAGTGCGTCTAGAGTTTTGCTTTCTTGATTTTGTCTTTTGTTTTTTTTTACATTAAAATTACTTAATTTTGATGTGTTTTTTTCAGGAGATAATTTTCTCTTTTACGGCAGTACAGGTTTTATTAATAATTAACTTTTTTACAACAGCTCACGTGTTCTTCCAAGAGAATCGGTGATTAATCTTTACCCTTTCGCGCCGTTAAATTTGAAAATAGGTGATGTCACCTACCTTCTAGGTGATGTCACCTACCTTCTAGGTGATGTCACCTACCTTTTTGCGCCATTTCACTGTCACGCTAGGATCCGTCCAATTTTCGAAAAAATTGTTTCGCGTTTACTTAGCAATTTTTTCTTTACTCTTCGTTAAAAGACGAATTAAAAGGGGTCTCATTCATAAAAATCGGCCGAATAGAAGGAAGTTACAGTATTCGAAATCCGAAGAAATCAACGCAACTTCTCCATACAAAAAATAAAACGAAGGGAAAAAAAGAAATGTATAAATTACAATTAAATATAATTTACCTCAGAATTTGACAAGGAATTCAATTATATAATGGAGAAAAAATTGGGAGAAATAACAAAAAATTCACCTCTTGCAAGGGGCTTCCTTGTAAGAATTTTGAACTGAAGACAAAGGTTGAATCGCAGCGGTACTCCATACAATACACGGTGTGCCTGAACGAACATTTTTTTTTTGTCAAAATCGAAAATGCTTTATATTTTTTAACTACACTGTCTCTTGAGTCGTTTAAGCAAAAAAAAAATTCCGTCAAGATTCTGGAGAGTAAAGGCGCTTTAAAAGTATTCTGGGGCTATAATAGCTAAATCACCAGTAGTAAATCCCGTTATATTATTAAAACGAAATTAACTCCATGGTCTATTGCCTTAGTTTCTTGAATACGATTATTTTAAGCACTTAAACATTTTTACCACCAATTCTAGCCATGGAGCGATTTCCTGAGAGCCGATAATATCACGAATTTCTCATACAACCTTTCAAAAATGGCTTGCTTTTTGGGCAGCTGATTCGGTCATCGAACCGGGATTTAAATGGAAGCCGATAATAACTCAAAGCTGTGAGAAAAATTTTGAGATGAGTATGGGAGCGGTTTGTAAATAACGAGGAGAGGCGGGCGAAGCGGCTAAAATCCGATCTAATTTTTACCGTTATTACCTGATTTATTTTTTCGTCCTGGTTATCTTAATTGATTCTTCCATTCGAGTAGCGCTGTACATTTCGGAACACCTTATTCCATCTTCAGGCCACACATATTTCACTAGCACTATAATCCGTGCGCGTTCGAGTTTCGAGAATACTTTAAAATGTTAAAAACCGAAAAATAAAAATAAAACTACACGTAGACTAAAATTGACTGAGAACTGCACGAGGCGCGACCGATTCATTGATTTCGTAATCCTTCTTCCTCGGCTCTTGTCCACGGGGCTAAGGAACGTGGCATTATCAGAGGTGTTACTATCGACTCAATTTGGGTGTTGAGGATGTTGCCGGATGTTTTCGCGCGCTCGATTTCCATTTGTTCCAACAAGTTCATTTTTTTGCCCTTTTTACATGTATGGATCACATCAATTTTGCATTTTTTGGATTCATGATTTTGTTCTATGAGATGGTCGCTGAGCGAGGAGTGTCCTGTTTTTTTGAGGCGTGCGTTGGCAAGGTGTTCGTTGGTGCGGGTATTTATAGTACGCCCTGTTTGCCCAATGTAATATTTCCCACATTTGCAGCTGACTTTGTAAATCCCACTGGTATTTAATTTATCTGTATGGTTCTTTTTCGTGTTGATGAGTTGACGTCCTAAATTTTGGTTGTTGTGGTAGGTCACATTAGTGGTTTTGTGTTCTTTCCGGATTATCTTTTCTGCTTGTTCTGATATTCCTTGGCAGAAGGGTATGGCAATCCACTTGTCGTTTTTTGGTATGTTCTTATTGAAGAGTACCTTAGCTTCTTGGCGAGATCGTTGTTTCCTTAGTATTCTCATTATGTCCTCTTTTTTATCAATCCATTTTTATCAACCTTATAATAACATTTATCAAACCTGGTGAAATGGAAAAATCACATAACCTAATTTTTACCGTTATTCTGTTGAATTGATGTTGCCGTAGACTGCTAACTGTGTCCACAAATGGTTTCTGTTCAGCATATCCATGTGTAAGTATTTTAACACGTAGAATCTAATTTTCACGTCAGGGTTTCGACAAATTTCGATTTTTTCGATTTTATACGGAAAATTGATGGTTTTTCGGGATTAAAATTATTATTGTTTCATGATAAATAAATACACCCAAAATGACTATAGCATATTGATTTTTATACATTTGCCCTCCCGAAATTAGTTGGTAAATTCAACGAGTGGGTGCATCGACCTGGTATATCAAGTTTCTGCAATTTTTCATGGCAAATTGGTAGATTTTCGGGATGTAGATTGCTTACTTTCAATTCATGAATGAATAAAGTATGGACATGGTTGAACTTCTTTGCATGGAAATACGTTTGAAATAACAAAATCGAGACACATTTAATGCAATTGCATTTATATCGAGGCAATTTCTTCTCAATAATATAACGGGATGTATAATACCGGTGATTTAGATATTTTAGCCCCAAAATACCTTTAAATCGACTTTATCCTACAGGAGTTCGATAGAACTTTTCCTTTCTTCGCTTAAATTATTACGCAGCACTTTTCTTTAAGAATCTGATAAGATTTTGCTGGGGGCAGATCAAAAAACTAAAACTCGTTCGAATGGCTTTCTACATTCAGAATACACGGTCTCGTCAAAGTGCGTCGTTGAAGTGTTGGATCGTATGAATTCGCTACTAGCCCATTTTGAAATCTCTGTAAATGAAAAATAAAGGGGTTGATATGTGCGAGTTAATGACGCGCCTTATCAACACATTGTGTTGGAGTTCACTGCTTGTTTTTTTTGTGGCACAATGGCACAACTTCTGGAAACTTCCTGTTAAGGTGCCTGTTTCTTGAAAAATTTGCTAAAAAAATATCTGTGCATGTGGTATCCGTCAAGTTGGTAGTATGTATTGCTAGGGAGATTTGCCCCAGTAGGTCGTGAAGCCTGGTTGGGCACTTGTTAGCTTATCAATAAAATGTGATCTTCTTCTTAGACCAGTGTCTCCCTTTTTCACCTTTCCCTTCAAAGGCATCTTCTGCGATATTATAATGGCGACGAGTACGGGATCCGAAGCACGAAGAACTTTCACGAAACCATGAAACGCTGCGCCATTTGTATCACGTTCCAGGTGACCAATTTTTTTTCACCGCTCCCGTCACGGCGCTGCGCTGCTGATAAGGTTAGGCCACTCACTTGTTGCACGTTGAAACGGATTTTCGAATTTCGATCGAATCTACACGTCTCTTGGTAATCTCAATTTCATTACTATTTCTTCACTGAAATGCTTGACGATACTAATGGTTCCACAGGGTCAGAATCGCCCTCCATCCATGATCAAATTTCTCTGTTAACAAATCTCGTTACACAGCTCACGAAACTCCAGTTATCTCAACAGGCTGGATCCTCAAATCGGCCTCCCCGATTCACCTTTGAATCCTATAATCTGAATTCACCTGAATTACTAGATGACTATTTGCATCGGTTTAAACTTCAGTTAGGTCAGTGTAAAGTACCTCAGGAAGAATGGGCAGCCAATCTGCGTATTCACATGGGGGCAGAGCTCAACTCCACTCTCAGAGACCTTGCTTACCCCTCTAAGGTAGATTCACTCTCCTTTGATGTAATTTGTTCCATGCTCATCGATCATTTTGTTAAGAAAAAGAACAAATATACTGAAGCCATCAATTTTCGCAAAGTTTTCCAGAAAGATGGAGAGAAGGTCCATGAATTTGCGGCTCGCCTCAAAGCGGCAGCAAGATTCTGTAAATTCGATGATTTTTTAAATTATTCTCTAATTGTTCAGTTCATCCATGGAGTGCTCGATGATGACATCCGTGACGAGATTATCACTAAACAGCCAGATCAGTTCGAAGAAGCTCTCAAGATCGCTCAAGCCCTTGAAGCATCACAGGAGGCTTCCTCTCATCTGAAACCAAACCAGCCAGCAACCGTTCACAAGTTCTACGATAGCAAACCAAAGGTCAAGAAGAAGCAATCATCAAATTTCCGTTCTAAATCTCAACACCGCTCAAATCAAGGTAACAAGCCAAACTTCTCTAGTGATAAGCAGTCTTCGACTCAGCCAAATCAAAGGAAGTTCATCAATGTCTCTTGTCGCTCTTGCAATGTTGAGCATGAAAGAAGGAATTGTAGGTACAGACGCTCTAGGTGTAATTACTGTAAACATGTTGGTCATTTGCTTGAAGTATGTGGTAAAAAACCCACCAATAACATTAATTTTCAGGAGACGGAGTATCCTGATACAGGTACCCAAGTAGCATGGATTGTAATTTCATTGCAATGGATTGTGAGTTGATTGCAATTTCATTGCAATGGATTGTGAGTTGATTGCAATTTTTGCTTGTTGCCTATACGTTCATTTGAAGGCGCTTAAAAAGTTGCAATTTTATTGCAATAAGTTTGCAAGAAATGTAGATTATGCTTGTTGCCTAACCTTCTTTTTCAAGGTACTATAAAGACTGCAATTTCGGTGCAATCAGGTTGTAACAAATTCACGCCATGTGCCTGGCATCCAATTCTCTAGTTGTTTCAAAGTTTTTTCGACTTAAATGTCTCACCTAACCCATATAGCCCAACATATTTTGAAAATATTGCCACCTTTATCAAAATATTTTCATGGCAATATTGTAATAAAGATATTTTCAAAATATTTTTAAAACATTTTAAAGGAATATTTTGAAAATGTTTACAAAAAATATTTTTAAAATAATTCAAAAATATTGCCTGTAAACATGCATGTTAAAAATATTCCTTCAGAAAGTTTTGAAAATATTTTAAAAATATTTTTTGAAAATATTTTTAAGTTCTCAAGTTAGTATGTGGTGTAATTTACACCGGTGTAAATTTAGTGTGAGTACCTATTACGTGATATCGAAAAAAAATCAGACAAAAAAAATATGAAAAAAAATAAATAACACGAAAAAAAAATAAATAATAGGCAAAAGAAAGAAGCCTGAGAAAAACGGCGTTAATCAAATCTATGATGAATGTTGAGCCACGCACTGACGCAATGCATGCGATAACAGCCTTAACAGGCGTGATTTCAACCCAGCTCATCATCAGCTCCCTGTAGCTCAGTGGAAGAGTGCTCCGCTATGACATTCGCGGGTCGGGTTCAAGCCCACTCAAGGGCGTCCGGTATTTTATGCTGCTAAACGTCGTAGGACATTAGGTAAGCATGGGTTCGAATTATTATAATTTCCCCGGAAAATTTAGGGGTTGAAATTTAAAGGTCGTCAATATTTAAATTTCTTTGCAAAAAAAAAATTGCAACTTTTTTACAATGAGGGGGTCAGATGTTGTAAAATAATTGCAATTTTCTTGCAAGAAAGTTGAAATCATCTGGAAATTTTATTTCATTTAAATTGCAATTTTTTCGTTGCAAAATGCTACTTGGGTATTTCGTACTTTGGAGCGTCTATACATAAGGTTTCTTCCACAGATGAATCCATCCTTAACGCTCCACCACCCCCAACTTTTTTGGAAGTCAAAATTAATGACCAACTCATCAAAATGGAGCTAGACACCGGTGGTGCTTGTTCCGTCATCAACGTCCACACCTTCAAAAAACTGCTGCCAAACACTCTTTTACATCCTACTACTAGGCCATTTTTTAGTTTCACCAAGGAACCTTTTAAGTGTCTGGGGTACGCTAAAGTTAAAGTGCAATTTAAAAACAAAACAAAGTTTTTGAATTTATTTGTTGTAGATTTTCCATGCGACAATATTGTTGGTCGTGAATGGATCGTTCACTTTGCAAAATTCTTGTCCTTTGATAAACTTTACAGCGTAAAGCAAGTTCAAACAAGTAACCCCCACTTAACACCCAATGTTCAACATCGATTGCAAATACTCTTACAGAAACATCATCAAATTTTTGATGAAACTGCTGGGACATTAGAAGGTCCTCCTGAAAAATGGCACTTAGACAAAGATGCAAAACCAGTCTTCGCACGGGCTCGCCCACTTCCCTACACTATGCGCGAGGCTTACGCTCAAAATATTGAGAAAAAGTTACTATCTGGCCACTATAAAAAAGTCACACATTCCAGATGGGCTTCTCCAACTCATGTAGTAGTGAAAAATGGGAAACTAAGAATTACCGGCGACTATAAATCAACCGTCAATCCACAGCTGATAGCAGATGAGTATCCGATTCCCAAAGTAGAAGAAGTTTTTCATGGAATGAAGGATGCCAAAGTTTTTTGTAAATTAGATGTAACTGATGCCTTTATGCATCTCGTTTGTGACGATGAATCGTGTGAATTGATGACCCTGAATACTCCTACTCATGGTCTGATTAGGCCCACCAGGGCACAATATGGGTTAACACCCGTCCCTGCTGTATGGCAGCGTAGGCTCCATTCGCATCTTCAAGACATTGAAGGCGCAACAAATTTTTTTGATGATATTTTGCTCTATGCCAGTTCTGTAGAAGAAATGTTTCTCATTTTAGCCAAGGTTCTGGATCGCCTAGAAAAGATTGGTATCAAACTCAACCGACCCAAATGCCAGTTCTTCCTAGATTCTGTTGAATTTCTGGGCCATAGGATCGATCAGCATGGACTCCACAAACTGGACAAACATGTTAATGCTATAGTAAACGCCGAAAAACCTCAAAACGTTGATGAACTCCGAACATTTCTGGGTAAAGTAACCTACTACCATTCTTTCATACCAGACCTCTCCACAATCACTCATCCTCTCAGAGAAATACTGAAACATAAAATTTTCAGTTGGACTCAAGAAGGCCTTGCTGCTTTCAACAAACTGAAGGAAATTTTGATCTCTGACCAAGTATTGACTCCATATGATCCAAAACTGCCGATTACATTAGCAGTCGATGCCAGTCCCTTCGCTTTAGGCGCAGTTTTATCACACTCCCTACCGGATGAAACGGAGAGACCCATTTCATATGCGAGTAAAGCTTTAAACAACGTGGAGAAACGGTACCCGCAGGTTGATAGAGAAGCTCTTGCTATTGTGTGGGGAGTAAAAAGGTTTTTTGAATACTTGTATGGTCGAAAATTCACCTTGTATACTGACAATAAACCTGTGTCTCATATCTTCGCACCAAATGCTCTCCTTCCAAAATTTACTTTATCTCGTTGTGCAAACTATGCATCCTACCTGTCCAACTTTAATTACGACATCAAATTCAGGCGTTCAACTCAAAATTGCAATGCTGATTATTTGTCTCGTATCCACAGCTTCAGCGTACCTTCCTCATCTTTCGACGATTTTGATATTTTTATTCTCAACCAAATTGAGCTACTTCCTGTAACGTCACAGCTAATTGCAGCAGAAACAAGGAAAGATCCACAACTTTCACCGATTTTGCTAGCAATCCAACAAGGGAAGGACTTAACCTCACTTGGCTACACCGGACGGCAAGCAGAATATACGCAGGCTTGTGATTGCCTTTTTTGGGGTCACCGTTTAGTAATTCCAGCTAAATTGCAAAAAAGAATATTAGAAGAACTGCATCTTGCGCACTCTGGCATTACAAAAATGAAAAGCCTTGCCAGATCAATTGTGTACTGGCCAAACATTGATCAAGATATTGAGCAACTCGCTAAAACCTGTGAGGCGTGTCTCAGTCACAGCAAAGCTCCTCCAAAATTCTCGCATCCATGGGAATACCCAACAGCTCCTTGGGAGAGAATTCACATAGACTACGCAGGTCCAATTTGTGGCAAATATTTGCTCATCGTAGTGGACGCTTACTCCAAATGGTTACAGGTTTTCCCTTCTCAGTCCATGACTAGTGAAGCAACCTGTAAGCTACTCTCAAACACATTCTCCCTGTTCGGTGCTCCGGTCACAGTCGTCTCGGACAACGGTCCTGCTTTTGTCTCAAACCATTTTCAACAATTCCTAAAATCACAAGGAATCCTATTTCACAAAAAAATAGCGCCATACCATCCGGCAACCAACGGACAAGCAGAGCGAGCGGTACAAACCGTCAAGAATTCTTTAAAATACATGGCGGCAACAATCCACACCCTCCAAGACTCCTTAAACACCATTGTCCAACGATATAATAGAACACCTCATCAAGCAACGGGACAACCGCCCTCCTTACTCTTCATCGGCAGAACAACCCGAACTCGGCTTGATGCTATGCATCCGAATCTCAAAGTCATGGTTAATCAACGACAAGACATCAGCTTTCCAAAGAAGCTCCGTTCCTTCAGAATAAATCAAGAGGTTATGTTTCGGTCATACAATAGTCCGAAACCCTGGCTGCGAGGTGTGATTTCTGCAAAACTCGGTGCCTTGCACTACCTGGTCAAATACAAAAACCAAGAACACAAGCGTCACATTGACCAATTACTGTCTTGCGGAATCACTCTTGACCACCCTTCACCGTCTAATTGCAACACTGATGTTCCGAATGCTGCTGATGCAACGACCAGAAAACGGGTAAAATTCTTTCCTGTATCCAACGCAACCTCTAGCCCTCAACCGGAGTCTACTTTTATTCAAACCTCACCACTTGTTCTTTCTGATAGGTCAAACTCAACTCCTTGTACAACTTCACATGATGAAATTTCAAACTCAGCTATTCAATCTTCTCCGAAGAACTCATCCATTCAATCTTCTCCGAAGAACTCATCTATTGAATCTTCTCCGAAGAACTCATCTATTGAATCTTCCCCGAAGAACTCATCTATTCAATCTTCTTCGAGGAACTTATCAATTCAATCTTCTCCGGGAAATTTATCTACTCAACCACAGTCTACTTCTAACCAACCTTCGCAAAAAGGCTCACCGACCCAGTCAACTTCAGATTCTAGCTCTTCACCCGATGTTTCACCACAACATCTCAAGTCACCGATTAGTCAACATGCAGAATCCTCTAGTCAATCTATCAACGTTACTCCTAAAAATGTACCTATATCAAAACCCAACAAAGGTCGAGGCAGAGGTGTTTCTAAAACCACCAAAAAACAATTTTCAGTTAAACCTGGTGTTTCGACTTTTGGTCGCATTGTTAAACCTAAGGAACCATACTCTCCAGAGTAACAAATTGAATTATTGCTCTTTCTCTGTAACACTGTTAAATAATTTTCAGATTTTTATTTTTCTGTCCCATTAGAAAAAAATTTATTAACATAAATTTTTTTTCTTCGCACTCTTGCGGAGATTGTGGTATCCGTCAAGTTGGTAGTATGTATTGCTAGGGAGATTTGCCCTAGTAGGTCGTGAAGCCTGGTTGGGCACTTGTTAGCTTGTCAATAAAATGTGATCTTCTTCTTAGACCAGTGTCTCCCTTTTTCACCTTTCCCTTCAAAGGCATCTTCTGCGATATTATAGTGCATATTTCTGCTTTTGATAACTTATACCTACAAAAGTACATAACGATCCAAAAAGTGGTAAATTTTACCAGTCAGGCATCAAGGGGTGAAATATGGGAGCATAAATAAATAGCGTTAGGTACCTTTGATGACATTTTACATTGGAAACATGATTACTTGGATGGATACGGTGGGGAGCTAGGCGACGGACGATAGGATGGGTTAGAGTAGGTAGGTATTGGTTAGAGAGTGCTCGAACTGCTCTAAGTTCCCGTCGCGCGTCGCGGCCATCTTGCCTGCACATTCGAGGAGGTCTTTGCCTGCAAAAAGTAAACATCGCACATCGTAGGGGGTCTTTGCCTGCAAAAATGCTCAATCGGTCAAGACTAATCACGCAGAAAACATTGCCACGCCAATAACATGTACTGAAGAAAAACACAATCACTTCAGAGCGCATAGGCTGATAGCAAAATTTAAAGCGAATGAACTTTGGTCTGAGCACAGTGAACAGTAGCATGTCGTAGGAAGGGTTGAGGCTCACATTCAGTAACTTTTAGAACTTAACTCATAACTAATAAAGTCCACTTAAAAGACTTCATGTCTGCAAGATGCGACGACTAGCGTTTGTGACACGAGGGAAATATTCCTCCGATCCACTGTTGCGCTTTCCGCTTGTGTACAAATGCACGAAATGGTATTGACATTTGTAGGGGCTGTTTTTTATGAGAATGCAAACAGGGTTGTAATTGCTGCTTCTTTTTGATTCTTTGGCACAAATCTGTAATTCCATTATCGTAAATTACATTTATCGCTTGGGTGAGACACAGCCAGCTAGACATAACCTAACCTCACTCATAATCCTCATCGTTCAATAAGAAGAAATCACTTGAACATTTTAAGAGAAACTAATGAAGTAGATTATGTGGCTCAAACAAAACAAATGGGACGTAATAATATAAGTGTTTAATTAATAATTCGGATCTAAGATGAATTGAACTTTAAAATTAAGTTGCAGTAGTGGTTGGAGGTTGGTGGCGACGAGGGGAATTTCGTCTCCGAAACTCGGACGGACCTGAACAGAATCAACCAATGGCATTAAACCACTACCGGTTTTTTTTTAAATTCAAAAAATTATAGCTAAAATTTTGAAAGTTATTTGCCGATGCTGAATTATCCGAGCATTGAAACCCTATTGAATGTGGTAGAAATGAAATCCTCATATCCTCAAGCATGATCTTTTGTAGGTTCCATTGGAATCGGTCACCATGCAAGCGAGGAATCTGTTGTGAAAGGTGGTCATGACGGGGAGGTCGGGAGTCAGTTTAGTCGTATTTTACGAAATTTATCTTCTAAAACATTTGGAATGTTAAAATAAAGTCAAACGCGCGGCACACACGGTAATATGATGATCCAATAGGTACCTTTTTTACGGGTCTAGGGTTTACCGTTATCGCGGAATCAGAGTAACTTCCTCAGGACCCTGAAATTCTAATTGCCCGCCAAACGGCCCCTCGTAAAGTAAAATTTTCGTCGTTTTGGGTCCTTAACTGCTCATAAATTTTTGAAAACTCAATGGATCTTAATGACACTCTTCCACATTGTAGTCCTAATTGAGATGCGTCCGTCGACACCAAGATCGTAGGAATCCGTGCCGTCGTTTGAGCTGCAGTCCAGTTCAAACCGAATCATTTTTCAAATTAAGGGAGTCAGGTGTGTTTAGACACACCACTGTGTGTCACCACTTAGCTATCAGGACTTTGGTAGGATGTCATTTTTCTCGACCGGGGGTGACTACCGCCACTCTTAAAAGTGTATTTACGATCTAAAGGCAGCACCAAGGTGCTGGCTTACTAAATTTGACAATTCTATGATAAAAAATGGTTTTAAAAGGTCCGCCTATGACCATATTACTTACTAGCGGAAAGGCCGTGACTGAAGTCACGGGTCTAGATGCTTCACCAAAAATTATTAACTCAATAACGGGGACGATATTGTTTAGGGGATGATACCACTATTCGACCACATGGGAGCTTGTTTTGCCTGAGTGAGCGTGCCACCGCTATTCGACCACGGGGAAGCTCCTGTTGCCTACAGTGAAATTGAAGGCGAAATGAAATGACGTTAGGTACTTTAATCTTCTCCAGTTTGGTGAAATGCTATTTTTTAAAAACGTTCCAAGTAACCGTGCAATTTTACGATGAAACAGCTATTCCACTATCTCCACGTTCTTATTTTATTTCAATCTCCCTCTCGCTGCTTTCTTCCTTTTACTTTTCATTTCTGCTCTCTGTTTCCTTCTCCCACTTTCATTATCTTCTTCTCCCCTCTAAATTTATTTTAGCTTATTTTCCCTCACTCTTCTTGTTCTGCACCATTCGTTGTTCTCCTTTTCCTATTCGTGATCATCATCAGCATCAGCATCAGCATCAGCATCATAATCATCATCCTCATCTCTCTCTTTTAATGTTCGTGTGCTTGAACGGGAAGTAAAAAAAAATAAAAAAAGCTTAATGGATAACTTTTAAGAGGAGCAACTACTTTACTGACAAACACGGACCCGATATGACTTAAAAACAAATTAGCAGACAGAGAACGTCTAAAGCACGGGTGATGATACCACTCTTCGACCACGTGGGAGCTTGTGTTGCCTACATTAGTAATTGAAGGCAAACTGTAATTTCACGACGACAATACCGCCATTAAACCACGTAGAAACACGTGTTGCCTACCTTGAAATTTAAGGCGAACTGAAATGGCGTTAATGTATTATTTTCCTGTTTGGTAAACACTTTTTTTTTTTAAATTGGCAATCCACTTGATACGTGTTCAGCGCAATTTATGGTGAGAGGTTAAGAGCGTGAAGGGGGTCTTGATCCAGTAAACAAAAAAATGTAACATAGCCTATAACCTACCAATGTGGGATTGGATTTTTTTTTTACTTAATCTCAATTTTTAAACATTGACACATTTAATTTATTTAGAATTCAATTAATTTAAAATCAAGTTGTCTGGCAAGGATGAGTGTTGCTGAATGAGGTTGAACTTAGATTAATCGGGATAAATGCAGTTTTATGCATTTCAGTCCTTTTGCATCTAGAAAATGGCGGAAACTTGGTAATACGGACGTTTACGATTGGATGCGAATGAAACTCTGGGTCCTGTTGGTTTTTGGTTCGACAAAAAATGACTCTTCCGCATTGCATTTCTGAAATCTTAAATACTTTCAAATGGCAGCATGTGAATCCACCTGTAAACGTCCGTAATACCACCATTTTCCTCGCCATTTTGAAGTTATTCAGAATTTCAAAAAATCGAATGACAGATTCGTCTTTCTCATGCCGAAACGCACCTTGATACTAAGTTTTATGCAAATTCACCGATAAGCAACCTAATGAATTATCTTGCCGCTCAAGGTCGCCATATTATTGACCGCCGTCATTTTGAAAAAGGCAAAAATTTTCCGGAAAAATAATGCCAGAATCGTTTTTTTCGTTCCAAAAAATCTCTGAAAACCAGGTTTCATCCCAATCAATTGACGAACACGGGAATGTACCTAAATTTCCGTTATTTTGAAATTTGACCAGTGGCCAGTTTGTCAAAAATCAAGAGTTTAGCTTGCGGTTTGCGCCAAAAATGTTTATTTTTAATTCTCTTTGAATTGATGTGTCACAAAGGGGATGTTGCCATTTGAAAAAAAGCTAGGGCCCGTAGCCCCTTTCCCGGGAAGGGGGGGGCAAAAAATTTGGGGGGCCCTGAAAGTAGCTTAAATTGATCTTTGAGCCATTCCCGAAGTTTTGTTTCAATATATTAATTCGGTAAAATTTTAGAGGGGGTGGAAGGGACTTTTGGGACACCCTGTATACTTGAAGATAGAATATAGGTGGGTTGAGTGGAAACAAAACGAACACATCAGACGCAACAAACTTATCAAACACAGCAAACTTATCAAACACATCAAACACAACGAACTTATCAAACGCAACAAACGCATTAAACAGAACAGGAAAATCGAACGCAACAAACACATCAAACACAACAAATACAGCAAACTCATCAAACACGACAAACACACCAAACACGACAATCACATCAAACATATGACAAAAACACATCAAACATCAAACACAACAAACATATCAAACACTACAAACGCATTAAACACGATAGGCACATCAAGCACAACAGGCACATCAAACACATCAAACACAACAAACACATCAACCCAAGTAGCATTTTTCAACGGAAAAATCCTGATATTTCGCAATTAAATTACGATTTTTTACGATTTTATCGGCGATAAAATCGCTAGGATCATCAACATCTGAGTGGTTATCCTCGATCTTTTCGCGATTTTATTGCGATTTTATCGGCCCGAAAAAATTGCGATTTTATCCCGATATGATCGAGTGTAATCGCTCAGATGTTGATGATCCTAGCGACTTTATCACCGATAAAATTGCAAAAAAAGGGGTTTACGCTGTTAGCCGATTGCCGTTAGGTTCAGCCGTCAGGTCCTTTGACGAAGACGAGCGTAAAATCCCCGGAGCCTCCACGGGGATTCGAACCCCAGTTGCAGCGGTGATAGGCCAGCACATTGCCATTTGCCGCTAGGCTATGGCCGCTATATGACTAACGAGCGCGAATTGAAGCCTCTTATACATGGATCGGCGCTTCGCAACCTTACAACTTTTGTCATTGCGTTGACTGACACCGAGTTTTCATTGGATGTTTATTTTGTTTTCCTCCTCTGTATTTTATTTCATACCTTGAAATACAGTTGGTAAAATAAGGTTCTATTGGTAATCTCATAATTCGGTCTCGGTAAAATTACCAATAAAAGTGAGATGGTAAAGTTACCAATGGACCTTAGTAAAAACGCCGAGAATTTTTTCTCAGTACGCGGGCGTACCTCCCACCATCCAAACCCCACGCCCAACCTCGTATCGAATCGTTCTTACACCTCCGCTAAAGAACATCTTTCATAAGCGTCATTCATGCGTTATTGGGCGTTGATGAGAAATTTCAATTGTATCTCTACAAAATCTCCTTCGATGATATCGAAATTTTATTGCAATTTAATGAGATGAAATCGCAATATTTATCGCGATATATCGCCGTCGATAATATCGCGATTTTCTATCCGATAATATTGCAATTAATCGACGTCGATCTATACATTCTCCGATTAAATCGCAATTTATCGCGATCACTGCTACTTGGGAAACACATCAAACACAACAAACACATCGAACACAACAAATGCATCAAACACAACAAACGCATTAAACACATTAAAGACATCGAACACAACAAACACAGCAAAAACTTCAAACACGACAAACGTCCCTTTTATCCCGGTTAATATCAATACATCCCGCTTTATCCCCATCTATATCCTATATTACCCATATCTATCCTGATTTATTCTTTCTATCCCGTTTCAAATTGATTATGCCACTTTCCCATCCTGTTTCCTAGCGGACAATATGTATGGACTCAATTTCAGACTTAGGTATTACCGGCCTACTTAGCTGGTTCAAAGTGTATGGACCTAGCACTGTAGCGGAGCCGAGTCGGGGAGTGGGGGGAGCGCTGAGCGTGAGTCGCCGCATACTAGTCTCCGAAGCACTGGACAAAACAGCCTCCAAAAATGGCTTCATCGGCGTACCAGTACATTGCGACTCTATGGCACTCTATGGTCAAAATCTACTTGATGCATCCCATAAGGCTTTTTTGACGAAGCCGGACTATTTGGTTGGGTGTGTTTATTCTGAGGTGAATTGAAAAGAAGAATTTCAGTCGATAAATCAGGATCAGCCTCTAAAATTCTGAGCTGCTCCAATGCAACACTGATGGTATCACAATCGGACAAATGTAAATTCCGCCGAATTCCTGGAGGAAAATGTCTTCCATCGATTTTCGTGAAACTCTGTATCAACGGGTGTTAGCAACGGGAAATTCGAATTTTGGTCAGATTATCAAAATTTCTAAATCCAAGATGGTGGCCGTGGCCTAAAATGCTATCTCGGCTTCTCTTCCATCGATTTTCGTGAAACTGAGTGAAAAAGAAGATGGGGAAGAAGATGTTGTCTTCTCAACTAGGTATGTGGAGCGGGGGCGGCTTGCGGAGCGAGTCGCAAGTTTAACGCAAAGCAAAGAAGCACGGGTCCAGGGGCACTTCCCGGCTAGGCGCGTCAGCTCGCGAAGCGAGCTAATCACGGCTAGTTACCTTACACTGAAAAAAAAGGCTTACTAAAATGAAGTAAACGCGTTGCCTTGGATTTTTTACTAATTCCAAGGCGGATCTACCTTGGAAGAAAGTACCGGTTTTCTCAAAGTAGACACTCAGAATTGTCCTGGGACAAGAAAGTCCTATTTTGTTGAATTAAATCAACGGCGTTTTAAAATAAGCGATCGTGTACTTAAATGAAGGAATCTGTTTCTTGAAATTAGTAAACGGGGACACCGCCCTCAAAGCACCTTCGTTTCCTTTTTTCAACTACCCAGCTTGCTTGAAAGAGAAAAAACACGTTGCATCGAAAGAATAAATCGCTTTCTTAAATTTTGATGAAATTACCTTTCTCCCGATCACTTTTTATCCGGTTTTTAGTTTTAGACGATAGCTAGGTATTTCGATGTTAATCATCATCATCAGGTCACTTCGACTTCGATTTGGTAAACACTAACAGTCACATCTTATATTATTAAAATTTACTAAAATTTACTAAAAAACACTTTTAAAATACTCGTGGGTGCACCCGTCGCCGCGAACGCGTTCTTATCACCGGTGTTCCGGCTGTTGCGTCATCGAGACGCAACGGTGATAAGAACGCGTTCGCGGCGACGGGTGCACCCACGAGTACTTTAAAAGTGCTTTTTAGAAAATTTTAGTAAATTTTAATAAAATAAGATGTGACTGTTAGTGTTTAGGTACCAAATCGAAGTCGAAGTGACCTGATGATGATGATTAACATCGAAATAGCTATATCGTCTAAAACCCGGATAAAAAGTGATCGGGAGAAAGGTAATTTCATCAAACATATTGCAGCCCGTTTTCTTAAAATTAGTAAACGGGGCGAAAGCCTTCTGCGATCGTCTGTTGCCTCTTTCCAAGTCATTAGCTTGCTTGATCGAATAAAACACGGTGCGTCGAAAGAAGAAATCAATATCTTTGAAATTAGTAAACGGGCTGACTGCTGAGCGCCTTTTGAGGGGGAAAACCAATTAGCACTACGCTCGTTGCCTGATTCCAAGTAACAACTCGCTTGATGAAAGATAACAAGTTGCGTCGAAAGAAGAAACTAGGTTCCTTATAATTAGAAAACGGCCGGTGGTGACGCCTCCTATGAGGACGATGCATGCAATGGATATGTTGCAGGTTTGAGGAATTTGCGATTTGACTACTGATTCTTATGTGAAAGTTCTCGAGAAACACTATGGTGCCTCTAGTTTTCTCTGAAATTAACTCCCAAGCTCAAAAAAGCTCTCAAGTTGAGGCCGAAATGGAGGGGATATCCCACGCTATCCTGAGAGTCCACCTCTCCATCAGGACAAACTCTCCATGCAAAGATAGGGAGCAAATACATTAGCAGGGTTGCCGTGTTTTCAGTTGTGGAGTCCCCAAATAAAATGGCAGCCCTGTCAATGTAGGTATTTGCCAGAGACAAGTATTTGCTCCCTATATTTGCATAGAGAGTTTGTTTTGATGTAGAGGTGGACTCTCAGGATAGCATATCCCCTCCATTTTGGCCTCAACTTGAGAGCTTTTTTTAAGCTTGGGAGTTGATTTCAGAGAAAACCAGTGGCATCATCGTGTTTCTCGCGAACTTTTACATAAGAATTAACAATCAAATCGCAAATCCCTCACACATGCAACATCTCCATCGCTGCCAGATGCCGTTAGCATCAGCTGAAATTAACACCATATTTATGACAGAATAAAGGAGACGGAAGTAAAAAAATCAAGATGCCCATTATATTTGTCTACAAAATAATTTGTTGTTTAGGGAGAAATTCATTTAATGTGTCCTTTGAGAAATCACTCATACGGTCGGCATCGACAAGAAATTAAATAAATAAAGAATAAGTAAAGAAGGAGAAGAAGAAGGAAATATTTGCGTTGTTTTAAATAGCTCGGCACTGTGCATTTGAAGTTTTGATTTTTATTTTTAAATGAAGGGGGCCTCATAAAGAGGACTTTAATATTTAAGTAGATTCCGGGAGTTTTTGCATTGCATCAGTTCAATTTCATCGGACAATGTATTTCTTCACATTAAACAATCGCATTCTTTTAATTTTCCTCCTCACTTTTCATGTCCTGATGAATGAAAGATTCCTCGCAGATAGAATTAAAAGGGGTCAAATAAAATGTATGCTTATGCCAAGGGCCGAGGAAGAAATTAAAAACTGTGCAGAGAATCATACTTTTCAGCATGTCACCCACCAAGCTGACAGATGAAGAGAATCGAATAACTCTGCTGTCACGTAGTGTACTTACTTATACACTATTCAATATCGATTTTCCGGCTTCCTTTGATTTATGGACGCGACGATGGAGTGGATTGAAAAAAATAAAGTTTTTCCTGTATTTTCGAAAGGAATATGCGAGTGAAAAATCGTTGATACATATATTTAAAACTTTGACTCATTTGTGTCCGGGGAAATTTTCGGTCGAAGGGCTTGTTGGGACCGATCTTTCCGCAACCCCTCCCCCCCCCCCCCTCAGTCTTGTACGGATACTCATCAGAGCTCAACATTTTCTACTGTAATTGAAGTATTTGAGCCTTTTCACCTTGCTTCCCTGCAAAATAGGGTGGATCCAGCGCTTCTTTTTCAGCACCTTCCTATCAACTTTAGAGAGTGTGAAGAAAAGGAAGTGCAGCTATATAATAAAACTAGGAGACCTTGCCCCCTGACCGCTACGCGGCCCAACCCCCGGGAGGGCGCCTCGCGCCCTCAGGCCCGCTTCGCGGGCCCTATACACATATGTATAGGCAAAGATGTTCTTCCATTTTAATACACCATTTTGTGTTCGAGCTGCATCGATTTCAAAATTTCTGACGTAACACTCAGATTTGTAAATGATGAGGAATAGCTGGATGTACATAATTTCACAGTCCACTTACTGGAGAAATTTACATTTATTATGTTACTTTTAAATACTTAATTTAAAAAAAAAAAATCGGATTTCGACCGTTAAGAGTTAATAATATTTGGTCCGTCCCGACGCGACGCAGCGCCTGCCTTCTCACTTTGTATCTGCTGTTTATCTGCCGTAAATATTAATAGAAATTCAGCAATCAAGTAAATTGACCAATGCCACAAATCGAAGCCGGAAGAATGAGGAAAAATTGAGTAAAAACCTTATACCTTGTACCTTGAACCTTGAACCCTGAGCGATGCACCGTTCCTCAACTCTTCGAGTGAGGAGCCCTTCACGAGCTTTTCCATTGTTTTATTGTTTATTCGAGTCACTCAGGTAGAATCCCACACCTTGACGTTTCTAGCGGAAACGACATATCTCTCACGCTATTAACATTGGACTTAAGTGACATGAGCTTTAAAAGCTCTACAACATTAAAAGTTCGGGGTTTCATAATTTTTTGCACATCTACATCTACTACAGGTGACATACATGTAAAGATCATCCTTATCGGTCCGGCAGTTCGTCAGAAATAGTGCTTCCAAGATTTTGCTTGTAGCTGTATAATATAGATATTAAAACGTCACGCGTGTGATTATGTAAACTGAGTAAAATATAAAGGTAATCGATGATTGAACATTTTTTATGAATAAATTGTGACTGTCCACGGAAAAAGATGCCTTATCTGGTTACCCAGATCTACCCAGATACCCCCAAACACCGAGTTTCAGGCGAATCCATCGGCAAAAAGTCGAGTTTGCCAATTGTTGACCATTTTGAACTTTAATCGGCGGTCATTTTGAAAAATAAGGGTTTGTTTAAAAATCTAACGTCGAATTCGTTCTTCTCGGGTCAAAATACTCCCAGAGACCAAATTTCAGGTGAATCCATTGGCAAAAAATCGAGTTTGTCAAATTTTCGGCCACTCTGAGCCTAAACCGGCGGCCATTTTGAAAAATTAGGGTTTTTTTTAAGTATCTAACGTCAAATTCGTTTTTCTCGTGCCAAAATACCTGCAGACACCGAGTTTCAAGCAAGTCCATGCGCAAATAGCAGAGGTGCCAATTTTCGGTCATTTTGAACTTTGACCGGCCGCCATTTTGAAACGGTTTGAGATAATGACTTCGGGATTGCGCGAAAAATTTTATTTTTTTATGCTCTTTCGAACGAGGTATCACAAAGAGGGTCTTCCCATTTGAAAAAAAAAAAGTTAGGGTCCGTAACCCCCCCAAGGGGGGACCCCTTAAAAATTTTGGGGAGGTCAAAAAGTAGCTCCCTTTGATATAGGAACACCCTCCAAGTTTCAAATCTCTACCTCAATTAGGTCAAAAGTTAGAGGGGGGAAGGGGACTTTTCGAACACCCTGTATAAAGCTACTATACCGAGATTTCTTCAACACTTTGGCGAGAATGAAGCTAAGAAACACCTTTTGCATGCCGGGAAAATCAAATTTAGAAAAAAATGCTGCTGAAGCCCAAAAAAGAAAAGTTGTTTCTCCCTATACTAATGCATTGGGGATACGAGGTTGTTCACGCGCATCGCACCGAACAGGTTCAATCCTATCGCGTGACGTCACAGTATTATAGACGAAATTTTAGATTTTATGGGGTATTTATTGACGGGTTTTTGTGAAAATTGGTGTCAGGCGGTACTTTTCGACGGGATACTCAATTTTTTGGTTAGATTTTCAAAATCCAAGATCACTCGTAGAGCTGAGTCATGTGTAGGCTGCCCCCCTCTGGGGTCGCATAAGATCGGGTGCTTCGTGGGCTGAGCGAGACGTAGCTGGTCTGCCCTCACTCCCCTCTAGTCCTCGACTCCAGAGCCCTGCCGTGGGGTTGCCGCAAGGTTTGGCGGGTCCTGACTCCGGGTACAATGATGGCTTTGGCAGATTGGTCCCAAGGGATGAGGGTGTAACGGGGCTATATTTCCCCCGTTTTAAGTTTAATAAGCTCACGTGGAGTAATAAATTGAAACAATAAGAAAGTTTCGAACGCGCATGCTTGGCACCGCCGCGTCTGCACCAGCGAGCCAAGGAATAATAAATCAGCTGACGCTCGGCGTCCGTCGCAATTTTTTGTTCAATAAAATCGCGATCAATTTTCGACGATAAAATCGAGATTAAATCGCCATATACCGCGATTTTTGTTGCAATAATATCGCGATAAATTGCCGGGCGATAAAATCGCGATTTTATTGCGACAAGATCGAGGATAATCACTCAAATGCTGATGATCTTAGCGATTTTATCGCCGACAAAATCTCAACAAATCGCGATTTATCCCTTGAAAATGCTACTTGGGAAGAGCCAAAATCGGCCGCCATCTTGGATTTTGGGCATTTCCGTGGGTCGATGGGTCTGTATGACAATTTTTTTGGAATCTACGATCCAAAAAACATGAGAATCGACACCTCTCTTGACGTTTTGTGCCGTTTTACCAAAATTTCAATTTCAGCCTCCACTTTGGCCGCCATCTTGTTTTTGGGGCCTTGGCATCAAAATCGGAGAGTCCACCAAAGATTTTCTCATCCTAGGGACCAAAATGAAGAGAGTAAACTTGCATCACAAACGTGCAAACGGGACGTAATTTTCGAACACATGCTTCCCTGACTATGCAACAAATCGCCTTTTCCCGTCATTTTTGAGCATTCCCGGCCGGTTTTCATTTCCGTTTGGATCCGTGCCCCATCGATGCGCGTTAGTAAGGGTTCATTACTCGAAAGTATACACCTTAAGGTTGAAATGGAGAGAGAAAATTGGAATTTTGCAGTTACAATCCATGGAATGCATCGGTTACGGTGTGAAAAATCGTCTTTTTGCGTCAATTTCGAGGATTTTCGGTCGGTTCCCAGTTTCCATCAGGCCGTTAATCGATCGGTGCATGTATGGAACGCGTTGATAGTCCGTTTTTATACATGTCAGAGGGTAAAGTGGGGAAAAATATCGATAATTGAAGAGTTCATTATCTAAATTTTTGGATTAACGTGTGAAAAATCGTCCTTTTTACCAATTTTTGGCCTTTTTTGGCCTATTTGAATTTTTTTAGGCCCTTAACCGTCCGATAGCAATTGAAAAAAGTATTTAACCAAAAGTATATATCCTAAGCTTGAAGTATAAAAAAAAATCGAAAATCGGAGAGACTGTTTCTTAGATAATGCAGTTTGAGCATTGAGTGGCGAAAAAATCATAAATTTTAAAAAACTCTAAATTACGGCCATTTAAATAATTTTTAGCTCAATTTTGATGGCATATTCAGAATCTACATGAAAAATTGGTCTAGAAACACTCTTTCAAAGTATGATCGATTGATACAGAGTCTCGCTACAGAGAGTCAAAGAGAGGGAAGTCGAGAAAATGAGAATCGCTAAAACGGGCTGTTTTGAATATCGCTAAAATTCACCCCATCTTTGAGGGTCGATATCTCGCGAACGGGGCGTCGGATCGGAAAACCCTTCAAATAAGTTTCTTAGAATGATGTAAAGACCCCGTATATCAATTTTCAGCCAAATCGGAGGGGGTCGGGTTCCGAGCTTGGTTGCGTTGACGTGGAATGACCCATAATTCTAACTGTATAGATTGATAAAAGAAGTCAAGGCAAAGCCAACGATGTAAGTTTTATATTTTTCATGAAATCTTGTATGCTTACAAAAATGAACGGAGCTCGGGCACTTGCTTTTTTTTGAAATTTTTAAATTAATAGCCTCCCGACCAGAACCATCGATCGGGGGGGAACGTTCCGATCCAGCAGACAGTTACGCTACGAAACGAGTACGTCGGTCGAGGTGCAGCGGGGTGCGCTTGCGTTTCCCTCTTTACTATACGTTTTTTAGCAGGAGTTTGCGGTTGGAGAATTTCGGCGGTGGGGGCACTGCGAATCCTATCGAAAAAATTCTCTAACTTTGGACCTCTACGGCTTCGGACAAATAGGTCAAGGTGCCCGGGCTGAGATGCATCTCCCTCTTGAACGTGGCAATAGAGGAGAGGGCTTTCCCTCGAGGAGACTACGGATAGAGGTGCCTGGGCTGAGGCGCATTTCACTGTGGGTTCTGATAAGGCAAGCGCAGACCCTATAGCAGTTGGAAGCGATTTATTTTATTGAGACGACTATTTACCATGTGGTTTTTGAGTAGATTCCCTTGAGTTCCAGTCAGGAAGTTTTAGAAAATAAATGAGAACTATTTTACGAGTGGAAAAATGTTGCCAAATCTCATCCTAATTCTATCGTTTAATAAATCCTTGTACCTAAATTTTGGAAGAACGCTTCCGAATTCTTCAGAAGTAGAGCGAAGTAGTGGTGCCCGGTCTGAGCAGCATCAAACCGAGCTCTGCTCAATTTTCCTTTCCCTTTGATTCTATAAAATTTCTCTCTCTCAATTTCGATTTCACTCCCGTACACGGAAAAAAAGACCTGTCATTTTAACAGTCGCATTGAATGTTAAATTTGTTTGACGTTTCTCTGTTCTTTTAGTTGTCGCGACTGATAGTTTAACATTTTAAGTATGTTGAAACAAAAGTGTGCAACTCTGTTAGCTCAACATCTTATTGATGCTTTTGAAATAACATTCTGTATGTTATTCCATCATCACACGACTGCTGAGTTAACGTCAGGCGCAGTCATTAAATCAACAGTTCCTGAAGCTTTTGGAATGACTGTCATTGACTTTTGATTTTACAGTCCACACGTTATTTTGACATTCGTTTGGATTTTAAATTTACACTCGTGCAGGTGTTGGTCTAATGTTTTGAAGGTCGTTAAATTTGCAGAAATAATCTGCTAAAGCAACAGCGAGGGTGTCGAAATAGCAGCCTCTCGTTTAACAGCGAGTTGACAGTAAAATGCTGTCCGTTGCACGGAGCATTCCATCCCGGCCAGTCCCGCGCGATCGGCGCAGCGCGCATGCGCAGTTGTATACAGTTGTCGATCGCCCCGCTGCGAGCGGTGACGCAGAAAACCTCTCCTACCCTACCCGCCACACTGCCCACCCTCCTTCTCGAGGGTTGCGCGCCGTCCTGACAAAGGGCCCGGTCAGGGAAATTCTCAGAACTCCAACCGCCCGGCCCTGCCCGGGCCTGGCGTTCGGTTGTTTCTTCCTTCGGCGTTGTTCCCGCATTCCAGTCTGTTCGCTGAGAGGCCGCCATGTCATTGTTTAAAGGGATTTCGTTTGCTCAACAGTCAGTGGTTTTGAGTCAGAGAAGTCTTGCGCTTGCGTTTCGAAATCGTGCTCAAATTGTGTTTGCGAGTGAATTTTGGCGAAGAAAGTGATTAGTTTTGATACTCAGTGCGCGATCTGCAAAATTAGTAGCTCCATAGGAAAGTAACTCTTACGATATAAGCAAATTTGGGCACACTGTAATCAGTTGCGGGCAGACGCCATTTTTTGAGGCATCATCATGAATCCGTTCAATTCGAAATTTCTGCTGCCGTATATTTGTGCTTTTTGGTTTTAACTTCACCATCGACATTACACGCACTCTCAACTCAATTTGGTTTGCGTCCAGTGCATCAAATTATTATTTTTAGCGTGCCTTACATATTTATATGCAGGCACTCTTTTGATTTCGTTTCCTGTAGATTATACCATTAGCCCTGTCCTCTATACTTTCCGACCCAATTCCATTGTGTAATTTTTTCCTTTTCTTTCGTTCAAAGAAATTTAGGCTAATTGAAATGAAATGAATTAAGTGATAATTTAGCAAATCTTAATCTTGGTAGAATTTTTTGAAACCTTTTATAATACATTTTCGGTGTTTTTAACTCATAAGCACGATCTGCTGTTTGGTTCTTCCGTTGTTTTTATTGATGATGCCAACGTGACATTGTCTTAATGGCGTAAAGTGTTTCAATGTGTAATACAGTGTCTGTGCGGTATCTGACCAGGCTGCGAGTGAAAAGTTCGGTTATTTGAAAAAAGAAAATAACGGATGGAGAGGAAGGGTTTAAAATGTGCCTCACATAATTTGTTGACGACCCCAAGGCCATGATCAATTCTGCCCCACCGAGAACTGCAAAGATGTTTACTTTGTGTAGTGTTTCTGTGCATTTAAACTGTTAAAATATTTGTGAAATTAACTCATTGTGAAACTGATTTAGTCTGTAAATGTTACTTTGACCGGAATATTATCTACGGTTTTTGTATCATTTACTTGAAACCAGTTAAGCAGTTATCAGCTATTTACATAAGCATGTAAGTATGACCATAATTTTTTACAGTTGCTTGGCATTGTATCTGCTACATTAACAGCAGTGTGAATGAAAATTCAAGAGCGATTTAGCTTTTACATGAGCAGCAGCGCTGCTACATCGACAGCAGCGTGGATTTAAATTCAAAAACGAACTGGCTGTCATGAGAACAGCGACGCTGCAATTTCGACAGCAGCGGCCGCTGTTAAATCGAAGGCAGCGTGAACGTCAATCTGATGGGGAACCGGCGTTTACGCCAGCAGCTGCGCTGCCAGTGTAACAGACTATTCGATGAAGGTTGAGCAGATTTTGCTGTCGTTGTCACATTCATTTACTGTCAATGTGACAGCAAAGCGCCTGTTGTAATAACAGACAAAGGTAATGTTATTTTAACAACCAGGATGCTGTGCCGTTTTTTAACAGCCAAGGGCTGTTCCTTCAGCAGTCGCGACGATTAAAATGACAGGACTTTTTTTTCCGTGTATATTCTTTTTTCTATGGCGCCCGAATCCAGGCTTCCCACTTGTTAAGGTTGGCGATTGGCCGGGTTGGGAGAGCAGAGAGAACCCAATTTGATTCGATGACACAAACTTTTATTCCATACTTCACAGAGCACACAGACCGAATACCAGACGAAACGCACTCTATTCCTCACCAACTCGTTGCTCCCCCCTCCAGTGATCAGCCGAGCAATCCACTCCTCTGATTGGCCAGGGGAACTTCTCAAGTGATGCTCCAAAGCAAACTCGAAATTTCCCCGGTCAACAGAGCAGCCGTGCCAACTGAACAAAGGAGAGGCAAGCAACGTCAGAGAGTCGCTATACTTGACATCCCCCCTTGTTGGGAGAGGAGGACCTCCGACGACTAAGATGGATGAGAGGTTAAGTTTTTCTCTTGAAGCGCAAAATTTTGTTAAAGTTAAGCATGCTTTAGTGAGCAAGTGAAACGTAATAAAGGATGGTTTTAGAATGAGAGTGTTTTTCTGTCTTTGACAATAAACAATTATGATAAGATACAAGTTAACAATCAGTGTTTCTAGGGGACGATTCTACAAAATAAGGTAAGATTGATTGACAACGGATTGCAAGATAATTTAGCGTTAAGAGGAAGATAATCATCTAGATTAAGAGTTGTTTGTGAAGAAGATGTGATCAGGTTGAGATAAGCAGGACTCTTAGCGTGATGTTGAGGTAATCAGTGATAAGCCCATATTAACAGCTTGGATTGAGGTGCTGGAGTAGTTTGAGCTGATAAAAGGAGTCTGCGGTCTTCCCAGAGTGTAGAATCGTTCCCAGAAACTGGATCAGCAAGAGTGTGTACAAATAACAGTTTCTGAAACAAGAATTAAAAAGCGATAATATCACAGCTTAAAAGGTTAATGAGCTTTTTAATTAATCTTAGTTTAAAGAGCCTTGTCGCAGCTAAAATTTCTCTTTGGTGCTATAAGTAAAATGTAGAGAGTATTACAATATAAAAATTAAATAGAATATTTGCGTTGGCGAGAGATATTGTGACATGGAAGTACTGAAGTAACATATTGGGCTTTAGGGGGCACAGGCTTTAATCGGGAGACATGTAAAATTTCATTTGATAACTTTCCCCTCATTGGGATAGCAACTTCATAATTGAGGTCAGAGACTTTCTTGACGACCATATAAGGGCCTTGATAGAGGGGTGATAATTTGGAACTGGGTCTTGAGAGAGTTACATAAACCTGGGAACCTGGTGTTAAATTTAAATGTATACAGGGTGAGCGAAAAGTCCCCGACCCCCCCTCTAACTTTTGAACGAATTGAGCTAGGGAAACGAAACTTTGGGGATGTTCCTATCTCAAAGGGGACCATCTTTTGGGGGGGTCAAAATTTTGGTCCCCCCCTCAGGGGGGGACGGGGGCCCCCCAACTTTTTTTTTTCAAATGGCAACCCCTATCTTGTGATACCTCATTCGAAAGAGCATAAAAAACTAAAAATTTTGGCGCAAACCGCAGATCAATATCTTAATTTTTGACCGAGTTATGATAGGTCAAAGGTCAACTTTGACCTATTTTTAAAAAATCATAACTCCGGTTCAAATTATCGTAAAGGAAAAAATAAAACGGGAAAATGTACCAAATTGTGTCCGCTTTTAAGTAAAAATTGCAGAAATCACTTCGATTTAATTTTAAGGGGGGGCTCGGACCCCCAAATACGTCAATTCAAAGGTCATTCAATTTTCCCGCGAAATAAGCCAATTTCCCCTGGATTTGCCGCCACATTATCTCAGTAAGGTCAAAATCAGTTCAACATTACGTTGGCAAGTCCCCAAATTTCGGGAAAAGTTAAAAAAAATGATATTTAACGGTCAATTAATTGACCTTAAATATCATTTTTTTTAACTTTTCCCGAAATTTGGGGACTTGCCAACGTAATGTTGAACTGATTTTGACCTTACTGAGATAATGTGGCGGCAAATCCAGGGGAAATTGGCTTATTTCGCGGGAAAATTGAATGACCTTTGAATTGACGTATTTGGGGGTCCGAGCCCCCCCTTAAAATTAAATCGAAGTGATTTCTGCAATTTTTACTTAAAAGCGGACACAATTTGGTACATTTTCCCGTTTTATTTTTTCCTTTACGATAATTTGAACCGGAGTTATGATTTTTTAAAAATAGGTCAAAGTTGACCTTTGACCTATCATAACTCGGTCAAAAATTAAGATATTGATCTGCGGTTTGCGCCAAAATTTTTAGTTTTTTATGCTCTTTCGAATGAGGTATCACAAGATAGGGGTTGCCATTTGAAAAAAAAAAGTTGGGGGGCCCCCGTCCCCCCCTGAGGGGGGGACCAAAATTTTGACCCCCCCAAAAGATGGTCCCCTTTGAGATAGGAACATCCCCAAAGTTTCGTTTCCCTAGCTCAATTCGTTCAAAAGTTAGAGGGGGGGTCGGGGACTTTTCGCTCACCCTGTATGAGATTTGTCATAGTGTCGTTTGTATTTGTCCTGGGCTTTTTTTATGATTTCAGGCATTTCATGTCTGATTTTTAGTAATTGTTCGATCGATTCCAACAAATCAACGGGAGGGTTGGGGGGTTCTAGGGATGCGGTGAGAGAAGTGTCTGGCTCATACCCATGGACCAGGTAGAATGGGGAATAGCCCGTTGAAGCTTGTGCATTAGAATTGTACGCAAAAGTAACAAAAGGTAAAATGGTTGACCAATTTTTGTTAGATTCACTTATGTAATGCTTCAAAATTGTTACGATAGTTTGATTAAGCCGCTCCACTAAGCCTTGTGATTGAGGTCTGTAAGCAGTGCTGTGCTGCTTTTGGAATTTTAACTGGTGAGACAATTCTGTGATAAGCTCATTATCAAAATGTGAGCCTCTGTCGGTTGAAAATTTACTAAAGAAACCTTTTTGAGAAATAACATCACTTATAAGAAATTTGGCAACTGTGTTAGCGTCAGCATTATGGGTTGCTTTTGTAATCGCATATTTGGTGAGGGTACAAATGGCAATTAAAATATATTTGTGACCGTACGAACTTGGTAATGGACCGAGGAAGTCACAAATTATGTGAGAAAAAGGTTTTCCAGTTAATGGCGGTGGGATGGGTTGCAGCAAACCGTATTTAACTTTTGCTGGCTTATTTAAGTTACAAGAATGACAACGAGAGATGTGCGTGGCTAAATCTTGCCGCATTGTTGGCCAGTAGAAATGCCTCTTTAGCCTATCGTAGCATTTTTTGAAGGAAAAGTGGGCTGATCCCGCAACTAGGTCATCATGGATATGGTGCAAAACAGAATTAATCAAGGATTTGGGCACATACAAAGCGTAAGACTCTTGATTTTTACACCACAAATTTAGGTAAATTAAATCATGTCTGAGTGAAAAGCGACGGCTTCGGCGTAAAACATTGCGATCCGAAATTGTTTTTGGAGAGATAATAGCCTTTCGTATGATCTCAATTTGTGGGTCCTTTAATTGTTCTGAATTAAAATTAGTGGATATTAAAGCTAAATTATTGTTTGAAATTGGCATGTTTTTGTCTAAAGTGGCTATAATTGCGGTTACTGGGAATCTAGATAAATGGTCAACTGCCTTTATGGCTGGTGAAGAAGCTTTCTTGTAAATTACATCAAAATCATAGTCGACAAGTTTTGATACCAATTTATTTAATCTAGATGACTTTTCTTTAAATGTTGTAAAATACTCCAAACTATTATGGTCAGAAAAAACTGTAAATTTGCGGCCATATAGGTAATCACGAAAATGAGGCACTGCCAAAGCTAGGCCCCGGAGTTCAAGTTCAGTCGAACCCCAAGACGGTTGTGATTGAAGTTTTTTGCTGAAATAACCAATAGGATGTAGTTTTTTTGTTTCTGGGTTATGCTGGGCAAGGATAGAGCCAGTAGCCAATTTCGAAGTATCTACAATTACCACGGTTTCATGATCTTCATTGAAGTTTTGCAACACTGGTTTTTGCGTGAAAAGAGAAATCAAAGTCTTGAACGCTGATTTTGCTGCAGGTGTTAAAGTAAACTGTTTGTCGGAAGAGATTTTGAGGAGATCATACAATGGGGAGCAAATCTTGGCAAAATTGTGGATAAATTTACGATAGAAAGAACAGGATCCCAAAAATGAACGTAATTCTTTCAAAGATTTCGGCGGTTTTGCATTTAGTATTGGGATTAAATTTTTGGTTGATGGAGCGATACACTTGTGACTAATCAAATATCCTAGGATGTCTATCGATTCGCAACATACTTGGGATTTCGAAGTTTTTAGGCGTAAGAAATGTTTTTTTAGCCTTTCGAATACGATATTTAACAGCTTAACGTGGGTTTCATAGTCTTTGCTGTAGACGATCAGATCATCAATGAAGATTATGACACCGTGATACAACAGGTCGGCAAACACTTTGTTCAGAGCCCTACTAAATGATGATGATCCATTTTTAATGCCCATAGGTTGTCGGTTAAACTCGAACAAACCTCTACTAGTTGTGAAGGCAGAACATTTCCTAGATTTTTCAGATAACTCTTGTTGGAAAAATCCGCTCAAAAAATCAAATTTGCTGAAATATTTGTACTGACGAAGCTCAGTGATCAGGGATTCTATTCTTGGTAATGGGTACCTGTCTGGAATGACCTTGGCATTTAAGCGACGATAGTCGACAACAAATCTTTTGTCAGATAGCGATAAATTGGTAGATTTTTTTGGAACTCCAGGTTTGGTAACTAAAAAGGCTGGGGACGCATAAGGCGAAGTGCTATCACGAACAATACCAGCTTGTTTTAACTGACCAATGAATTCATGCAATTGTTCATCCTCCATAGGTGACATGTGAAAAGGAGGAGAATGTACAGGAATGTTATCTGTTAAATTTATTTCAGCAGGCATCAAGCGTGCTTTATGTATTTCAATTTGTGAGGATGCAAAGACTTCAATGTTGTTTTGTATGATTTCCTTGACCTGGTTAAAAACAAGTGGCGGTATTGATCTATTGATGAAAATTTGTGTTCCCGATTTGTCAACAGGGAGCAAATTTTCTGGAATATTCTTACTAGAATTTGTATTGGAAGTAATATTTGTTATAACATTCTTGTGAGTTTCATTTTCATTTTCAGCGTTTTGGAATTGTAGAGTGAAATAATTACCCATGACAGAATTAATCTGCAGCTCTTGGGCTGGGAGGACACGGTTAATGCATGTAGGCGTATCCACAAATCTACTTGCACATATATTTCGACATGTATTAACTGTGATAATTTTGCTTCTCAAACCTGCCATTTTAATGGAATTGGTTGATTGGCAAGGAGGTGCACTACCTGTACTAGCAGGAACAGTGCCAGTAATAGATTTACTGTGTGGAAAAGCTGGACTAGCAGTATTTTTCCTATTCTGTGATTTGGAGTGCTTTATAGAAACATCATTTATATTATTGCAAGGAAGAAGGTCAGCATCTACTTTTCTAATTAGATTTAAGAATGCCTTCTTTTCAAAGTTGTTCGTTCTTTGAAAATACTCCAAGTTTTTCTTGAAGCAAATGGTACCAATGGGTGTATCCGGATATAAAATGATTTCTTGATGAGAGAGGTTTTTAACCGGTAAAGACAATTGAGTTAAACAACATCTATTAATATATAAATTTTTTGACTCCAACCATTTGAAATTTGGTTCAAAAAAGAAATTTGTTTGAAACGCTGGAAACTCACAATGAATGTTCACGTCAGTAACTGATAATGGTGCTAGACAAGTGGTATTTTTAGTTACTACTTGTAAACTTAATGGGTATTCTAACGAAGACAAACTATTTTCTAGCTTATGTACAAAAGGGGCGGAAAAGGTTGTTCCTTGGTGAGTGAGTTGAATGCAGTTTGATTTATAATCTATGATGGCTTGGTGTGTTTTCAAAAAGGAGTCGCCCAAAATTAAAGGAGACGATAAGGATTTGGTAACATACACATAGGTTTTCAGTTCCCTACCGGCAATGTTGAGCAATAAGAAGCCTCGTTTTACAATGGGTAACGATTCATTGTTGGCTGTTTTCAAGTCGACTTTCTTTCCTTTTGCGGAAAGGACAAAATTTGCAAAAGCGATAGAACAAACGGATACACTAGCGCCGCTATCAATAAGCGCTGTGGTGCTATGATTTTGAACTTTCACATCAATAAAAGTAGACAAGCCTAAGCTTAATGTACACATAGAGGTTTCTTTGGCGACTTTAGTCTTTGTTTGCGGAGCCATGCGTTTAAAATGGGTGTCCTTTCGAGCTATTTTAGGACTGTCCTTTTTCACACGAGACAAAGGAGGAAAATGATCTGCATAAACACTAGAGGAACAGGGGTTTTCAATTGCCTTTGGCGTGAAGCTTTTGCGATTATGGGTAATCGACGTCTTAGATTTATTTCTAAAAATACCACTTTCTAAAAATTTTGATTGTTGCCATCCTTTTTTAAGGCAAAACAATCTCTCTTTAGATGCCCGGCTTTTCGGCAGTGAACACAAAAACGTACTTTACATTGGGTTGTATCATGCGCACACCCGCAAATAAGACATGTAGCACTAGGATAAGTTTGGGTTTTCGGTTGTTGGGCAGGGTATGGAATGTACGGTGGATGAAATGGCATCACTGGGCCTGGATGAAAAGGTTGTTGTTGGTAAAATGGTGGGTGTGGAAATTTGTGATTGTTGAATTTTTTCTTCTTCTTTTGTTGTGGTCTATAGGAATCATTTGTTTGCGAACGAGGTTGGATATTGTGATTAGCTTGTAAAGCAGAAATTTTGTTTATGATTTCATCCAGTTTGAGCTCAGCTGTTTCATTATGTGAGGGTTTATTAATGTTAGCAATGTTTAAATTTATATGACGCTGTTCGAACTTCTTTAAGGAGGATTCAAATTCATCCATCGTACTGTGTGGGAAGAGGGAAAATGTGGTTTTAATAGCCATGGGCATGCCTTTTAACAAATGAAAAATAACCTGAGCATCCGACATATTTGGATCGATTTTCCTACAGATGGTACGCACTTTAAAGGAGTATTCCTTTAGATCCTCCGCAGAATCAACTTTTAAATTTTCTAATTGGACTGTGAGTCGAGAAACTTTGGCTACGTCTTTGAATTGAGATTTAAATTTAGCGGTAAACTGTTCAAAGGTCAGGGCAGGGTAAGATGTTTTCAAAAATTCAAAATATTCAAGCGCTGCACCTTTTAAATATTTTTGAACGAAGAGAGGCACATATTCTTTTTTCCAGTTGTTGACTTGGACTGCCGCATCCAAAGACTCTAAAAATTTCTCCACAGTCACATTATTCCCGTCGAAAACTGTGGGTAAGATAATTGGAAAATGTTTAAAGTGTGATGGAGGCACATTATCACCTGGTGGGTCATTTTCCTTGTTGTTAGACATTACCGAAACTGTTTTCTTAAAAGTTAATTTACGGACTACTTTGGATGGAACCACAAAGTCTGAAAGGGCGCTTGGGAGTTTTGTGGGACGCGTAGAGTGCCGTAAAGGGTCTTGGGAAGAACTAAGACCAAGTAACGTGTCAATTACAGTAATATCATCTTCCGCCTCTGAGTGGGACATTTACAAAATACGATGCTATGCAACCTGAAAAGAAGAGAAGAACATTTGGGGAACAAAGCATGAACTTAGAAATTGATTCACCTGGTTAAGGATAGAAGTGGAATTTAGCTGCCGTTTGAATGTCCATCACGAGGTCGGGATTCGGATTTAAGCCACCAGTGAGAAGTCCATGACGAGGTTGGAAACTATTTAGCTGCCGTTGGAATGTCCATCACGAGGGGATGCGGATTTAGGCCACCAGTGAGAAGTCCATGACGAGGTTGGAAACTATTTAGCTGCCGTTGGAACGTCCATCACGAGGGGATGCGGATTTAGGCCACCAGTGAGAAGTCCATGACGAGGTTGGAAACTATTTAGCTGCCGTTGGAATGTCCATCACGAGGGGATGCGGATTTAGGCCACCAGTGAGAAGTCAATGACGATGTTGGAAACTCGATCTCAGGCTATTCAGTCCTCAAGGGTTCGCCGAGGTTTCGGCACCATGTTAAGGTTGGCGATTGGCCGGGTTGGGAGAGCAGAGAGAACCCAATTTGATTCGATGACACAAACTTTTATTCCATACTTCACAGAGCACACAGACCGAATAATCCGACGAAACGCACTCCATTCCTCACCAACTCGTTGCTCCCCCCTCCAGTGATCAGCCGAGCAATCCACTCCACTGATTGGCCAGGGGAACTTCTCAAGTGATGCTCCAAAGCAAACTCGAAATTTCCCCGGTCAACAGAGCAGCCGTGCCAACTGAACAAAGGAGAGGCAAGCAACGTCAGAGAGTCGCTATACTTGACACCACTGCAGTTTATCCGGCACCGTGAAGTGACGACGGCGGATCTTTTATTCCGAGGTTTCCTCCTATGAGGCCTCAATAACCTATCTTTGCGCTTTGCCTCGAGAGGAGAGATCTTGAGGGAGATTCGCCCCGTTACAGGTGGGACCCTCTCTCAAGTGGGGGGCCTGAGGGGCGCCGGCCTCACCGGGGCCGGGGTCGGGGACTGCCGTTCAAAGAGTGCCTTAGGGACATCCGATGGGAGGATAGAGCGCCCAATGGGCCACTTTTGCACGGGGTGTGGCCTAAAGGGGTAGTTTAGAGGGTACGGAAGTTCCGTACCCTCTAAACAGCGTGCTCCAACCCTACATAACCGGGTATTTCCATCTCATAGCGGTCGGATCGGTTAGGGGAAGCTTCGGCGGCTCTTCACCAGCTGATGGCCGTTGCCGTCCTCCGGGTGAGCCCCTTTCATGGGGGGCGTTTCGGCGACCCTCATGATGGGGGCACTGCAGCAAATTTTTTACCTCATCAAAAAAAAAAAATACAAAGATGGCGGCCGTGGCCGAAACTGCTATGTCGGCTCCTATTCAGTCGATTTTTGTGACACTCGGTACCCGGGAGTACTTCTCGACGGGAAACTCGAATTTTAGGTAGGATTTTCAAAATTTCAAAATCCAAGATGGCGGCCGTTGCTAAAGTAACAAAGATGTTATCTTCTTATTATTATTATTTTTAACTTAAAAGTTAATATGTATGAGGGGCGGCTCGCGAGTTGCAAGTTCATCGCGAAGCGAGGAACCGGGGGTCCAGGGGCACTCCCCGGCTAGGCGTGACAGCTCGCTACAGTGAGCTGAATACGGTCAGTTTATTCTATAGCCGGCTGTACTATTTCTTAAGTATAGCCTTTTATAGCCGATGGCGATGAAGCTACATGCCGGGCGATAAACTTTATAGCCTGGCGATAGGAACTACCTGTACCCCGGCTGTATCGGTAATTTTTTATAGCTTCGTATAACCCGGCTGTACGATTTTCTTCGCTTTCTACGGCCAGCCATCTATAAGATTTTCTACGGTACCTATATTTTAAAACGCAGCTCCTATTGCCAATTTTTGCCAGGGTCGTGCCATCTTTTTTGTAAATAGCGTAATGTGCTGCTCATGCTATCTTCAAAACTTCAATCCCCCCACTTCTCAGTCCCATCTTTTGCGATTCGGTTCCTCTCCGTTAAACTACCTATAGGTTTATATCCTTGAACAACGAGAGAGTAATGGCAGTGACATTCGAACGGGGAATATTCGGAGGACATAGCAGCGGAAACAAATGCAGAGGCCCGCGATATCATACTCTAACCCCTGGGCTTTTTAAAAGAAAGGGCCACTTCTTAAATCGTACATAATCTGTCCCCCTCAGAACATCTTCCCACAATGTTACTCTCGTGCGAGGAAAACCGCGGCGGCCGACAAGGCAGAGGGATGATCTAATTTAACGCTTGAAACTGCATCCGAGGAAGATAAGGGGAGGGAATAAGGGTGGGGCGAGACATTCGGGAGTGGAGAGGATTCAAGACTGGAAATGTATTTCTGTGAGCAAATATACACTCGTTTGGTGTATTGTGACCGGCTTCGGCTACCGCCCGAGTTATAAAATAATGTCAAGAACGATTCGAAAATAATAAAAATTCGGCAAAAGAGTATAGATCCTCGAAGCGCACGCAACAAGCGACGAACATCGCTGCCGAAGTGACTACTTATTTGAGGCAATGGAGATGTTGCAGGTTTGAGGAATTTGCAATTTGACTACTGATTCATCTGTAAAAATTCTCGAGAAACACTATGGTGCCTCTGGTTTTCTCTGAAATTAACTCCCAAGCTCAAAAAAAGCTCTCAAGTTGAGGCCAAAATGGAGGGGATATCCCACGCTATCCTGAGAGTCCACCAATACATCAAGACATACGTCAGTTGGGGTAACTTGGGACTGCGGTCTAACTTGGGACAGATTGTCCCATTTTCGTAATCGTGATATGGCAACCGTGCATTGTTTATATTTTGATTTCTGAGGCCTTAACCTCAAACACCCAAGCCAGCAGAGTCTGTAGAACGCGTGGTGCGAGAATTTGAAATGGCAAGTGATTTAAAATTTTCAAATTTGTCGGAATATCTATTTTGGAGGAATTTTATGCTGTACACAAAGTCTATTGTATTCAGATGCCGGTCATTCACCTGGAACTGGGGGACCTGATATCATCTCATCCAAGTGCACCTCTTGAAGGCCCAAGCTTTTCTTTTTGGAAATTTTTAAATGAATTTGAAATTTTTAGGAAAATTTAATCTTTCAGAGCTGTCAGCAAACTTGGGACAATTTCCCATCGAACATGGGACGCCCATGAATGTCTGTTTATTGTACTTTTGAAGCTTCATTCCTTCAACAATACATATAACCTTTAAGTGCCATATAGTATTATTTATCGTTTATTCAAGTGATAACAAGTGAAATTTTTTCTTTCTTTTCTACTTGCGTTGAATCGCCTAGTCAAGTACCTACTTTCTCTCAATTTTTCATAAATGTTCTCATTTTTTACCTAAGTATTTATTTTTTAAGGTACCAATTTGCTACCTAGTCTTTGTCATAGGTACCTATTTTCTTTAAAAGTTCCATTTCCTACTTGTAAGTTTTTTTTCATTGTCGTGTGGTCCTTGACCAACGTTTCCTAGAAAACAATTTTCCTCGGTGCCTCATAGGTACCTACTATTTTCTTTAAAAGTTCCATTTCCTAGTTATAAGTCTTTTCCATTGTTGTAACTTGTAAGGTCCTTGACCAACGTTTCCTAGAAAACAATTTTCTTCAGTGCCTACTTAATGCTCGTTTTGTTCATGTTTATTTTTTTATTTTTATGAATGTTTTTATTAAAATGCACATTATTTCTTGAATTTTCTCTCTTTTTGTAACTTTTTTCATGCCAAATGGCTTTATATATTTTTTAAAACTTAAATTTTTGTCCCAAGTTACATGATAACTATTAAACTTTTTTTTTTTTTTTTTTTTTTTTTTTTTTAACTTTTATTTATAAACAAAACTACAACGTATTAATTGTTTTTACATGATGATGATCAAAATACATAGAGTACAATAGAGTCGCAAAGTACTGGAGCGCCGATGAAGCCAATCCATGAACAGGCGTTTCCGAGCCGCGTGTGCTCCGAAAATAGTGAACCATTTGTGAACCCAACGGCATTTTGTAACACGGCGGCTTATGGAGAAATCAAGAACTGCTTGTGTTTTTTAGGTATTTTATAATTCAATCAGCATTAATTTTTGCAAATTTCGCTATTTAAAGGTAGTCAAAGCCATAATGAATCCATTGATGTATATTACTCCTGGATAATATTCATATTGGGATTTAATTTCTGACTTATACCAAGTGTGAACCAACCGGCATTTCTTATCACGGCGGCTTACGGGAAAAGCAACGACTGCCCGTGTTTTTTCGACATTTTTTAATTTCATCGATATTAATTTGTGCAAATTTTGCTATAATTAGATAGTCAAAGTCATAATGAATCCATTGATGTATATTACTCCTGGATAAAATTCATATAGGAATTTAATTTCTGACTTATACCAAGTGTGAACCAACCGGCATTTTTTTACACGGTGGCTTATGGAGAAATCAACGACTGCTTGTGTTTTTTCGACTTTTTTTAATTCCATCGGTATTAATTTGTGCAAATTTTGCTTGAATAGATATTCAAAGCCTTAATGAATCCATTAATGTATGTTACTCCGAGATAATATTCATATATGGACTCAATTTCAGACTTATTACCGGCCTACTTATTTTAGCTGGTTCAGTGTGTGTCTAGCCGACGAACGGAGCCGAGGCGGGACTGTCGGGAGTGGGGAGCGCTGAGCGCGAGTCTCTGCGTATGCGTCATCGCTAGTCGCCGCACACTAGTCTCCGGAGAACTGGACAAAACAGCCTCGAAAAGTGACTTCATCGGCGATCCAGTACTTTGCGACTCTATTGTACTCTATGTCAAAATAAGAGTAAGATTGGCATATGAACTTATGAGTCTAATATTAAACTCTAGGTAATTGTAGGCTTGTAAATAGTATCTATTTACAAACATTAATATAGTTATTATATAATATAGTTAATGTGGTTCATATAGTTATAGTCTATCCTTAAAATTTTAGTCTTTGTTTATTTACATTGCCCGATTACTTAATTTTATTGCATGAGTCATTCAAGGAATGAAGTTCAAATTCCCATTAGATCAAAATCTAGTTTCATGGTCATTAAATTAATGACTTGGCTTGATTTTCAGCCGGGTGTTGCCGTAGTGTTCTACATATTTTACAATTAGATTTCAGAAAACTACGGAATAGTGTACAATATTTAGGATATCTAGACTTTGGTTGGAAAAATATGTATAAGAATGTAGAAGTAAGTGTAAAAAAGGTTAAACTAATGGGTGTCTTTTTCGGGTCTTAAAACAAATAGGTTAACATGAGTAACTTTTTTCATGCCAAATGGCTTTATATATTTTTTAAAACTTAAATTTTTGTCCCAAGTTACATGATAACTATTAAACATGAGCCAAACACTGAAAATACATTAGTGTCCCAAGTTACCCCAACTATTCAGGTAACTTGGGACACCAACATTTTTTTAAAAAAAAAAATAAAAAAAAAAGTAAAAAAAGAAGATGGCGTAGGTTTAGAGTACTAACTAAGACCAACAAATGAGAGCCTTAACAATTTATTATTTGTTTTGTTTTAATGGAGAAATTTTAGTTCAAAGTTCAAAACTGTCCCAAGTTACCCCAACTGACGGTACTACCTACCCTCGATGCGAAGATAGGGAGCGAATACATTAGCAGGATTGCCGTGTTTTCAGTTGTGGAGTCCCCAAATAAAGTGGCAGCCCTGTCAGTCTAGGTATTTGTTCCTTATCTTTGCATGGAGAGTTTGTCTTGATGTAGAGGTGGACTCTCAGGATAGCGTGGGATATCTCCTCCATTTTGGCCTCAACTTGAGAGCTTTTTTTGAGCTTGGGAGTTGATTTCAGAGAAAATCAGTGGCACCGTCGTGTTCTCGCGAGCTTTTACACACGGAAAAAAAGTGGTCCGCTACATGAGCGGACCTGCTCGGTGAATTTGAAGTACGGGCTTGAGGAACGACTGTCTGAATAAGACCCAGGCGACTCCTGGTTGTCAACCCCATGCTCAGGTCGCCTGTGGAACCGTAGGCTCCGAGATATAAAGGCCCCCTTACTTCCGGAATGTTGTTGTTTTCGATTTTCGACAGTGGTGCTAGTTTCCGTAGTTTCTCGAATGGCTGCCGGAAGTCGGATTTCGTACTCGGATTTGGCATTTCATTTAACGCGTTTTTAGTAGTTTGAAGAAGTCTTTTTTTCTCAATGGTCGCATATCGTGTCAGGAAGTGTTCATGTGACATCGTGTTCAGTTCATCGTTTATTTGAGCAAATTCGGCAAGATTATCGAGCGGTTTTCGCGATGTTACATCAAACATGCACCTGTTTAGGTTCGGTCGGCATGACTCTCACGCGGTCAGTTGCTCAATTGAGATTATTTTCGTCGTACTTTGTGAGTGAATTTCGTGTTCTCTGAAATCTATCGTGACAACGGAAGTAGTGCTGAAATGGATTAGCAACAGTTTGTTAGCCTCCAGAACTTGTGACAAAAAGTGCTGTAGGAAGTTTTTGTGATCACCTAAAATGGGTCGTGCTTGCAGTGTCCCTGGTTGTAAGACTGGGTACAGGTCTTGTAAGGAAAAGTTTTCCACATTTTCTTTTCCTGAAAATGAGCAACTGAAGTGTAAGTGGATAAATGCCATTCATCGGCCACGAGACTTTGAAGTTACCAAGAACACATGTGTTTGCATTTTGCACTTTAAAGAGTCACAAATCATTCGAACTGTGAAGAAGAAAAATGCACGGATTGAAGATATTGTAGAACTCGAGCGGCCAAGATTAACTGATGATGCTGTTCCCTCCGTTTTCCCGAATCAGCCGAGCTACTTCACTACTGACCCACCAACCAAAAGGAAACCTCTAGAGGATAGACGCCAGTCGTTGGTTGCCAGGGAAGAAGCAGAATTTAACGATTGGTGTGCTACGGATGAAATTAAAGACTTTTCAGATTTCCTTAGTAAGTTTCAGAGCAAAATTGCACCCTCAACATTTGATCACAAGATCTACAACGATTTTATTTTGCTTTTTAAAGTTAATACCAGTTTGAACAATGTCCCGGAAATAATGTGCAGCGTCAAAATTTTTTGTAATCTGAAAGTGCAAGTATATTTCAGAAACAATTGCCTTCCCTCTTCAAGATTTAAAGGTTTCCTTAGCAAAAGTAATGAGCTGAAGTATTGGACTGCATTTGGAAGCCTCATGAGTCATGTGAATGCAATTTCCCCCACAGACATTAGCAGTTTTGCAAATGACATCCAAGCTTTGTTTGAGCAAATGGAACTAATTTTAAAACTCTGGACTCCATCGGCAGAGAACCCCTCGGTTGTAACTGAGTCATCAAAACTTACCAAGTTAAATTTTTTACTAGAGCAGATGAAACTGTTAACATTTATTTGTCCAAGGTACTCATCAAACCTCTTGCTTTGGGCAAGCTCAATTTGTTTGTCGTTCCCAAGTGCTTATTTATCGATAAGAAATGATGGTATTATAACACTTCCGCATCCATTACATATCAAAAGATTGACAGGATCTCTGAAATCAGAGGTAGGCCTCAGTAATGAGCAAGTCAAATATCAAAGGTCAAGGTCTCTTGGTCTCTGCCAAGTTCGAGAGCCTAGAGAATGACAGGGATGCAATAGTCAATTTACTGCTCGATGAAATCCATACAGACTCTAAGGTTGAGTGCAAAGGAGGGAAAGTCATTGGTACAACAGAAAATGGATTAGGCGCCAACAAAATTCAAGCTTTTATGATCACTTCACTCACCAGCAAGAACGAAGATATAGTGGCTCTGCTTCCTGTTAACACTACTACAGCGGAGAAGCTACATGAAATGACTTTAGTAGGGTGAAAATGGCGACTTTAGCCCAGTAAATTATCCAACAGCGTTGCACGATGGTGCAGAAAAATATGAATTAAATTACAGCGTTGTATAGGGATTATTGTTCAATATGGCAACGCTGTAAAAAGAAAGTATTGCATGTTGCCCCTTCAATATGCGGGTTATGCAATCGTGTATTAATGCCCCTTCATTTTTCGGGTTATGCAATGGTGTATTTTTCAAGATGGCGCAGCAGCGTTGCCGCGTGGTGCATGTAAATAAATGATTTATTTATTGGTGAAATTTTGCAACATTGCATTTTACAGTGTTGCCAGATGGGGCAAGAAATTAGTTGATTTTTCCGTACAGTGTTGCCAGATTGTGCAAAAAAATTCGGATTTTCGGACTTGAAAAATTTTTCCGTTTTGGAAGACGAAATTTGAAACATTTTTGAGAAAACTTCTTTGTTTTTAATATTTTAGACCTTTTAGACGTTGGTCTAAAAGGTCTAAAATGAAATTAGTTAATTTTTCGATACAATGTTGCCAGATTGTGCAAAAAATTTGGATTTTCGGACTTGTATAAATTTTCGGTTTCGGAAGACCGTATCTTACAATATGGGTCGGTATCGGATAGTGTAGATTAGGGTCTGATTCGGTAAAATTGAAAATTTTTCGGAAAATCACCATCCTCCGATCCACCGCGGACGGATGCGATTCTTTTCCATAATCGAAGATCGGAAAACTGTACGGATCGAATTTCGATACGACTTTTCGTTTTCGAGATTTCGGACTTGTAAAATTTTTCAGTTTCGAGAGACCGTATCTTGCAGTATGGGCCTGGGAACGCTAACGAACGCTGGACTACGAGGGTTTTCCCACTCTCGCTCTCCGTTCGTTTTTGTTTGTCCCTTCGAAAGGCCTCTGACCTCCATGCAGGAGCCTACCCTATGATTAGGGCCAGTTTTCACAATGTCGCGCAGTGTCGCTTGCACGTTATGCCTGGGAACGCTAACGAACGCTGGACTACGAGGGTTTTCCCACTCTCGCTCTCCGTTCGTTTTTGTTTGTCCCTTCGAAAGGCTTCTGACCTCCATGCAGGAGCCTACCCTATGATTAGGACCAGTTTTCACAATGTCGCGCAGTGTCGCTTGCACGTTATGCCTGGGAACGCTAACGAACGCTGGACTACGAGGGTTTTCCGATGCGTATCGGGAACCTTATGTTTTGGGAATGGATATTGCAATGTTCAGTTTGATGAATTAAAAAATTTTTATTATTTTTTATTGGATATTTACAGTTACAGTTTAAAAACAGTTCGCGTTTAGAAAACGCACTAAAAACGTGAGGGTTGTCAACCACAAACATCGGATCCTTCTCCTTCTCCGAACTTTAAATCTACACTTATGTCATCGACTTTCCGATTGTTATTTTTCCGGACCATCCTGATGAAACGGAACTTGCAGTCGGATGAAAGGTACTTGGAGTACAGGTACGGAGCGGAGCAAATGAGCGCCAGTAAACTCAAGATGAATAGAAGAACATCCGTCAAGGTAGAGGGTGCGCATTTGATTTCCGGACAGACAGGGCACATTGTGATGTTTGCTTCGGATGAGTTTTCCACCAGTGAGGATTTCACTCCAACAACAGCAATGATGATGGTGATGAGAATTATTTTATCAATCATGATTTCTTCCTTGCGATACTGAGAAGAGAATGCATACTATTTATACGAAATCCAGCTGCTAGACCCGCTCTCCTCTCTCTCTTGTGTATAATACTACGCGAATTGCACTTAACAGTCTACCTATCTTCCAGTCCTCTTCGTCTACTTTCTTGTACCCCTGCTTTAGGAAGTAAATTATTTCGTGCTCGTCTGCGACACGTTCTAGGAGAAGGCAAAATCTTTCCGTTATCTCAACTAAGCCGTAACACCCGACGGGATCGGAAGTGTCTATTGAGCTGAGTTTAAGATGGTGGAATAACTTGTCAGGAAAAAGGAGTCGGGCAAACTTGTTCAAAAGCTCTGCTCGTATTCCTGTAAATTTGAAAGTGAGAGCCTCATATACCATATCCAAGGTGTTCATCGCTCTGATCGATTGTGATTTGAGGGTTGGAGCGTCCATACTTGACGAGTTCTTGTTTTGAAATGATCGATCACACTTCCTCGACACTATTTATACGTTCCCCCGACTCGCATTGATAATTTTCCCACTTGTATGAAAGCGTAGTTTTATATTGCGACTACAAATTATGACTACACAGTTAGGACTCAAGTACACTTGAGAAAATTTAGCACTCAGACAGACTCGAGTGGGCGTTATCGAGGTAGAGGCACTTAAGTGGTGGATAACAATGATGCAACTTTCTCGCCTCTTGCATCAGCTACTCGAACCACTCTGGCTGATGCAACTTTCTCGCCTCTTGCATCAGCTACTCGAACCACTCTGGCTGATGCAACTTTCTCGCCTCTTGCATCAGCTACTCGAACCACTCTAGTCAAGCGCAGTAGGTAGGGGAATCATTATGTCTTCGCCTTCGTGGATAATAGTTTCGCCGCCAGCGTCCTCAGTGTCCAGTGCTAACGTATTCGACCTAATCGAGTCTGACAAATTATGACGACATAGTTTGTCCGAGTGAAACCGAGTTTGGTGATTATCAAATACTACTATATTTACTCCGTGGTAAATTGTAACTCTACATAAAAGTGTAATTTATGTTACGACTTATGACGACATAGTTTGTCCGAGTGAAACCGAGTTTGGTGATTATCAAATACTACTATATTTACTCCGCGGTAAATTATAACTCTACATAAAAGTGTAATTTATGTTACGACTTATGACTACACAGTTTGCCCGAGTGAAACCGAGTTTGGTGATTAACAAATACTACTATATTTACTTTGAGGTAAATCATGAGTCTACAGTTTCTTTCCGCTCGGTGAGGAAACTAAATATATTTACCTCCGCGTAGAAAACTCTTCAGTCTCACTTTTGATGATATTGGAAACCCTCGAGCTTACAATAGTATTCACATGTTCACTCTGAAATCTTTTCAGAGAACAGAATCTTACAAACGAGAAAATAGTGTTGATTTTCTGTTCTGACGAAATCAGAAAATCTCGAGCTTATAATAGTATAAAACTTTGAGCTTAAAATAGTATTCACTTGTTCGCTTTGAAATCTTTTCCGTGAACAGAATCTAGCAAACGTAAAGAAAGTGTAAGTTTTCTTTTCTGACCGACTCGGAAGACTTTGAGCCTGTATAAATAGTATCTTTATCATGGCTGCTCAAGAACAGAATGTTGAAACTTTCATCCAATGTGATATTTGTGATGAATTTTATAAACAAGGTGAAAAGCATGAACATGGTGCGGAACAAATTAAGAAGGAGGAGGGTATCAACGATGAAACGAATATTAAACAGGAGCTCATCGAATGTGATATTTGTGATGAATTTTATAGACAAGGTGAAAAGCACGAACATGGTGCCGAACAAATTAAGAAGGAGGAGGGTATCAACGATGAAACGCACATTAAACAGGAGCACAACGCGCTCATCCATTGTGATATTTGTGATGAGTTTTATGCGGAGGGAGAGAATCATGAGCAATCTCCCGAACATATTGAAAAGATGTCCACCTCATCACCTACCGATGACAACAACGATCAAGAATATTGTGACACGTGTAAAATATCATACCATAAAAGAGAAAAACATGAAGAATCTGCAAGTCACATAAGAAATTTGTTCGAGATGAAAGTACCGATTGTTCAAGTTGAGACTGCTTGTCAAAGCAGGTTGAAAACATTTTTCATCACAAACTTCCAGCCAGAGAATCTCATCATAGATGAGTACCTCCTATCGGCTAAAGACCTCATAATTAAAAAAATAAAAGAAGAACTCACCGGCGAGGCATTGAAGGTTAATATACTAGTTTACGCCGAGTACGAGAAAGCTGACGATAAGGACAAGGAAGGAATGCAGTTGAAAAAGTTTAAGACTAAAAACGAAGCTATTTTCGCGTCAACGGATCTGGACGAGTATTATGAAAAGTTCAGGGCCAAGATCAATAAAGAGTCATTCGATTTTCACATGAACGGATCCGGGTGGGTGCTGAAGAAGATACAAGGTATGGAGCTACGTATCAACCGCTATTACGCGTTACATCGAGGAGGAACGTATGTTAAGCTGCCATTTTCGACGAAGCATGTTGTCAATGTAAATAACGGTGCATTAAACGATTGTTTCCTGTACGCAATGTTGGGAAAGTTTCTCCCGAGGGATTCGAAGCATAAACAACGTCCGGAAAAATATTTAGATCTGTTCGATCGTTACGATTTCTCGGACGTTCGATTCCCCACGAGCATAGATGACATTATCAAATTCGAGAAAAGGAACAACGTATCGGTTTCGGTATTTGGCCTCCGTGAGAGTTTGGTGTCCAACAAGAAAAAGTATACAGTTTACCCAATTAAAGTTGCCGACCCGGAAAGAGAGGACCACACCGACCTACTATGTCTCTCAACCCCCGTACCTTTAAGTTACCATTATTGCTGGATCAGTAACTTTGAACAACTTGTACGAAAACAGTTGACAAACCATCAACATCGTATCTACATCTGCAAGAAATGCTTTACGTACAAGTACTCGATGGAGGAATTGAATCAACATAAAGTTCTCTGCTCTTTGGTCAGCAAAGATGCATTCCTAGCTTCATTTCCCGACGAGCGATACCTCAAGTTCGAAAATCACCACAAGGAAATAAAACATAATTATGTAATTTATGCAGACTTTGAAGCCTACTTAGAACCAATTCATGGTGACTCGGAGCATCCAGCGTCTGCGTATAGGCGGCACATCTCAAATTCTTACGCTTACCTCCTCGTCACGGAAGATCCCGAATTTAAAATGACGGAACCGAAACTGTACCGTGGCGAAGAGGCACATATCAAATTTCTGGACGATATAATCACTCTCGTAGGAAGAATCAGTGAGAGTTACAACGACAAAGAGAGTAAAATAATAATGACACATGAAGACCGGGCCACATTTGAAGCGGAAAATAGGTGTGGACATTGTGAGGTGGATTTCTCACAACCAGGTATCGTAAAGGTAAGGGATCATGACCATCAAAAGAGAGCGGGAGGGAAAACAGGGTCCAATTATCGAAAGGCGCTATGTTCAAATTGTAATCTTATTTTCCGACATGAGAAATGTGTTAGAGTCGTCCTGCACAATGGTAGCAGGTATGATTTCCACGAGGTAGTGCTGGCTCTGAACAAATATCCTCATCGCGTCGAAATAATACCACACACGGAGGAAAATTACATCAGTATGACGGTCCATCTGGGAAACAGGTTTTCGATCAAGTTCATCGACTCGTTCCGATTCCTCCCCGCGTCGTTGGATAAACTGGTTCAGACGATCCCGCGCGAATCTTTCGTTCGCACGAGGAAACTCACTCGCACAGACAATGAGTTCGATATGGTTTGTCGGAAAGCTCCGTTCCCGTACGATTACGTTGACAATCCGGCCAAGCTGAACGAGACGCGTCCACCACCGCGAGAGGCTTTCTTCAACACCCTGACTCAAACGGACATCTCTGAAGAAGAATACGAACGGTTTCTCCAAGTTTGGCAAACTTTCAATTTCCGTAATCTCGGCGAGTATTCAGATTTCTACTTGCGACTCGATGTGTGCCTCCTCAGCGATGTGTTTGAGGAGTTCCGACTTTTCGGAATAAAAAATTATAGTTTGGACTGTGCCAATTACCTGACGCTACCCGGTTTCGCTTTCGACGCCTTCCTAAAAATAACTAATGTGAAAATTCAACTCTTCAATGATATGGATATGGTATTCATGATTATGAGCTCGATCCGAGGTGGGATAACACAGGTGGTGAAACGGCACGCTCTTGCAAACAATCCTTTGATACCGGATCAGTTTGATCCTAAAAAACCAGTGAACTATATACAATACTTGGATGTGACGGCACTTTACGCACACACCATGAGAAAGCATCTGCCCTACGATAACTACACTTGGGTCCCGGAAGGAGAAGAGTTGCTAACTCTGGCGAAAACTATAATCAACCATCCCGACGACGCTCCTTTCGGGTACATACTCGATGTAGATATTGAATATCCAGAACACCTCCACGACCTGCACAAGGACCTTCCGTTCTTGTGCAAGAACGAAATACCACCATCGGGAGCGGGGAAATGTACGAAACTATTGACGACTCTAGCTAATAAAAACAACTATGTTATCCACTATGTAATGTTGAAAGAAGCGCTTGGTCAAGGATTAAAACTCCTGCGCGTCAACCGGGCCATCAAATTCCGTCAGGCTCCTTTCTTGGCACCCTTCATCGAGCTGAACGCCCGGTTGAGACGGGACGCTACGAATCCGTTCCACCAAACGCTCCTGAAACTGTGCAGCAACGCTTGCTACGGAAAATTTATCGAGAACCCGTTGAAGCGAAAGAATATTAAATTGGGTACAAACAGCAGACAGATATTGAAAGCCATCTCACGGGTCGATTTCGTAGATCGCACGATTTTCGCAGAAGAATTGGTAGCAATCCATTTACGGAGAACAGAGGTCGTCATAGACAGACCAATGATTGTTGGTTTTTCAATCTTAGATCTGAGTAAAGTACACATGTATCAATTCCACTATAATCACATGCTTAAGAAGTACAATCCCGACCAAGTTCAACTTCTCTATATGGATACGGACTCGTTCATTTACGAGTTGACTACACCGAACGTCTACGATGATATGATGTCAGATCTACACTTGTACGACACCTCCAACTTCCCAGAAGGTCATCAATGTCGCAGCGCGACAAACCGTAAAGTAATGGGTAGTTTTAAGGATGAAACGGGTGGAATACCCATTGCTGAGTTTGTCGCGCTGCGACCCAAGATGTATGCGTATCGTTTTAGCGACGGGGAAACAGAGAAAAGGGCAAAAGGGATATCAACACCAGTGGTAAGATCGCTAAACTTTGCCAATTTTCTCACAGTATTAAAAGATCCTGAATCGAGAATGACCGCCTCGATGCGCAGGATCGGGGCGCGGAAACATCAACTATACTCCTTCGAAACTACAAAAAGAACCCTCTCCGGCTTAGACGATAAACGTTGTATTTTAGAAGACGGTGTTAGCACTGTTCCTTGGGGTCATCGTGACAACAAAGATCCTTGCATGGTGGATGAAAGTTGCGGAGCCGAGACCGAGTTGAGAAAAATCCTCGCTGTTAAACAACTTCGTATAAATAGTATAGATAATTCTGGAGAACCGTCAGTTAAGAAACCTCGAATTTGAAAATAGGAACATCCTCGCTGTTAAACAACCTCGTATAAATAGTATAAATAATTCTGCTGGAGAACCGTCAGTTAAGAAACCTCGAATTTGAAAATAGTAAAAGTGCAACTAACGGAACGAACAAATGATGGCTTGTCTCGATGTACAAGGTTTTTGGAGCCAAGGAAATTTCATCGTCAAAGAGTTTGGTCTTGTGGATATGAAGTGTACTCAAACTGAACTCTATTTATTCAAACCTCCGTTCCCGAGCAGCATGTTGAGCGCTAAAGACGTTGTGACAAACAACTGGTTAACACGCAATTATCATCACTTGGAATGGGAAAGCGGGTTTCTCGAGTACGATGAATTCACTTCAAAATGAATAGCATCGGGAACCGCTACGATGTACTTTATGTTAAAGGTGAACAAAAACGAAATTTCATCAGTAGTTTCGTGCCGGACAAATGTATCGTTGTAAATTTGGACACTAAAGATTGTCCGTCCTTGCGACTATTGGCTCGTTGGTCGACAGCATATACGTGTCCTTTAGTACATCCATTCTGCGCAATGTCGAACGCATTCCGATTGTGTATGTGGATGTCGGCATCTTATTATCGTGATTATTTCACAGATGAAATCATGCAATGGCAGGAGAAGATTATAGTGGCAGACGAACAAAGGAATCACCCCGATAATAATAAAGGAGTAGTAGATGGAAAGTCAGATTGAACGAACCGAAATATTGCGGACGAAAAGTGAAATCATCCGTGCTTAATATAGCAGACAAATTGTCGAATCAACCCGACTCAATATATATATAGCACACGAAAAGTGGAATCATTCGCAGACGAATTATCGAAGCGAAATATAGCAGTCGAAAAGTATCCGTGCTTAATATAGCAAACAACTTGTTTCACTCGAAATATTTAGCGCACGAAAATTGGAATCATTTGTACCTTGAAAGAACTGACGACATGGAAGTTTTCAACAATTCAATCTTGATCGTCAACGCTAAAGAGCTGACTGTAAACGCCCGCTACAAGATGAACAAACTCATCAAAATACCAACCAAGTACGGGATCACCGTTGCCGCCGATATCATCTTCGAGAATCATCATCGTCTCCTCTTCCTACCTTCGCACATTACGAACCGTTTGACGGACGATGCAATTCAGGATATCAACGCTGGATCCTTCGATCTCATCTACGAAGGCCCGATCGGAAGAACATATAAATTCGCACTCGTTCCAAACATTGCAGCTTAATTTATATTGTATGTCATGTTTGTATTCTTTTGTAAATGATGTAATGTTTGAAAAAAAAAAAAAAAATAAAAAAAAAAAAATAAAAAAAAAAAAAAAAAAAAAATAAACATGTTTTTTTTTTTTTTTAAATTTTTGCTTAAGATCAATCCAATTGCCTCACGGTTCCGTGCAGTAGTTCGTACGAATACTTCACAGGAGTGATCAGAATCACTTGGGCTGTAGTGTTGGCCGGGAAATTCTCTTTTACCACAACGGTCAACGTGATATCCACCGGAGCTGTTTTTAGATCTTCACCTTGAACGCATTTGATGACAAAAATCGCGCGATCTTTGAAATTTTCAAACAACATAGCTGGCTCGCAGAGTTTCTCACCTTTCCAGTAGTCTCTCATAAAATCGGTGTAGTTCAGGTAGGCGTGATTATAATCCATACTCGGGAAATCGTAGATCGTATCAACTTGAGGAAACCGACGCTCACCGATTTGAACGCTGACCGAGCGCACATTTACATGGTCGAAACGAGAGGAATCCTTCAGGTGATTGTCCCGTCGATCCGTTTGAAATACCAACACCACGAATTTGGGCTTGTGCCTGCTGGTTGTTCTTACGCTCCATTTGAACGTCTTGGTCGGAAAAATCCCAGGGATGTCGTGCGATTCCCAATTCATGTAACCGAAACTCATCTTGTCGTTCTTCTTCATCTTGAGCAAGATTTGTTTTTCCAGTTCCAACGTGAATTTGACGACGGGAATCTCCCAATAGATTTCGATTATTTTAAATTTGATGGTGTAACCGTCCGCGGTCGCCGCGTCGGTGATATAATATGCATTCTTATCCGTACCACTGCGCACTAGGATCAACTCTTGCGAGCATCTGACTAGAACGTCTTTGAAATGTACTGCGAATCCGCTGAGTGAAGACAACGGAACGACGGCGCACTGAGTTTCATCCAACGTTGTCATATCCCATTCGGCCCATGAAGAAGAGATGTCACAAAACCCGGCAGTTGCGAGTCCCGCGGTTTCCGCTCTAGTGTATGTGAGATAATTTTTCACGGTCGATGTCACTCCGACACACTGCATGCTATCGATTTCCGTCCCGTTCACTTTGTACTGCATACGGTCGAACAAGTGCAGGGGATAATTGTTAGCCCACTTGACTTTAGGTTTCGCAGCATCTGCGGCGGCTCCAGGATTTTTCTCGAGTTTCACTTCTAAACGCATGAAGATCCTCGAATCTTGAGGCACGGTGATCAGACCGTGGGTATCGGGGGTGAACCGGATCGAATCGTTGTTTCCACGCCGTTCGTCGACCGGACCGAAACGGATGTATTCGTATTCGATGATCTCTTGTCGCCAAGCTTCCATCTTGTTCTTATTTCGGATTTTTCACCACGAATCCGAGTTGTGTGAGAGCCCTCTTGGAATATTCGCTCAAAGTTTTCCTCTGCTGCTGCTGCTGTTGACAACTAGTCCGTGGATTATCAATACTATTATATGCGAGAGAATTTAGGAACGTATCGTCGTTCTGGATCCTTCGTTTACCCATAAGTTACTGGTCTCACGTGTAGTCGCACTGTCACTTCTTCACCACCGAAATTGATCGCTCTTCCTTGTTGGTCTACTATATTAACGAGCAAACGTTGGATCTTATCACCCAAGACGGGGTAGTAATGAATCGTCGACGGTTGCTCTACCATTTTGAATCCTGGTTCGATATCGGGAGCAAACGCATAAATGTGATGTCCGCGCACCCCGTTCACGTATCCACCGTCAGCGATGCTGCATTCGATGCATATCATGTTTACAGGTGAGATGTTGACGCGATAGTCAGCTTCGTGCCATTCGTCTGGTGCCAAGAGACGCTTTCCGAATCCGAGCACCTTACGTAAAGTGCCGGGTCTGCGGAAATCGATCCAGTACTTGGATTTGATGCTTACTTTAAGCGTAGCGTTGTTCGCTTTGAGTTTGATAGCTTCCGCTCCGCCAAGATCTCCCTGCAAGTATTCTTGTATACCCTCGATCTCGTAGGCTCCGATCGGGAACGAAATTGCCGAGTAATTCTCTTCAGGGCTCTCGGAGTAGAAAAGCAGTCTGTTCGTTATATCGATGTTCGGGATGGAATAATAAGTTACAAAACCCGTCAGACCGATCTCGCAAGGTCCGAACAACTCGAGAGGTCTAGGCAGTGCAAACTCGAGAACGTTGCTCCTCCCCGTCAACATGAACGTGTGACATCTTTTCTGAGTTTCCATATTCAGGTTTCGAGAATACTATATATTCCTGGTTTGTACGAGCCATTCTAAACATCGTTTCCCGCAGACGCTCGAGTTGAAATTTTGTTCGCTATCATAATTGTATCCTATTGTGGTCGTTGAGCTACCGCGTGAGCGTAAAATGTATCGCGTAATTTCAACGGGTGGTGGTAAATCACCGAAGCTGTCGTAGTACAATGCATTGCCGCTCTTTGAAATCCGGTATGCTGTCCAATGTGTACCGGCTCCATCGCTTCGGTCCAGATTGATGATACCGCACTCGGGACGTTTGGGTTTCTTGATCGCCAATTCATCGATCATGAACACACCGCGGAAATGCGGGATTCGTAATTGTTCTTTCGCAGCGATTCTCAACTCAACATCCGTCATCGCTCGGCGCAGTAGCTCACGGATCAGTTTAAATTCTTACGGTAAGGTCTCAAGTAAAGTCCGTAACCTTTACGGTACGGTCGCAAGTACAATCCTTCACCGAGGTGTACGTTTTTCTTCAAAGATCCGTCGATGACAGTCTTGATCATTTTCGCTACCGGTGTGATTGTTCGCGCGGCCAGTCCGATACTCGTCAGAAGATTTTTGACTCCGGCACCCGTCTTCGGGATAGCCAAGATTCGCTCCGCCGGTTTCTTCTTCTTCTTCTTCGACGCTCCGGCACCCATCTTTGGGAGAGCCAAGATTCGTTCGATCGACCGCTCCACCGGTTTCGTCTTCTTCTTCGACGCTCTCTTCTTCTTCTTCTTGGGTTTCGGTTTTTTCGCTGCCACCGTCTTGTTTAGTCCCATTCCGAGTTTGGCTTTGAGTTTCATAGCGTTCGTTACGGCGTATGCTGCCGCTCTTTCACCCAACGATGAGTCGGACGCTTTCACACGTTCCCAAGCTCTGTCGGCAAGTATGAGATCGGCTTTGTTCCTCTCGGTGGTGTCTTTGGTCTTACTGTAAGCGATGTCGTGGGACTTGCAAGCTTCGTCGAGCGGATTTATACCCGGATCTCCGCGTTTCAATCGTTCTGCGAGGCGAGTGCCCGGTCCGCAGTACCTGTAGTCGCCCGGTAAGTGTAGTTCGAACGGTAGTGAATTTATCAACGAGTTTAACAGTCCACGTCCTCGATTGGTTTTGCTGCAAGTTGATGTTCTTCTCGGTGACATACTCTGATGAAAATGTCCATACTACTTATACGGAGAAGTAAAGAAAATAACTGTCCGATAAAATAGGGAACGAAAACGATGCGACTCGTCAAGCAAAGAAAGTCACTGCGAGTCCGGAACCTCGACAAACGGAAGAAGCAAAATGAAAACCGACGACGACACAGTGAACTGTTACCGAACAGTATCCGTTGCATTGTCGTTGGACCGTCCAACTGCGGTAAAACAAACGTGATGGTTTGCTTGCTACAACATCCGAACGGATTGAAGTTCCGCAACGTGTACTTGTACTCCAAGACACCGTTCCAACCAAAGTATGAAGAACTGCGTCAGATATTCGACGGAATCGACGGTCTCGGATACAACGTCTATTCGGACACGGCCGAGATTGTTCCACCAAACGATGCCGCATCAGACTCGGTCTTCATTTTCGATGATGTCGCTTGTGACAAACAAAATGCGATGCGGGAATATTTCAGTATGGGAAGACACAGCTCGGTCGATAGTTTCTACTTGTGTCAAACGTATTCTCGCATACCGAAACAATTGATTCGCGATAACGCTAACCTGCTCGTAGTTTTCAAACAGGACAATACAAACTTGCGACACATCTACGACGATCACGTCAACACAGATTTCACGTTCGAAGATTTCAGACACATCTGCTCGGTGTGCTGGCAGGACAAGTACGGGTTTTTAGTCATCGATAAAGATAGTAATAAGAACGAGGGAAGGTACCGGAAAGGCTTCGATACTTTTATTGAACAAGATGGATAACTTATCGTTGTCGACGATCGCTCAGAAATACGGTAGTATCGATAAAATCCGTCAAGATATCAAACGGAAGTTAAATACCATTCGCACCGGAGAGGCGGACGCTCAGGTGACGTTGAAGAAAGTTTTCAAACCGTTGACAGATCCGCTCGCAGCGTTGCAGAAAACTGTGTCGTCGTCGTCAACTCCCGCACTTGTCGCTGCTCCTCAGGAAAAGAAAACCAAGATCGAAGCTTCAAAATCGGAAACGAAAGATGGAACAACGTTTGTTGATAGTTTATTTGCTTCGTTCGGATCACCGAAAAATATAAACAACGATGATGATGACGATTCAAAGGAGGATGATGATGATGACGATGATGAATCGTTCCAAGATGCAACGGGTAAAGAACAAACAACGAGTCGCACTGAAGACGATGACGTCGATTCTCGAAACACAATCACTGCCCCGCACGTACAGTTCTACTTGGACGATCTGGAGAAACAACCGAAACAATCCGATACCACGTATGGTGTGCGGAAAGCGATCAACGGAAACTATCTTATCGGAAATCGAACCATAAGTTTCGATTCGGACGGACGACTAATCTTGGACGGTGGCGATGAGGTGTTCGAACCGACACCCGGGTTCTTGGAGCTCATTTTCAAGAAACATCCGCGTAATTACACAGCAGATGATCGTGCTAATTTCCAACGAGTAGTTACGCTCACCAATGCGCATTGGAGGAATCACCATCCACACGGTAGACCCAACTCGAACCGCAGTCAAAAATACCGCGATCTCATCAAACCTTTGTTCGCTACATCTACTCCGAGATCAACGAGGAAGTCATCGCGTAAAAAATTGAAGAAAGGCTCTGGTATGAAAATTCACCGTGCGAAACGGGAACTCGTCTATTGGGACGATCCGAACGAATTGGTCCAACGTCTCGTTTTACTTGTAGCTTCGAAACAAGCTGGTCACACCGATCACGATCGTGAAATTCTGAGTATCGTCGAAGAGCTTCGCGAAGCGGATTACATCCACTAAATATAGGTTCCGCACAAAAATGAGTCACACCGACCGGTTTGGAAGATCGAAAGGAACTTACGTTCGCAACACGAAGCAAGGTCTCAAAGGTGACGGTTTCTTACTGGATCCCGACGGAAATTATCTCGTATCCAACAAACGGATCCGACAACTGCAAGATCCCGAAGAGGATACCGACGCCGTGAACAAACAATGGACAGACTCGAGGTGGACGGAAGCTATGAATTTAGCACAGCTTAGTTTGGAGAGAATGGAAGAATACAAAAGTATCGCGCAACGACTTGAGACGAAATTATCACGACTGGAAAATAGAATCAGTCAACTAGAGGTTGTGAATCGAATGAAAGGAAAATAGTGTTGCGATGAGTCACACGGACGGTTTTGGCCGATCGAAATTCCGCCGCGGTCCAAAAGGTGACGGATTCTCACTGGATTCCGACGGAAATTATATCGTATCGAACAAACGGATTCGTCAAGTGCAAGATCCCGAAAGCGATGAGGATGCGGTGAACAAACAATGGTCCGAACGGAAGTGGAAGGAAGCCATGAAATTAGCTCAACACTGTCTGGAGCGTATCCACCAACTTCAGCAATCTTACAATCGTCTGGTTAAAATAGTAGCAACGAAACAGCATTTGAATCGAGAGAGCGGACGACGTCGACGGTAAATATCATGTCGGCAGAAAAACGTGGGATCGTCGAGGAGCTACATAAACCTGCACGACGAAACTATCCGCGTCGTAAAGTACGGATTCTCGGATTGTTCGATTTATGGCAAGCCGATCTCGTCGAGATGCAACCGTACGCCTCGGTCAACAAAGGATACAGATATCTCCTCACCGTCATCGACGCGTGCTCGAAAAAGGCGTGGGCCGAACCGCTCAAATCAAAAACGGCCACCGATGTCACTTTTGCTCTGCAACGCGTTCTCAAAGCAGCCGGAAAGTCACCGAAACATTTACAAGTCGATATGGGCTCGGAATTCTACAACTCCAAATGTCAGGCATTGATGAAGCGTCACCATATCAATATGTACAGCTCGTTCTCGACAACCAAAGCCTCCATTGTGGAGCGATTCAATCGAACGCTCAAAACGAAGATGTGGAAAGAGTTCAGCGCGCAAGGATCGTACAAGTGGGTAGATCTATTACCGAAACTCATCCGTGAATATAACGGGAGCGTTCATCGCACAATCGGGATGAAACCAATCGATGTCACCGAAAAGGATGTACCGATGATCCTGCAAAAGCTTCGTGGACCGCCGCTGAGTAAAATTGAAAAGAGACGTCTGGCCAGACGAAAACTGAATGTCGGTGATCACGTCCGGATCTCGAGACTCAAAGCCATGTTCGAGAAAGGATACACACCGAATTGGAGCACGGAAATTTTCAAGATTGTCAGCGTCAATCCCACCGTTCCGATCACGTACGATCTGAAAGACGCACACGATACGATCATCAAAGGAAAATTTTACCGCGAAGAACTCCAACCCACCAACTATAAAGATACGTTCCTGGTGGAGAAAATTCTGCGTCGCAAGAAAAACCAGGTCTTTGTCAAATGGTTGGGTCTGGACGCGAGTCACAATAGTTGGATCGATAGTAAGGATTTCGTATAAATAATAATATGCAACGTGTTTGCGTTTTCGAAACGTGTTTGCGTTTTCGAAACGTGTTTGCGTTTTCGAAACGTGTTTGCGTTTTCGAAACGTGTTTGCGTTTTCTAAACGTGTTTGCGTTTTTTAAACGTGTTTGCGTTTTCGAAACGTGTTTGCGTTTTCGAAACGTGTTTGCGTTTTCGAAACGTGTTTGCGTTTTCTAAACGCGAACTGTTTGAAACTGTAACTGTAACTGTAAATATCCAATAAAAATTTTTGATTCGTCAAACTGTTCGTCAAACTGTCATCCCAAAACAGAAGGTTCCCGATACGCATCTCCAAGCGCACACTAGTACAAAATTTGAAATTACCGAATCAGACCCTAATCTACAGTATCTGATACCGACCCATACTGTAAGATACGGTCTCCCGAAACCGAAAAATTTTACAAGTCCGAAAATCCGAATTTTTTGCACAATCTGGCAACATTGTATCGAAAAATTAACTAATTTCATTTTAGACCTTATAGACCAACGTCTAAAAGGTCTAAAATATTAAAAACAAAGAAGTTTTCTCAAAAATGTTTCAAATTTCGTCTTCCAAAACGGAAAAATTTTTCAAGTCCGAAAATCCGAATTTTTTTGCACAATCTGGCAACACTGTACGGAAAAATCAACTAATTTCTTGCCCCATCTGGCAACACTGTAAAATGCAATGTTGCAAAATTTCACCAATAAATAAATCATTTATTTACATGCACCACGCGGCAACGATGCTGCGCCATCTTGAAAAATACACCATTGCATAACCCGAAAAATGAAGGGGCATTAATACACGATTGCATAACCCGCATATTGAAGGGGCAACATGCAATACTTTCTTTTTACAGCGTTGCCATATTGAACAATAATCCTTATACAACGCTGTAATTTAATTCATATTTTTCTGCACCATCGTGCAACGCTGTTGGATAATTTACTGGGCTAAAGTCGCCATTTTCACCCTGATGACTTTAGCTACCTTGAAAGTTTTGACTGAAATTGGATACATTGTCATAAATTTTATCTGTGACAATAATAGGATGAACCGCTCCATGTATGAAATCTTTGGGGATGGTCAACCGGTTTCATCAATTTCAAACCCGTACAACCCATCGTGTACTATTTTCCTATTATTTGACACAGTACACCTGTTGAAGTGTGTTAGAAATAATTGGTTCAACCAACAGACAGAAGAACGCACACTATTTTTTCCCTATGTCGAAGACCAGTCTGTTGTGCTGAGAGGTCCATTTCACCAGCCCCCCCCACTTCCACAAAATAATATGAAAAATATGCCATCGTTTTGTAAGTGTTTTGTAACGTTTTGTAAGTCTAAAAAAAAATTTTGTAAGTCACTCCAAATGGTTCAAATGGATAACTTCATTTTGGGGGGGCTGGAGAAATGGTATCCCCCCCACTTCGCGATCGATAAATTCTGACAACGCCAACGTTTTGTAAGTGTTTTGTAACGTTTTGTAAGTCCAAAAGAAAATTTTGTAACTCAATTTTTAGAGGGGATACGGCTACCCAAAATTTTGGGGCCAGCCCCCCAACTTCGCGATCGATAAATTCTGACAACGCCAACGTTTTGTAAGTGTTTTGTAACGTTTTGTAAGTCCAAAAGAAAATTTTGTAACTCAATTTTTAGAGGGGATACGGCTACCCAAAATTTTGGGGCCAGCCCCCCCACTTCGCGATCGATAAATTCTGACAACGCCAACGTTTTGTAAGTGTTTTGTAACGTTTTGTAAGTCCAAAAGAAAATTTTGTAACTCAATTTTTAGGGGGGATACGGCTACCCAAAATTTTGGGGCCAGCCCCCCCACTTCGCGATCGATAAATTCTGACAACGCCAACGTTTTGTAAGTGTTTTGTAACGTTTTGTAAGTCCAAAAGAAAATTTTGTAACTCAATTTTTAGGGGGGATACGGCGACCTCAAAATTTTGGGGCCAGCCCCCCCCCCCCCACTTCGCGATCGATAAATTCCGATAACGCCAATGTTTCGTAAGTGTTTTGTAACGTTTTGTAAGTCCAAAAATAAATTTTGTAACTCAATTTTTAGGGGGGATACGGCTACCCAAAATTATCAGGGTCAATCGCACCGTTCAAATATCCCGCGCAAAGACCACCGGATCTCGCCCGGATCTTTCTCGTTCCGTGCCATGTTGCCGCAGCCTTTCAACCTTTCCGACCGTTTCAGTGGGACAGAGATACATCGTGTTCCTACGCTGCTTAGGGTTACATTAGGTCAGGTTACAGATTTTCTTCCCCGATTTTTGTTCTCGCGGTTTTAAGAGAAGCGTATATTATTCAGCTAAAATTAAGAGGGGTCAGGTTGTTTACATTTCATGGGCACTTGAAAATCCGGTTGTTTCGCTTTAGACAGGAGATGGACCAATGAACATGGTCTGCATTAAATAATTAACGGCACTTATTTTCTCTTCAAAATTTATTGTAAAAAATTATGCACACAACGAGAGGTTCGGAAAGCAACCGCTGAACGGGATACTCTTTAGTTTTTTAAGTCAAATCAGATGATGGTTCAACGGCACAAATGATGTCCTTTATATTTTTTCCCTGAAAAAAATGTTATCTGTGAGCACTTATTTCTTCTTCAGTTGCTCATTTCTGGACTCCAAGTCGTGCGATTCGTTTTATACTTGAAATTTTGAAGTTGGAACGCGTTGCGTGGTGTTTCAATTTATACCGTGTATAGTGGTCTATTGTTTGACGGATCCGGGTCAGGGTTAGGTTTCCTTAAAATTTTTTGAGGGTAGGTCGGTAGCTTCCTCCCAAGAGAAGAAAACCAATATTTAATTATAACCAATTTATACCGTGTGTAGAGGTCTATTGTTTGACGGATCCCGATTCGCTCAAATATTGAAAGGTAGAAACTGCTGGGTATATGACCCCCAAAAGTTTGGACACCTACCCTCTCCTCAACTTTAAAACTGATAAATATCGACGAGCAATATTCTTCTATGTGTAGCTCACGAGAAAAAGCGGTGGGAAGCAACGAACTGTTTCAAGGAGTAATTAGACTGCATTTTGCAATTTGGAATTATAAATTGTGTCTCATCTGAAAAAACACTCATATGCATAGGGAAACTAATGGCACATACGTTGATTTTGAACCGGGCTGGAATTTATAGTTCCAAATTGCAAAATGTAGTCCACTTTAAGTTTATCATTGGTGAAAAACAAAATTAGGCATGTAGGAGCGAAGGTCGTCTTATTCTTGAGTAATATTGCTGGAAAACTCGCAAACCGCAGAATGGAGAACTCCGGTTCTTTAACCCTTAGATGACTAACCGGGTCTACGGGGCCCGACGGCTTTTTATTTTTCGAACCACATTGGCTGTAATTGACCGAAAAGTCTGTCCTTCACAAATAGCTCTACAGAAACGCTTAAAAACATAATTCTCTAAAAAAAAAATATTCGAAATTTTTTTTTTTAGACTGCAATTTGTGTTTCGCGTCTACTCCTAGAATGACTAATTGAGGCCTACGAGGCCCGTATTGAGGTAAATTTTGGTTGTTAAAGTGAATTATAAGATAAACGTGGGAAAAAATTTCTTGTCGAGTTTTTAATGGTTTCTCTGAGGTTTGCTTGTAGTTGTTTGACCTGAGAAGCGGTCATGGAGGTATTATACCACCTGAGAATACTGTCAAAGTACCGTGCTATAATTTCTCACAACTAAAAGGTAACCCCTTTACATCCTCACCGTATCATAAGAAGCATTGTGTGCTTTTTAGATGCTTCTTGTGATACAATAGATATGTAAAGGCGTTACCTTTTAACCGTGAGAAAATATTGTACGGTTTTTTTGATCGTTTTCCCTTAGAAATCAAATTCCAAATTTGTTAATCTCGTGCCAATATACCTCTGGGCTACAAGTTTCAAACAAATCCATCAGCAAAAAACCGAGTTGGCAATTTACGGCCGTTTTGAAATTAATGCAGCTGCCATTTCGAAAATTTTGGTTTTTTTAAAATTGTTCAGAAAGAACACATTTGAGCTAAGTCTTAAATCTAAACCTTATTATGTTCAATACTTTTCGTTATGGGCAGGCATTTAGTATGATGACTTATACCGATTAGGATATCGAAAATATTTTAAAAATATTTTGATTAGCAGTATTATTGTTTTAAATATTTTCAAAATATTTTGAAAATACTTACTAATGCATTACTGTCTTTTAAAATATTTTGAAAATATATAATAAATATTTTAAATATAAATATTATATGTACTAATATTTTAAAAATACTCTCACAATATAAATTTTTACAGTATTGACATACAAATATTTTGAAAATATTTTTATGATATTTTGAGTAAACATATTACCTATTTTTAAAAATTCAAAACGAAGATTCTTTAAATATTTTCTAAAAAAATAATTTTGATTAAAATATTATCAAAATATTGTCAGTATTGTGTAAATATTGCGACAGTACTGACAATATTTGCCCAATATTGTAAAAATATTATGTCTTATCTGTGTCAGGAACAGCCATATTCATTTTGTTTATTCTTGCTTCGTGGTGAATTGTGAATGTGAGAGCTCCCTTCACTGGCATTCATAAAAGAGACTCTGCTCGTGAACCCATCAGATCTACAGAAGACAAGAATCTCGCCTGGCTTGAAAAATTCATTGACGTTTTGCAAAAGTGGATGGAGCAGGAGCTCGACATTTTCAAACAACCACCTCCAGACCCAGCAAGTAAGAAAAAACCCCCAAAACTACATAATGACAAAACTGGCAAACTAACCAGAGACACATTCATAGCCATCATGCACACCACAAGAACTCTCATCATACTCAGTAGATATCTTCTAACAAAGTTCAAATTTGACTACATTCTCCTTGGGAAATTTCAGACGGATCGGTTAGAAGGTAGATTTGGGAAATATCGGATGCTCAGCGGCTGCCATTATCATGTATCAGTTTGCCAAATCCTTGAATCGGAACGGAAAATCAAAGTGTTGAGTTACCTAAAGTTAAAGTCCTCAAAATTTGGTAATTTTGAGATTACGAATCTAGAGCTTGATGATTTTCCCGATATGAGTGACACTGCTGACATAAATGCTTTTGAAATATGCTTAGACGCCTCAGAAAACATACGGCTGAAAAAGAATCAAGAGCAAATTTTCTTTCACATAGGTGGATATGTCAGTCATTCCTTGCTCAAGTATGTCGCTGACTGTAAAGATTGCATCAGAGTTGTGAAAGGTGCAGTGGACCTTCAGTTCGAAGTTGAACATGAGCTCACGGAAGAGGCGAAGACCTACTTAAGAAATTTAATAAGAGGAGGATTGAAAGAACCGACTGCTATCATTTATGATGTCACATGCATAATTTTCTGTATTTTCCAAGTATTAATCTCGGCTGAATTCGGAGAAAAATTTTTGAACATCCCAAGCCAACGCAGCTTATTAAAGAATAGCTGTCATTGCATAAATTACAGTTTGCACTGGACTTAGACGAGGCTTGTCCTGCATGTGGGAAGACAACTGGAAAAATTCTCAGCAGAGCAGCTCACACTTTGTCAAACATACCTATATATTCGGATAGTGAACAGCAAGCAGCCGGATTCTTTGTTCCTCCCTTTTCCTACGGCCTTTATTTGGCCGCCTTTTCAGTGGCGACGAGGATTTAAACAATCTTTTCAGAATCTTCGTAAGCGTGGACGCTGACCAGTTTTAACAGTTCCTGGACGTCGTCAAAGAATCCTTGAAAATCCAGACTTCATCCTCGCACGCGGCGCCGGTACAACCTCTCATCCTGAACTTCGAGCCGCACGCTCGGAATAACGAAAAATTCTCGCAGTAGGTATCGAGAGCGTTTCGAAAACTATGCTTCAATTCGAGGTATCACCGAAAATGCGGTAAGAAAGAAAATTTTTCTAAACTGCATAGGCAGTGAAACATATCAAATCCTTAAAGATATCTCTGCACCTGGTAGCCTGGATGACTTAACCTATGACCAAATAATTGAGAAAATCGAAAAGCATTTAAGCCCTCCTCCTAATTATCTTCTAGAGCAGCATCGCTTCCTTTCTCGTTTGCAGAATGAGTCAGAGTTAATTAGTGACTATGTCGCCTCCCTCAGGAAATTTCTGCCAAACTGCAACTTCAAATGCTCTTGTGGGCTGTCCATCTCAGACACCTTCCTTCGAGAGCAATTCATCCGGGGGATACGAATTCAGTCAATTAGAGAGAAATTGTTATTAGAAAATAACCTGACATTTCAAAAAGCCGTCGATAAGGCACTTTCTCTTGAAGCGTCTTACCGTGATAACCTTGAAATTAAAAATGGGTTCACATCAGACACAGCTGATAAGGACATTAATAAGGTTTCATATTCCAGATCTAGGGACCGTTATCGCACATCTTCGCCAAGACAATCTAGGAATCACAGTTCTTCTAAGCGCAGGTCATCATCTGCATACAGCAGGAACTCTTATCGCCGGAATGACAATGTTCATACAAAGTGTCGATCCAGGGTAGACTTCCATGAATTGGGAATCGCTGACAGGTGTATCAAGTGTGGGAAAAATAATCATTCTACTGACTCCTGCAGGACAATCTGCTCCAAACTAAAGTGTTCAACTTGCAACAAGCGCGGGCATGTAAGTATAGTATGTATCTCAACTCTAATGCGTCAATTGAAAAACTCGAAATTCAACCACATATTCAATGAAGAATTGCCTTCAGATGTAACAGACTTCAACTCAGAATCAGATTGTAACTTTTTGTCAGAAGTGGATGCCTTAAGTGCCTCAGTTAATCTTACGGATAGGCTTATGAATTCAGAGCGCTACCACGCAGAAGTAATTATACCCAAGTAGCATTTTTCAACGGAAAAATCGCGATTATCCTCGATTTTATCGGCGATAAAATCGCTAGGATCATCAACATCTGAGCGATTATCCTCGATCTTTTCGCGATTTTATCGGCCCGAAAAAATTGCGATTTTATCGCCAGGATAATCACTCAGATGCTGATGATCTTAGCGATTTTATCACCGATAAAATCGCCAAAAAAAGAGGGGTCCACGCTATTAGCCGTTTCCCGTTAGGTTCAGCCGTCAGGTCCTTTGACGAAGACGAGCGTAAAATCCCCGGAGCCTCCGCGGGGATTCGAACCCCAGTCGCCACGGTGATAGGCCAGCACTTTTCCACTAGGCTATGGCCGCTACCTATATGAGGACTTATATGTAACAACAGCGGTCGCCGACATCTGCCATTTTTAAGGCAAACGCTTTTTTCGAATTCTGGAACCCTCAAGAATGCCTGTGCAAAGTTTCAGACTTCTAGGACAATTTTTCGACGAGATATGAACTGAAAACCATGTTATTTCTAAAAACAGCAGATGTGAGAATCCACTGTTCTCCCCCACCGGCACGGCAGGACATGGTAGAGATTTGAATCCACTTGCAATAACTGCCCGCACACCGACCATGGGCTACAGGTGACACTCAAATTATACGTATCGGGGCAGTCTCGCCAGAATTGGTGATTTTTTAACTGATTTTATAATTTGTTCCTTATTTTTGTTCTAGAAGTTACAAACGGTCTAGTTTTTTGTTCAATTGTATTAAAACTTCAGCATTGACTTACTTTTGGTTCATTTTAATCGTTTCACCAGCCATAACCCTCCTGAAGGCTTTGTTTCATGCATAAAAAAACTTTTTCAGTAAAAACAGCGGATGTCACATTTTTTTCGAATCGCCGTTACTCCTGCAATTTTTCACTTTCGTAGATCGCAAAACGAGTGTTTTTTTTACAGGAAGGGTTGCTCTTCATGAAAATCTTCATAAGAATCCTCTTGGTTCTACGGGCGGCAAAGTGCATAGCTTCGAAAACCTCAAACGCGATTATCTCACAATGTGAAAACTCGACATCCGCTATTGTTACAGGTAAGTCCTCATATGATTTACGGGCGCGAATTGAAGCCTCTTATACATGGATCGGCGCTTCGCAACCTTACAACTTTTGTCATTGCGTTGACTGACACCGAGTTTTCATTGGATTTTTTTTTTTACTTTCCCTCCTCTGTATTTTATTTCATACCTTGAAATACGGTTGGTAAAATAAGGTTCTATTGGTAATCTCATAATTCTGTCTCGGTAAAATTACCAACAATATTGAGATGGCAAAATTACCGATGGACCTTGGTAAAAACGCCAAAATTGTTTATCGACTGTGGTAGAATTACCGAGATAAAATGGTAAAGTTACCGGAAATTGACTACTAATAAAAGTGGTACATATCCCTACCTAAAAAAACCAGTAAAAATACCGGTTTTTAGGTAAGCTTACCAGTCTCCCTAGGTAACATTACCAATAATTGGTAAAAAAAGTGAGATGGTAAAGTCACCAACGGACCTTGGTAAAAACGCCGAGAATTTTTTCTCAGTGTGGGCGTACCTCCCACCATCCAAACCCCACGCCCAACCTCGTATCGAATTGTTCTTACACCTCCGCTAAAGAACATCTTTCATAAGCGTCAGTCATGCGTTATTGGGCGTTGATGAGAAATTTCAATTTTATCTCTACAAAATCTCGTTCGATGAAATCGGAATTTTATCGCAATTTAATGCGATGAAATCGCAATTTATCGCGAAAAATCGCTGTCGATAAAATCGCGATTTTATTGCAATTTAATGCTATGAAATCGCAATCTATCGCGATTTTTTATCCGATAATATTGCAATAAATCGACGTCGATAAAATCGCGATACTTTCTCCGATTTTATCGAAATTTATCGCGATCACTGCTACTTGGTAAGAGGGGAAAAAGTCCTGTTTTGAAGTCGATTCCGGTTGTGGGTTCACGCTCCCACCAGAAAATTTCTTTCGTCAATTGAATTAGAATGTAAAGCTTGAGCGCGCACCACAGAGTTTCAAATCCTATGATGGTGGCCTCATTGTTCCGTTGGGTTGCGCTAAAGTCTCAGTTACGTTTAACGATATCACTGCCGAACTCTCACTTTATATTGTGCCATCTCACCTCTCACCTTTATTAGGACGGATATGGATTAGACAACTAAGAGTTAATCTAAATGATCTTGATAGCAACAAGAAATCACATCGTAGAATTAGTATTAGTTCATTCTCAGTCAATCGAATCACAGTTGCAGATATCATGCAAGATTTTCCTCAAATACAGGACGGTTTCCCATGTAATCGACCCCGAGGAGCTCAGGGAACATGAAATTTAGAGTCCTCGAAGTCGATTACATGGGAAACTGTCTTTTTCTGGAGAATCGAAGTCAATTTTGCGACCAAAGAGGAATCCTGAGAAATTTTTGGCGGGGGCGAGGCCCCCTTCCTCAGGGGATTACTTTCTGCCGTTCAGGGGGGTCTATTAGAACTCTTAGGAGTCGCTTAAGATGTAAATGTGTTCTGCTCCTCAATTTGGATGCAATCAATTTGCGATTCGGAAAGAAGCCCCGATTTTTAAAATTGGGCCCCCCCGTTTACCCCCCAAGGAGGGCTGGAGGAGCTTCGGGACCACGACATTTGGATTTCTCGAGGTCGATTACCTGGGAAACCGTCTTTTTCTGGAGAATTTACGTCAATTTTGAGACCAAAGAGAAATTATGAAGGGGGGTACTGTACCCCTTTTTAGGAGATCATTTTTGGGCCTTGGATGGTCCGATTTTGGATTTTTACGGGTCAATTCCACGTGAAATTTTCTGTGCTTTTCAATTCTGATGCGATCGATCCACAATTCGGTCGGGAACCGTGACTTTTAGCATCGTTACCCCCCCCCCCCTTTACTCCCCAAGGGGCTGTGGGGGGGTTTCAGGACCACAAAATTCGGATTCCTTGGGGTCAATTCCCTATTCAACCTCGCGGTCTCCGACTTCGTAAGACCTAAACCAACCGAGAAAAAGGCCTGGTACGGGTGGTCTGAAACACCCTGTATGTGAACAAAAAGTGGGGAAAATTCCCGGGGTCAAATGTAACCTCCCTCTAAAACCAAGCGGCAAACCTAAATTTCAAAAGCACAGGGATCTACCTTTCGCTCTCAGAGAATCGATAGAGAAGGAGTTAGCTACCCTCGAGAAGGATGGCATCATCACACCATGTCAAATTAGTGATTGGGGTTCGCCTTTTGTACCAGTCCCTAAAGACGACCACAATGTTAGGCTGTGCGTCGACTATAAGTCCTCAGTCAATCCACAGTTAAGTGATTCTCATTACCCAATTCCGAAAATAGATGAATTAATCAGTAAACTCAATGGAGCATCATCAGTCTACTGCAAAATCGACTTATTTAAAGCCTACTTGCACGTAGAGGTCGATGATAAAAGCAAGAAAATTCAAACCCTGTCAACACACTTAGGTACTTATCTTATGAACCGCTTAAGCCTTGGAATTAAAACAGCGCCAGGGCAATTTCGCGAAATTTAAGATAAACGTCTAGCCGGTCTTAAATGCGTTATAGCCTATTTTGATGACATAATCGTATACGGATCTAATTGTGAAGATTGTAGAAGGAACCTCTATGCACTGCTGAAACGTCTTCAACACCGAAAAAAAAGAAGTATTACGCTAACAACTAACGCCGCTGATTTTACGACCCAAGGTTGTTAAAAAATGTGCCAGGACGGCTTGCGTTATTTTTACAGCTTTGGTTAATGTTAAAACCACACACCTGTTACATGTATGTTCAAGAATTGAAGACGTAAAATTTACGTCCTATAAGATGTGAACACAATAATCTCAAATTGTGCAGTCAACTTCCAAGAATAGTTAAAGCAACATCCCAGGACGTAAAATTTACGTCTCGAAAGATGTAAAATTTTCCATGGGCATTTTTACAAAGGGCATCTTTGGCTGGGAAAAAAGGTTACTGATAATGTGCGATAGTGAGTGTTGCCTTGTTAGACGTTTCTATCCCTCAGGCAACTAGTGGCGGGTCTTCTCTGTCGCTGGGAGATCTCCGCGGTAAGGTCGTTCCCAATCGGTCTCCCATCTAAGTACTAACTACGCCCAACGTTGCTTAGCTCCGGTGATCGCCCGACTGCCGCTGCCGTAGAGATCCAATGCTTCGCGTGAAAATGTAGAGTGATTTAGCATTCATAAACGTCCCCAGCGTGGATTCTATAATTGAAAGCGGTGATATTCATGGAAATGTATACATTATGTCGTTTCAAAGACAGAAAAATCATAAAAAAATTAGATAAATTGTATTTATCTACTTATTTTCTTATTTATAATTTACTCATTTATTTTGAAAAAATAAATAAATAAATAAAAATTAGAGTAAAATAAAATATATGAAAAAAACTTAATAAAATAAAATATATTAAAATAAATTGACAAAATAAAATATATTAAAATAAATTGACAAAATAAAATATATTAAAATAAATTGACAAAATAAAATATATTAAAATAAATTGACAAAATAAAATATATAAAAATAAATTAATAAAATAAAATATATTAAAAAGAATTTATAAAAATATTAAAATAAATTAATAAAAAAATATTAAATTAAATTAATGAAATAAAATATATTGAAATAAATTAATAAAATAATAAAAAATTAAAATAAATTAATGAAAAAATATTAAATTAAATTAATGAAATAAAATTTATTAAAATAAATTAATAAAAAAATAAAAAATTAAAATAAATTAATAAAAAATATTAAATTAAATTAATGAAATAAAATATATTAAAATAAATTAATAAAATAATAAAAAATTAAAATAAATTAATGAAATAAAATATATTAAAATAAATTAATAAAAAATATATTAAAATAAATTAATAAAATAAAATATCTTAGATAAATTAATAAAATAAAATATATTAAAATAAATTAATAAAATCAAGAGTGGCGGTAGCCACCCCCGGTCGAGGAAAATGACGTCCTACTAAAGTCCCGATAACAAACGGGTGGCCGACACTCTTAGTCACAGGCAACTCCCTTAATCTGAAAATTGATTCGATTGCATTCGAATTCAGCCCAAACGGCGGCACGGATTCCAACGATCTTGGTATCTACGGACGCATCTCAATTAGGCCATGGTGGAAGAGTTTCAATAAGATCCATTGAGTTTTCAAAAAGTTATAAGCACTTAATGACCCAAAACAAGGAAAATTTTACTTTTTACTTTGCCGGGAAATTTGAATTTCAAGAATCCAGGGTACTGAGAAAGTCACTCAAACTCCGCGATAACGGTAAACCTTAGACCCATAAAAGTGGGTACCTAAAGAATCGTCATGTTACCGTGTCCACGGGTTTTTACAGTTTTGTAACATTCCTAGTGATCTTAAAGAGAAATTACGGAAAATACGACTAAACTGCCCGTCATGATCATCTTTAACAACAGATTTCTCGCTTACCCGGCCGCGGATTGTAATGGAGCCTACATAAAGGGCACTCCGTGAAGATGTGAGGATTTCATTTTGCCTCATAAAAAAGCGCTTTATCTCACGGATAATCCAGCATCCGCTTACATCCTTCAAAATTTTAGCTATAATTTTTGAATTTAGAAAAAAACCAGTAATATAATGGTTCAACGCCATTGGTTCATTCTGTTCAGGTTCGTCCGAGTTTCGGGAACGAAATTCCTGTCGTCGTTATCAACCTCCATCTACTGTATTTATTTGTGAATAATGAACAGATGTACTTTAAAAGTTCAATTCATTTTGGATCCTAACTAATATTACACACTTATATTATTACGCCCACTTTTATCCCGATACACTACTTCATTGGTTTCTTAAAAATCTCAAGTATTTCTGGTCGGTCGTTGCCAACCTCTTTAACTAGTTGTGAATAGATTTACCTAATTTGGATAAGAGTTTAATTCTCTGTAGATGCTAACTACTATATTTACATACTCATATTATTACGTCTCACGTGTTCTACTGGAGCCCGATGTACTATAACCTTAGTTTCTCTTAAAATTTTCAAGTGGTATCTTTATTTTATTGAACGAAAATGTGACAAATTTTTGAGTGAGGTTATGTCGTCATGTTTATGTCAGTACCTGACCTAAGCGATAGATGTAATTCCGGTAAATTACGTTAACGAAATTACACCGAAATTTTGCCAAACTCTAAAGAGGAAGCAGCATTTACATCACAGAATGAATGCTCGTGACTAAAGTCTAAAAATTACTGGAATATGAGCCTCGGCCTTCACATGCGACTGTCACTGAACTTCGACCAAAATTTATTCGCTCTATATCTTGCCATCAACCTATGTGCTCTGGAGTGATTATGCTTCTCTGAAGTGTATGTTATTTACATTAAGAACATGTTTCCTTCATGATTTATCTTGGAATCCTCCTATCTCTTCTACCGTTCTTGTTACGCGTGGCTTGCGAACCTGAGTATGTGAGGCACAATTCGATCCCTTTTCGGAACAGTTCAATCATAGGTCAACTTAATGTCACATAATCAAAGGTCTTTGACTGTGAGCATTTGCTCAAATTGGTTTCTTCTGAGTCGCTTTGATTTTGCGTCAGGAGTTGTTAGAAACTTCATTTTGCCCAACAATGTATAACAAGGTCTTTAATGAAAGGTATGTACCCGTTTTATTCTCATAATTTCATAAGTTGATGATAAAAATACAATGAAGGCTTCATTTTCTTGCATAAATTGCTGTGTGAAATGGGTGCGTCCTTCCCTCCTCTATTTAAAAGAGTAACAGAATGTATCGCCCATCTGTTTAGAGGACTTCAGTATTAAGATACGTAGGTAGGTGTTCCTGTCTAGTTCCATTGCAATAAGTGTGATTGTGTTATTCAAGGCTAAATACAATTAGACCCCATGGTATCAATGTAATCATAAATGCCTCTCCACTCTTACCAACTAGGTGCGGCATATCCTCCGATCAAGCGATGGAGATTGCCGTCTCAGTAGGTATGAGGGTGAGCCTACGAACCCAGGTATGGTGACCGTAAGTACCGCTTTGGCCTCTCACATTCAGATAAGCCTTTTTTTCTAATGAACTCATGCCAATACTTAGATCTCCAGACTTATTTACTGCATTAAGAACACATAAGATAATAAATTAAATAGGTCAAGTCAGTTGTCAATCTTTATACCAAGTGCAGGTACCAACATAATTTTTTGTCATTGGGTGGACAAAGGACACTAGCTGCAATGCAGCGATTCATAGATTCAATTGTTCCCAACCGATCCGTGATTTGGCATCACTCCTTTGGATAAAAAGATCACGATATTTCCATTATTATTAATTAAAAACATCATTTAATTTGACAACAGTTCTGTGTGCGTTTCCCACTGTCTGAAGTTCAGTAAAAATAAGGACTCAATTGTGGTGGCCACATTCTTCTAGAGTACCTGTATAGCGAGAGTATGGACAGATGTGAAACTCCGAAAATCCATCAGGCCTTCACCGATGCTTCTGCGAATAAAGTTAGGGCCCAGAAATGCAGCCAACCTATGAATTTCAATTATCCAGAAAGATTTACTAATACTATTGTTACGAACCGTCGTTTATTAAGCACGTGTTTGACTCCGTTTTTGCATAAATTTACTCAATTTTCCGGAAGAACGCTCATTTATGTACATTCTTGGGCATCTTGGTTAGAATTGGAACCTGCAGACTGGCAGTGAAATTTTGTGCGTTGGAAGTTGGTTAGAAGGGTGGCTGCACTTTTGGGCCCTAAGCCCTCCATGAAGCGATCTGTCCATACTCTCGCTATACAGGTAGGTACTCTACATTCTTCATGATGCAGTTAGAGTTACTTCTCAACCAATGAACACCTGCAGATTCGTTTCGAAATCAGCATTGGTGCGCTCTCTCGCGGCTAACGCCGAAACCCTAGTTTTCACTTTCACTTTTCTCCACCAGTAGCGCTGTGTGAACCCGACGGCACTTATCATCATTGTGGCTTATGGAGAAATCAAGAACTACTTGTGTTTTTTCGACATTTTTAATTCAATCATTATTAATTTTTGCAAATTTTGCTGCAAACGGGTAGTTAAAGCCATAGTGAATCCATTAATGTATCATACTCTTGAATAATATTCCAAAAAGGAAGTAAATTGAGACTTAAACCAAGTGTGAACCGACAAGCATTTCTTATCACGGCGGCTTACGGGAAAAGCAACGACTGCTTGTGTTTTTTCGACATTTTTTAAGTCAATCGATATTAATTTGTGTAAATTTTGCTATAAATAGATGGTCAAAGCCATAATAAATCCATTCATGTATGTTACTCCTGGATTTTATTCATATAGGGATTTAATTTCTGACTTATACAAAGTGTGAACCAAACCGGCATTCTAACATGGTGGCTTATGGAGAAATCAACAACACTGCTTGTGTTTTTTCGACGCTTCGGTTTTGCTAGTTCTTCGTACAGCCAGATCTTTACGTACTTATTCACCCAAAAACGACCTGATATAAACTACAAAAACCCTCAAAAACATTTTTCGGGCAAAAAATCCGGTCGAGGAAATTGACGTGTCACTTCCTTTTAATCAAGTATAAGATAGGCAAAAACCTTTGATGAATTCCCAAGGTCCACTAAGACTAATAATCATCAAAAAGTTCAAAAAAAAAAAAATAAATCCCTTGCCAAAAATAAATAAAAAAAACCGATTTTGAGATAAATCCCTCGAATGAACTTGAAATCACAAAATCGGTCGAGGATGTCAACTAAAACTTTTCCCCCTTTAATTATGAGCTCCGCAAGAAGCGTGACTCGCTTGTACCTTTTCATACACGAGCCGCACGAATTCATCTCTTCTTCTCTCCTCTCCTTCCGTCCATGGACAGAGGTCCAAAATTTTTCGGATTTACTGACGCGACCGGCTGCGGCTCGGTGCGTAAACATGGGTGGATTATACTAAGATCACACATAAGTCAGAGAGAAACACGTACAACCTGTCAACTTAAGTGGGGCTCATTCCGTGAAGGGACTCAACTCCTCCACTATAACAATTCCACTAATATTTTTGCGATTCAGAAATCCCCTCACTTGTCCGGACCTAACGTGTCTGTCGAAATGTCATCCAATGGTACAGATGTATTTTATACTTAACTGATAGAGTGTAAGAACAATTATTACTTACAACCTACCTACCGTCCAAAGCAAATGGTAAGCTCCCTTAAAAAAAAAATCCATGTTTCAGATGAATCATGTTTCGAAAAAGTCTAACATGTGGTTATGGAAAAATGGGTCGACTGGTGAAATTGCAACCGACTTGAAGCCGACATCAGGGATGATAAGAAGGCACCGATTCACTGAGAGCATCGAGCCGCAGCCGGTCGCGTTAGTAAATCCGAAAAATTTTGGACCTCTGTCCATGGACGGAAGGAGAGGAGAGAAGAAGAGATGAATTCGTGCGGCTCGTGTATGAAAAGGTACAAGCGAGTCACGCTTGTTGCGGAGCTCATAATTAAAGGGGGAAAAATTTCAGTTGACATCCTCGACCGATTTTGTGATTTCAAGGGATTCGAGGGATTTATCTCAAAATCGGTTTTTTTTTATTTATTTTTGGCAAGGGATTTATTTTTTTTTTTTTTTGAACTTTTTGATGATTATTAGTCTTAGTGGACCTTGGGAATTCATCAAAGGTTTTTGCCTATCTTATACTTGAAAAGGAAGTGACACGTCAATTTCCTCGACCGGATTTTTTGCCCGAAAAATGTTTTTGAGGGTTTTTGTAGTTTATAAAATATATTAAAATAAATTAATAAAATAAAATATTATAAAATAAAGTAGTAAAATAAAATATATTAAAATAAATTAATGAAATAAGATATATTAAAATAAATTAATAAAATAAAATTTATTTAAATAAATTAATAAAATAAAATATTATAAAATGAAGTATTAAAATAAAATATATTAAAATAAATTATGGTTTTCGTAAAATGCTAGTATCAGACAACGCTTCATACTTTACCTGTCCAGAATTCAAAAATTACTGTAAATCCGGGGGAATTTTTCAGAACTTTACAGCGCCAGGGCACCCTGCGACAAACGGGCTCGCAGAAAAGATGGTCCAAACGCTCAAATCAAAACTCAACAAAATGGACAATGAGCCGGGATCGATTCAAACTAAAGTCCAAGAAATTCTCTTTAAGGCAAGAGCAACACCCTTGGTTAACGGTAAAAGCCCAGCAGAAAACTATTTGCACCGCCCTCTCAGAATTCGCCTCGATGCGATTCGCAAATTCGAGCCTCAAAAAAACCCAGTATCAAATTCTCCAAGCAGGTCCTTACCAGTGAATGCAAAAGTTACTGCACGCATTTACGCAAACAACAAACCGTAATGGGCATTTAGGACAATTCTTGAAAAACTTGGAAACCTCCATTATTTGGTAATACTGAACTCCGGCTACGTCTTTAAGAGCCATATTGGCCAATAGCGGCTCACTAGCGTGAGTCAGCCGCACCGAAAAGAAGAGCTAACCAAATCCCATCCGAGAAAAACAGGAATTCCTCAAATCGTCAAGAAAAAAGTTTCGTTTGCAGAAGCACCACACTTCTTCGAATTCTATCGAGTGTGAAGTAATTTGGACCCGAATATCGATCTTTTACCCTACCTTAAATGTTAGATCGAACGGTCCATCGCAGGTTACAACACGTCCCTGAAAACAATACGGTGGATCCCCATAAGATTATTATTGATCGATTGATTTTATGCTTCCTAACTGTTTTGGAGGCTTCCCATTGGTCTCATTGTATTTTTAATCGAAATGTAACGGATTGGTCTCGTCAAAAAAATCGTCTAGGACGCACCGTTCTCGAGATATCGAGCAAAAATAATTAACTCTCCTATTAAACACGCTATTCCATGTGGTGTTTGGGTGCCACAGAGCGTCAGAGTGCGTTGTAGGAGAGACCATTCGCGATCCACGAACAGACAGTTAGTTCACGATGAATTTTGAACTCTGGACGGAGCGAGGACCGCAATTTACGAAGGCCACGAAGAAAACCGCGTATACACATAAGATAGGTATGTGTCATAGACGTGTTTATAACATCAGACATACAACCGGTTAATAGTAAAAGTCAAGAATCCATTTATTCAAACAAGCATAAAAACTCGTATATACATATAGGATACGCATGCGACTTAGGTAAAAGTTGGATTTACTCGAAAACGAAAAGTCGTATCAAAATTCAGTCTGAACAGTTTTCCGATCTTCGATAGTGTAAAAGAATCGTATCGGGCTGGGTTGGATCGGAGGAGGGTAATTTTCCGGAAATATTTTCCAGCGTAGGACTTAGAAAATTTTTTAAAATCCCGAATCAGACCCTCCTCTCCAGTCACCGATACCAGCCCCATCTTGGAGGCTATGGTCTATTGATCCCGAAAATATTACAAGTTTTCGATTCATCAAACTGAAATTGCAATATACAATCCCAGTTGCTTATTCCAAAACACAAGGTTCGGATCCACATCTCCAAGCGCACACCACTAAAAATTGAAATTCCCGGATCAGACGCTACTCTGCAGTCACTGATACCGGTCCCATCCTGGAGGATATGGTCTATGCGACTTATGTAAAAGTTGGATTTTCTCGAAAACTAAAAGTCGTATCAAAATTCGGTCTGTACAGTTTTCCGATCTTCGATAGTGTAAAAGAATCGCATCGGTCCGCTACGGATCGGAGGAGGGTAATTTTCCGAAAATTTTTTAATTTCCCGAATCAGACCCTAATCTCCCGTCTCCGATACCAGACCCATACTGTAAGATATGGTCTATCGTGGATGCCGTCAAAAGTTTACAAGTCCGAAATCTCGAAAACAAAAAGTCGTATCAAAATTCGGTCCGTACAATTTTCCGATCCTCGATAATGGAAAAGAGTCGCATCAGTCCGCTACGGATCGGAGGAGGGTAATTTTCCGAAAATGTTTTAATTTCCCGAATCAGACCCTACTCTCCAGTCTCCGATACGAGGCCCATACTGGAGGATATGATCTATTGGCTGAGGGCTCATCTCATGCACTTTTGAAGATGATTGCACGTTTTTAAGTTGGGCTCGTACCCGTTTTTATGAGTTGGAGTTCGGAGCACTTTGTTTTTAACACGCAGAATGGACAATGTGATGCCGACCGCTGCTATTTGCTGCACAAGTGATAATGTCGGAAAATTCTTGCTTTACTGACCTCACAGCGGTAGAGGGCTCATCTCATGGAAGTTTGAAGATGATTGCACGTTTTTAAGTTGGGCTCGTACCCATTTTTATGAGTTGGAGTACGGACCACTTTGTTTTTAACTCGCAGAATTTTTGATATGAATTTTAGGTAAGTGAAATTCACGTAAACACTTGATTTACCAAGCTTATTTTTCTTCAGTATTATTTTCGTTATTTTTAATATATTTTTTACGTAAGTAAATGTTTTGTAATTTCCAATATTTTTTACGTAATTTTACCAGGCTAGAGAAAAAAATTGATAAAAAAAAGATGTACAATTGATCCTATGGTTAACGCCCTAAGGACATTTTTACGTAAAAAAGACAGAAATGTATATAAATTTACGTTTTTTTTTTTTTTTAAATGTGAAAGCGTTCTAAGGGACTTCAACCATGGGATACATATTACATCTTTTGTATTAATATTTACAGCTTTTTAAGTAAAAAAAAGGTTAAAGTTTATCTTTTTTTGTGGGGAAAAAAATCTTACTTACTTGGGATGGTATCAACCAAATATGGTATCTAGTAATATGAGATCAGTTCCGATGGGAGCCGCTCAAAAATTACACATTATACCCCCGTTTTACATGGGGGATTCTCTTAATCAAGATCACAACAAATTGAAGTAGGCATCGCACAGAATTTTTGTTATAAAATTCATGCTCCCGTACCGACAAACTCATGAAACTGGTGTGAAGGACCGATTTTTGTGTAATAGCAAGCAGCGCTGGGTAGGGTGGAGCAATTTCGACTTTAGGAATTCTTTTGACTGTCAGTGAAAAAAGTTGGGAAATGGGCTGACTTTAATGTAGAAAAAATTTCAGGCCGAAATTCCGATTTCTTGCTGGCGCGCCGAAGCCTAAAAGACCTAAATTTTGAAATTGGACATTTGAGGCTTGATGTATATAGTTTCCCATCGGAATTAACGAGTTGCGGTCCTTAAGAGTGATAATTTCTTCCGTTTGACAGTATCTATGACTGAAAATCGAGAATCTGCCATTTTTATGCGCGTGAGTCGACGCGAGAGCGAGCGCGCCCGGGAGACGGCGCCGCGACGCTACACCTGCCCCGCGCGTCGCCGCTACCACCTGCCACTGTCGTGTTGCATGCTGCATCTCGCAGCCTTTTATTATATTTAATGGCGCCACTCAATACACAAACCAACAAATGTGCCTAAAACAAATGTTGCTTTAATGATCCTTGTTAGATTTTGCTTTGAAAAAATGTGAAGTTCATTGACAATTTTAACCTATAGGTAAACAGATATTATCTGAGTCTGTACTAATTTTTCGTGTCTAAAACCGGCATCTGAAGCCTCAACTCGATCTTTGCCCTTATGCAGCCGTCTCGACTGTTGGCAGAGAAGCATTTTCTCAATGCCTCAGTGACGAGTTGGACGGTGCGCTCCACATTTTGCGTATGACACGGTATGTGCTTGAAATCAATGTTTAAAGGAACGCCAGTTCGAACGTATTTTATAATTTCTTCAGTTGAGGTGAACTGGAGCATGGGTGGTTCGATAATCTCACAGCCATTCAGGTCCACCAGTTCTTGGTATGTCGTTTCTTCAAAGTTAACGGGCGGGACTCTGAATTTCCGTACAGCTCCAGCTTTGCGTGTATTTTCGCAAAGCTTCAGGATGCATGCCAATGCCTCCTCCTTGATAATTTGATCTTCATCGGCCAACATTGCCAATAAAACATTTTCTGGATGACCGAAGTAACCATTATCCCACCTATAATAGTTACCGGATCTATGTCAGCAATTCTTTCGTTCACGATAAATATCGTTAGATTTACGTTAGCTGTCTCAAATGTTGTAATTTTGTCCATTTTGATTTGATGAAGAACTGTATAGATTTTCGGTTAAATCGCATTTACCGTTTAATGAACGGTAATTAACGTAAGTGCCCTACTCAAGCTGTTTTCCACTAAACTGTTTTTACGAAAGTTCCATTCCTCGGTTTCCTTGGTAACCTTTGTTTGCTATCAGCTGATGTTTTATTTCCATTTCTCGGCCAAGTCAACGGATTTTATACTTTTTTTTTTTTTTTTTTTTTTTTTTTTTTTTTTTTTTAAATCATTGGCAGGTTAGTTCTAATTTTTTTGCAAGCATTTATTCTACCCCTCCCCTCAGAGCTCATTTTTCTAACTCCCGTAGCCCCCCCCCCCCCATTAATTTTATTTATATTTTGTTTTCTTATGGCATGCCTTGCACCCCTACCATCATATTTTGGGGTTTCATTCGTAGGGATAAAATATTGTATTGTATATAGATCTTCGATATACCGTTCGATATAAAGCAGGATAGACAGGGATAAGACGGAATTTATTGATATTCACCGGGATAAAAGGTAGGAATTTTAAGAAAAGGGGAATAATCAGTGTGAAACGGGGTAGATAGGAATTAAACAGGATAGATAGTGATAAAACAGGGTAACGTCTATCGATCTTCGATATATAGTTCGATATAAAATATGATAGACATGGATAAAACGGGATGGGGAACGACATTGATATTAATTGAGTTAAATGGAGGAAGTTTGAGAAAAGGAGAATAATCAGTGTGTAACCGTAAAGATAAGGATAAAACAGGATAGGTAGGGTTATCCCACCCTTCGATACATCGATCTTTGTTTATCGATCTTTGATAAATTGTCCGATATGAAACAGGATGGGAAAGTGGCATAATCAATTTGAAACGGGATAGATAGAATGAATCAGGATAGATATGGGTAATATTTGATATAGGTAGGTAGGGATAAAACGGGATGTATTGATATTAACCGGGATAAAAGGGATGTTTATCGTGTTTGAAGATTTTGCTGTGGTTGATGTGTTTGATGTATTTGTTGTGTTTGCAGTGTTTGTCATGTTTGTACCCCCCCCCCCCCCAATCCCCCCCTTCTAAAATTTTACCTGATTAATATTTTGAAACAAAACTTCGGGAATGTTTAAAGATCAATGTAAACTACTTTCAGGGCCCCCCAAATTTTTTGCCCCCCCCCCTTCCCGGGAAAGGGGCTACGGGTCCCAATTTTTTTTTTCAAACGGCAACATCTCCTTTGTGACACATCAATTCATAGAGAATTAAAAAAGAAAATTTTAGGCACAAACCGCAAGTCAAACTCTTGATTTTTGACAAACTGGCCGCCGGTCAAATTTCAAAATATCGGAAATCTAAATCCCCGTTTTCGTCGATGGATTGGGATGAAACTTGGTTCTCATAGGTTTTTTGGAACGAGAAAAACGATTCTGGCATTATTTTTCCGGAAAATGTTTGTCCTTTTCAAAATGGCGACGGTCAATATGGTGACCTTGAGAGGCAAGAGAATAAATTAGGCTGCTTATCGGTGAATTTGCATGAAACTTGGTATCAGGGGACACTTCGGCATGAAAAAGACGAATCTGTCATCAGATTCTTCGAAATTCTGAATAACTTCAAAATGGCGAGGAAAATGGTGGAAACTTGGTATTACGGACGTTTACGGATGGATTCGCATGCTACCATTTTGAAAGTATTTGAAATTTCAGAAATGCATTGCGGAAGAGGCATGTTTTGTCGAACCAAAAACCAACAGGACCCAGAGTTTCATTCGCATTCAACCGTAAACGTCCGTAATACCAAGTTCCTGCATTTTCCAGATGCAAAAGGATTGATAAGCATAAAACTGCATTTATTCCGTTTAATCTAAGTTCATCCTAATTCAGTAACATTCATCCTCGCCGGACAAAGAATTTGATTTTAAATTAATTGAATTTTAAATAAATTAAATGTGTCGAGTTTTATAAATTGAGATTAAGATAAAAAAAAAAATCTAATCACATATTGGTAGGTTATAGGTTATGTTACACTTTTTTTGTCTGCCGGATCAAGATCCCCTTCACGCTCTTAACCTCTCACCATAAATTGTGCTGAACACTTATCAAGTGGATTGCCGATCTCTCCAATTAAAAAGAAAAAGAAAAAAAAAATGTTTACCAAACAGGAAAAGATTACAGTAACGTCATTTCAGTTCACCTTAAATTTCAAGGTAGGCAACACGAGTTTCTGCGTGGTTGAATGGCGGTATTGTCGTCGTGAAATGATAGTTTGCCTTCAATGATCAGTGTAGGCAACACAAGCTCTCACGTGGTCGAAGAGTGGTATCACCGTCCGTGCAATAGACGTTCTCTGTCTGCTAATTTTTTTTTATGTCATGTCGGGACCGCGTTTGTCAGTAAAGTAGTCGCTTTTCTTAACTGATATTCATTAAGCTGTTTTTATTTTTTTTTTTTACTTCCCGTTCGAGCACATGAACACTAAAAGAGAGAGATGAGGATGATGATTATGATGCTGATGCTGATGATGACCATGAAAAAAAAGGATAACAACGAATGGTGCAGAACAAGAAGAGTGAAAGAAAATAAGCTAGAATAAATTTAGAGAGAAGAAGAGGATAAGTAATGAAAGTGGGAGAAGCAAACAGACAGAAGAAATGAAAAGTAAAAAGAAGAAAGCAGTAAGAGGGAGATTGAAATAAAATAAGAACGTGGAAATAGTGGAATAGCTGTTTCATCGTGAAATTGCACGATTACTTGGAACGTTTTTTAAAAATAGCATTTCACCAAACTGGAGAAGATAAATTAACGTCATTTCATTTCGCCTTCAATTTCACTGTAGGCAACAGGAGCTTCCGCGTGGTCGAATAGCGGTATCGTCGTGAAATGGCACGCTCACTCAGGCAAAATAAGCTCCCATGTGGTCGAATAGTGGCATCATCCCCGAAACAATATCGGCCTAATGCTCCCCGTAACTAAATGTATGGTGAAGCATCTAGACCCGTGATTTCAGTCACTGGCTTTCCGCTAGTTCTGAAATAACGGGCTGAACTTGACTATATCCTTGACTTCTTCTGGTTGGTCTGAGACCAATCTAACTGTCTTTAAAAGATATTTTGCACCAGATGAAGATTTATGATCACGCTTAATGTTGAACCACATTTGACCATAAACATTTACAATGTAGTTTGCAAAATTCGTAGAGTGTCTGTCAGGCATTCCTCAGCAATATACAGTCTTAAAATTCTATTATCTGTCGTCAGCCATCTGACATGTGTCATATTGCCTGGATCTCTTTCTGCTAGTTCGGGTGGACAATACCTTTCGATGACCGCGATGGTTATTTCATACAAATATTTCTGATCGGTGCCGAGAATTGCTGGGTCTTGAATTCGACTTGGTACGACTTCTTTGTTTGAGTTACTACGTCTAAGAAAATCTCTAGTAAATCTTGATTATGCAATGATTTTAAAACAACATGAAAAAAATTCAATCAACTCATTATTGTTGTTCATAATTGTTGAAGCACATGTGAAGCGTTTTCAATTCTCTGTGAAAGTTTGATTGCATTAAATTAACATAAAACTTTTTTATAAACAATATTTTTGGTTTTACAAGTTGGTTGTAGAACAAACAAATTTTCTGGAGAACTAACTCTTGAAAAAGCTACGTGCACCTGTCCATGTGAAAAGCAATCATGCCTTAGATCTACACCAACTGTTTTTAACGTTTGACCTTGTGATTTATTTATGCTGATCGCAAAACAAAGTTTCACAGGGAATTGAAAACGCTTAAATTGGAACGGCAAATTTGATGGAATTATAGGAATTTGGGGAATGAATACAGTTTCTCCTTCATTTGGGCCTGTAATTATTTTTGCTTCAATTAAGTACTTATGTAAAGCAATAATAATTAATCTGGTACCATTGTACAATTTAGGAGGTTTTAGATTTCTTAAAAGCATAATGGGTACACCACCCAAGTAGCATGGATTGCAATTTCATTGCAATGGATTGTGAGTTGATTGCAATTTTTGCTTGTTGCCTATACGTTCATTTGAAGGCGCTTAAAAAGTTGCAATTTTATTGCAATAAGTTTGCAAGAAATGTAGATTATGCTTGTTGCCTAACCTTCTTTTTCAAGGCACTATAAAGACTGCAATTTCGGTGCAATCATGTTGCAACAAATTCACGCCATGTGCCTGGCATCCAATTCTCTAGTTGTTTTAAAGTTTTTTCGACTTAAATGTCTCACCTAACCCATATAGCCCAACATATTTTGAAAATATTGTCACCTTTATCAAAATATTTTCATGGCAATATTGTAATTAAAATATTTTCAAAATATTTTTAAAACATTTTAAAGGAATATTTTGAAAATGTTTACAAAAAATATTTTTAAAATAATTCAAAAATATTGCCTGTAAACATGCATGTTAAAAATATTCCTTAAGAAAGTTTTGAAAATATTTTAAAAATATTTTTTGAAAATATTTTTAAGTTCTCAAGTTAGTATGTGGTGTAATTTACACCGGTGTAAATTTAGTGTGAGTACCTATTACGTGATATCGAAAAAAAAATCAGACAAAAAAAATATGAAAAAAATAAATAACACGAAAAAAAATAAATAATAGGCAAAAGAAAGAAGCCTGAGAAAAACGGCGTTAATCAAATCTATGATGAATGTTGAGCCACGCACTGACGCAATGCATGCGATAACAGCCTTAACAGGCGTGATTTCAACCCAGCTCATCATCAGCTCCCTGTAGCTCAGTGGAAGAGTGCTCCGCTATGACATTCGCGGGTCGGGTTCAAGCCCACTCAAGGGCGTCCGGTATTTTATGCTGCTAAATGTCGTAGGACATTAGGTAAGCATGGGTTCGAATTATTATAATTTCCCCGGAAAATTTAGGGGTTGAAATTTAAAGGTCGTCAATATTGAAATTTCTTTGCAAAAAAAAAAAAATTGCAACTTTTTTACAATGAGGGGGTCAGATGTTGTAAAATAATTGCAATTTTCTTGCAAGAAAGTTGAAATCATCTGGAAATTTTATTTCATTTAAATTGCAATTTTTTCGTTGCAAAATGCTACTTGGGCAACCTTTAAATGCAATGTATGTGGAGAACAACCAGCAGGATTTAAAGTGTTTAAAAATTCAACAGGATAGTGAGCTGCATTTTCAATCTCAGTTGTTGAATCAATTGATAAGTAAGTATTTTCCGGAGATTCAATATTTTTCAAACGTAAGTTGTTAATTTCAAGAACGTCTTCATTCCTGGCAGACAAAATTGCTCTTTCTTCAAACGATGAATAATGAATTGATTGAATTTTTTTCATGTTGGGATAAATTTTTGCAATTAACTCATAAATTGAATTAACAACTACACACGTGTTATCATCCAACACAATTCTATAACTTCATACCTTGTGTCGTTGCCAATCTCCAACAAAATTTGAGCAAATTTCTCCATATTTTTTTCAGAAAGTAAATGCATTGTTGCCAAATATATATAAAAAAATTCTAAAGAATATAGTGACAATATTAATGTACTTACGAATTTTTACATGATATAATGAAAAAGAAAATAGCGCGCCAGTACTTCTTCTTTTCTTTTTCCAACTACATTTTTTTTAACTCCTCCTTACTTTCGTCAGCTCCAGCGCCTAATGCTCTTAGCTTCACATTTGGACTGCATTTTGCAATTTGAACTTATAAATTCTGGCTCATTTGAAGAAACACTTATAGGCAAAGGGAAACTAATGGCACATACGTTGTTTTTAAACAAGGCCGGAATTTATAGTTCCTAATTGCAAAATGTAGTCAATTTCACGTTCGCTCTTTAACTCTTTGACAATCATGTAAAAAGACTTTAAATAAATTTTACCTAAAGCGAGTTATTAAAAGACACGGTGTTCGACAAAATTTTCGTTGTCCACATCTCAGATTCAAACTTTAACATTTCCCCTTAAAAAAACTAATTAAAAACAAATGTAATCTATATTATTATAGTCTATTATATATATTATAATCTAATTATTACAACGCCAATCACATAATGTTCGCAACTCAAAAACGCATAAAATTAGTTCTAGGAACAAACATTATATACCAATTAATTCAGCTCAAACAATTTTATAAGTTTTTTCAGTCTACTTGTGCCTCTAAAAACTATTGGACTGTTGAAGGGGGGGGGGGGGAGAGAGGAAGATTATCATAGCATAGTTGAATGAGACCTATGTATAGGTCTATGTAAAGGTCATAAAAAAAACATATACAAAAAGAAAGAGTACATAACAAATAAACAAATGGATTTCGTGAAGGAGACATGCTGGCTAATAAATATAATATTATAGTGTAATACTATATTCAATACTTACGATGAAAAATGTCCACGTCAAAGTCGACATCCAAAATGAAGTTTTCAAGAGACTTGTAAAACTCTACTGGAACCTCACCTTTAATTGTCCACATACAGTTAAAGCCATTACACCTCGCAACGAAAGACTTGTCAAAAAAATTCACTTTTACTTCCACTTTTGCATTAAATGTGTTTCTTACTAATAAGAGGACATATACAATCCGCCAAATTAAATATCAGTATTTTTTCCAAGAAATTAAAATCAATCTGCGAATAAATACAACTTCCCAAAAAAAGTGATGAAATAAACTTTAAAAAATCACGTTCATCTTGCAAACGAACCATTTCACAGAATGAGAATCTTCTTTTAAAAAATCCATGGTAACTATAAGAAATAGTGTGTCTTTGCTTTGAGTTTTTTTTCTTTCCTTTTTTTGGTCATCTTTATTTAAAAAATGAATATGCATTAAATCTCCCTCCCCTTTCCCTCTAATTACATCAACTTTCAAGAATGAACGCAGAACATTCTTAACACATATGAAAATATAACGTGAAATTACAGATTTCGTGATTTCGGCAACACTGCTCCGGTCCGGAATCTCCAAAATTAGACAGAAAAAAACAGCCGATCGAGACGCAATAAAAGAAGGGAAACCACGACGACCAGACGACGACGATCGATCGCGGAACACCACTCTAACACACGGATCACCCTTTTTTAGCGTGTTTTCAACCCTTGGAATCAAAATTTCGAAAATCGGAAGACAAATTGCACCCCTTCAGCACGAACCGCACATGCGTACAAAGTTTCAAGGAAATCCGCCTTCGGGAAGTCACTGAAACATTGGGTACAAAATTGGGGCCTCTCCTTTATAGTTTTAGATAGATTGCATCCGTTACTAAGGTTCTTCCTTTCTTCCAACATTGCCACGGTTAAATCTTTCATCACCTCTCAATGCTCCATCTTTGTACGTTTTGAAGCCGCGCAAAGATGCGCGGCACCGTCTCCCGGGCGCGCTCGCTGTCGCGTCGACTCACGCGCATAAAAATGGCAGATTCTCGATTTTCAGTCATAGATACTGTCAAACGGAAGAAATTATCATCCTTAAGGGCCGCAACTCGTTAACTCCGATGGGAAACCATATGCATCAAGCCTCAAATGTCCAATTTTAACATTTAGGCCTTTTAGGCTTAGGCGCGCCAGCAAGAAATCGGAATTTCGGCATGAAATTTTTTCTACATTAAATTCAGCTTATTTCCCAACTTCTTTTCACTACCCGCCAAAAGAATTCCTAAAAAAGTCGAAATCGCTCCGGTACCCACCTGCGTATTGCACTGTCGGCCTTTCTTTAGCAAGGGACGTAATCTTTGAACGGCCATAGAATTTCAAATTATCGGCATTATTCAAGATTTTAAAATCATAAAATCATGCATTTATCTACTGTAGAGAAAAATTGAATGAAAAAGTGGTTAAAATAATTTAAATATCTCTGTTGATGTAGTAGCCCGGAAGTCTAGATGCCTTGATGAAGTGGCCTAGGGGGCCTTATCCTGAATTGATGCATGATCATCGCATGACAATTGGATCATATTAGATTAGGTAGTTAATATTGAAAGTTGCATATCGGCGGGAAAGATCGGATCGTGAGATTGATCTTTCAAAAGATCGATTCTACAGGGTGTTCGAAAAGTCCCCTCCCCCCTCTAACTTTTGACCTAATTGAGGTGGAGATTTGAAACTTGGAAGATGTTCCTAGATCAAAGGGATCTACTTTTTGACCCCCCCCCCCAAAAAAAAAAAATTTTGGGGGGGTTACAGACCCTAACTTTTTTTTTCAAATGGGAAGACCCCCTTTGTGATACCTCGTTCGAAAGAGCATAAAAAAAGAAAATTTTTCGCGCAAACCCGAAGTCATTTTCTCAAACCGTTTCAAAATGTCGGCCGGTCAAGGTTCAAAATGACCGAAAATTAGCACCTCTGCTATTTGCACATGGATTTGCTTGAAACTCGGTGTCTGGGGGTATTTTGGCACGAGAAAAACGAATTCAACGTTATATTTTTAAACAAATCCTAATATTTTAAAATGGCCGCCAATTAAAGTTCAAAATGGTCAACAATTGGCAACCTCGACCTTTTGCCAATGGATTCGCCTGAAACTCAGCTTATCGTTTTCCTCCTACCTAGATACCCCCGAACGCCGAGTTGCAGGCGAATCCATTGGCAAAAAGTCGAGGTTGCCAATTGTTGACCATTTTGAACTTTAATCGGCGGCCATTTTGAAAAACTAGGGTTTGTTTAGTAATCTAACGTCGAATTCGTTCTTCTCGGGTCAAAATACCCCCAGATACCGAATTTCAGGTGAATCCATTGGCAAAAAATCGAGTTTGTCAAATTTTCGGCCACTCTGAGCCTAAACCGGCGGCCATTTTGAAAAATTAGGGTTTTTTTAAAAATCTAACATCAAATTCGTTTTTCTCGTGTCAAAATACCTCCAGATACGGAGTTTCAAGCAAATCCATGTGTAAATAGCAGAGGTGCCAATTTTCGGCCATTATGAACTTTGACCGGCCGCCATTTTGAAACGGTTTGAGATAATGACTTCGGGATTGCGCGAAAAATTTTCTTTTTTTATGCTCTTTCGAACGAGGTATCACAAAGGGGGTCTTCCCATTTGAAAAAAAAAAGTTAGGGTCCGTAACCCCCCCCAAAATTTTGGGGGGGGGTCAAAAAGTAGCTCCCTTTGATCTAGGATCATCTTCCAAGTTTCAAATCTCTACCTCAATTAGGTGAAAAGTTAGAGGGGGGAGGGGACTTTTCGAACACCCTGTATGGACCCGTTCTTTGAATCGGATTGATTCTCCCTCGCGCGCCGACTCAGTTATCATCGATTCTGAAAAATCGACTCTCAGTCAAAGGATCGACATCACTGGTAGGCTTATCTGTCCTTTTGTACTTCGTTCATTACAATTTTGCTACGTCCTAGCGTGAGGCGAAAAATGGGCGGTTCAGGCTGAAAAGTGGTGTTTCATTAATTTTACTTCTGTTCTACGAGACCCTGATCTATCATGTTTTGTGGTTTTATTAATGGCTCTCTGAGCCCATCTAATAGTTTTGTGGTTTTATTTTCAACATTTCAACGAAATTTATGGAGTACCATACTAGCATATTAAGAGCTTCAAATATTTTGCGGTTGTGGGCTGAAGTCACGAAACGCGATTTATACGTCAAGAGGGGTTTCAGCCGCAGTCCATAGCCGTGGGAGTCGCAAATATGAAATTTCACTGTCAACCCCTGATTCCCTCCACCAGCGTCCCTTCTTTCCGTTCTCATTATGCACTTTTTATGCGTGTTTTTCTACTCCATTGACTGTGCTGAGACGTGTCAAGTTTCCTCTCGTCTTTGTAATGTGATCACTCCATGCTCCTTTTCTTGTGAAGTAGAAAGAGCGGCGGGCACGGTTTTCTGAAAGGGTGAAGATCCAGGGGGAGAGAAAAGGAATGGTCTGGTTATTCTTGAGCAAAGACGTCATGTTTACAAATCATGCTTCTTCTACGCTCATCCTCTCGGATCCTCTCGTGATAGGTTTATTTTTGAGCAAAGGTAAAAAGCAGTCAGAGATGCGAATTCTTCGGAGACTTCATCCAAATAGTCAAGTTTGAAAATCGCTCTGAAAAAATTCTTCTGTTCTAAAAGAAAAAAAAAAAAAAAAAAAAAAAAAAAAAAAAAAAAAAAAAAAAAAAAAAAAAAGGCATAAAATTGAACATTTCAACAGCGAACGTTTATTCGCCCTCCTCTTTTCGAAAGAACTTAAGAATTAGAGTTTGCAATATATTTATAGAAACTCCAGGATTTAGGGTCTCAGTTTCTCTCAACTAGGATCTTGCCTTGAAACCCGTGCAGCAATTAACGCCCAACGTCGGTAACGCTACAAAAACGTTGTCGTTACCTTCCTTTTTTTACTGTGAAGTTTCGATAACGTTTCCCTAACTATTTGCTTCGCGCAAGACGTCAATCTATGCTAGTAAATCTAAGTAACTCGTATCGTAATAGCTTTCTTCTCGCCTTTGCCGCTGTAAGCCGGCTTTTTTTCTTGAGGTTGTCGGCAAGTTAGAGGGACGGTTCTTTTAGTAGTCCACGCATTCACCGCGGCATGAGTATTTTTTCCGATATTTATCACAACTGTAGCATTCATAGACCATGAGCCAGCAAGGCGTAACCTTTCCTCCGACCCGCCGTGAGATGACATGTAAAATTTCGAGCGCATTGGTGGTCAAACCAAAGAAAATACCTACGTGATTTTGTGGCATAGCAAGATCAGTAGGATCGCATTTAGCAAAAAGGCACCAGCGCATTGCAGTGTTTTTAAAAACTTTCTTATTTATAATTATCTAGAAAATCTGCGAAAATAGCAAATCCCTGTTAAAAATGATCAGTTGAGATCGGTTAAGATCAGTAGAGAAAATGAACTGATATTAACTGATTTTAACTGATATCGACTGTTACCAACTGATACCAGTTGGAAGTCGACAGGTATCTAATGAGTAGCAGTTGGTACCAGTAGAGGTTGAACTGATACCAACCGATACCAGTTGAAATTCTACAGATATTTGATGAGTGTCAGTTGGTACCAATAGAGGTTGAACTGGACAGCTTTATGCAATAAGAAACTAGGGTCTAATTTTCGATTGATTTCTATGATGAATTCCGTATCAGGAGGATATTTACTTACAATTGAGAAAAAGAAAATCCTCAAAAACGATTTTTATCCCGCTTCAGCGACCTCGCAAATATTTGCCGTCGCAGGATCACGCGAGGTTCATTTTGCAATTGGGACCTATGCAGGGTGATCCAAAAGTCCCTTCCACCCCCTCTAACTTTTTACCTAATCGAGGTAAAGATTTGAAACTTGGGGGATGTTCCTAGGTCAAAGGGAGCTACTTTTTGGCCCCCTAAAATTTTCAGGGGGCCCCTTTGGGGGGGAGGGGCAACGGACCCCAACTTTTAATTTTCAAATGGGAAGATCCCCTTTGTGATAGCTCGTTCGAAAGAGCATAAAAAAAGAAAACTTTTTGCGCAAACCCGAAGTCAATATCTCAAACCGTTCCAAAATGGCGGCCGGTTAAAGTTCAAAATGGCCGAAAATTCACACCGGTTATTTGTCTATGGATTTGAGCAAAAATCGGTATGTAGGTGTATTTTGACACGAGAAAAACGAATTTAACGTTAGATTTTCAAAAAACCGAAATTTCCAAAATGGACGCCGGTTAAAGTTCAAAATGGCCGAAAATTGTTACCTCGGTTTTTTGCTGATAGATTTGCCTAAAACTTTGAGAGTATTTTGGCATTAGTTAAACACATTTGAACTTAGATTTCCAAAATAATCAATTTTTGGCCATTTTGAACTTTAACCGGCGGCCATTTTGGAAATTTCGGTTTTTTGAAAATCTAACGTTAAATTCGTTTTTCTCGTGTCAAAATACACCTACATACCGATTTTTGCTCAAATCCATAGACAAATAACCGGTGTGAATTTTCGGCCATTTTGAACTTTAACCGGCCGCCATTTTGGAACGGTTTGAGATATTGACTTCGGGTTTGCGCAAAAAGTTTTCTTTTTTTATGCTCTTTCGAACGAGCTATCACAAAGGGGATCTTCCCATTTGAAAATTAAAAGTTGGGGTCCGTTGCCCCTCCCCCCCAAAGGGGCCCCCCTGAAAATTTTAGGGGGGCCAAAAAGTAGCTCCCTTTGACCTAGGAACATCCCCCAAGTTTCAAATCTTTACCTCGATTAGGTAAAAAGTTAGAGGGGGTGGAAGGGACTTTTGGATCACCCTGCATAGGTCCCAATTGCAAAATGAACCTCGCGTGATCCTGCGACGGCAAATATTTGCGAGGTCGCTGAAGCGGGATAAAAATCGTTTTTGAGGATTTTCTTTTTCTCAATTGTAAGTAAATATCCTCCTGATACGGAATTCATCATAGAAATCAATCGAAAATTAGACCCTAGTTTCTTATTGCATAAAGCTGTCCAGTTCAACCTCTATTGGTACCAACTGACACTCATCAAATATCTGTAGAATTTCAACTGGTATCGGTTGGTATCAGTTCAACCTCTACTGGTACCAACTGCTACTCATTAGATACCTGTCGACTTCCAACTGGTATCAGTTGGTAACAGTCGATATCAGTTAAAATCAGTTAATATCAGTTCATTTTCTCTACTGATCTTAACCGATCTCAACTGATCATTTTTAACAGGGATTTGCTATTTTCGCAGATTTTCTAGATAATTATAAATAAGAAAGTTTTTAAAAACACTGCAATGCGCTGGTTCCTTTTTGCTAAATGCGATCCTACTGATCTTGCTATGCCGCAAAATCACCCTGTACTACGGTTCCCTATTGCGTAATGCGAAACTCGGATTTCCCATTTTGCAATTCAGAACTATTAGTAGGACGGCAATGTGCTATCTCGGTTTCTGTTCGATCGATTTTGCTGATTTTCGGTACGAGCGGGTATTTGTGGACGGAAAACTCGAATTGCTGATCACATTTTGAAAATTCAAAAACCCAAGATGGCGGATGTGGCCTACAATGCTATCTCGGCTCCTGTTCGATCAATCTTGCTGATTTTTGGTGCCAGAGGGTATTTTTGGACGAGAAACTCGAATTTCTGATCAAATTTTGAGAATTCGAAAATCGAAGATGGCGGATGTGGCCTAAAATGCTATCTTGGGCTGCTCGATCTTCCTTGGTTGTATACGGGATATTTTTGAACGGGAAACTGGAATTCCTAGCCGAGTTTTGACAAATTGAAATCTGTTCAAAGTTTGACAGTGAGCTTGTTCAGTAATTTTTAATTTTTGCATTTTTTGAAGTATTTAATGCGCATAAGCCACAATAATTTTTTCCGATTTTTTCGCATTTCAATCCACGAAAAACAAGTTTGAGGTTGCGTCTTCTGAGCTCCCCTTTAAACGCGTGTCTCCGAGGAATGAAAGATCCCCTGAAAAAGGTCATTTTCGGCCACATCCACCATCTTGGATTTTCGAATTTTTTGAATTAGACCAAAAATTCGAGTTTTCCGTCTCTAGATACTCCCGGGTACCAAGATTCACCACGATAGATTGAGCACGAGCCGGGATAGCATTTTAGGCCACTTGGCCGCTATCTTGGATTTTCGAGTCTTCAAAATTTGATCAGAAATTTGAGTTTCCTGTCCAAAAATACCCACAGATACCGAAAATCAGCATGATCGATCGAACAGGAGCCGAGATAGCATTTTGGGCCACATCCCTAATCTTGGATTTTCGAATCTTCAAAATTTCACGATTCACGTGTTTGTTGACCTTTTCAAGGGTTTATCGATCAATTCACTAATTTTTCGAACGAATCACGGGGTTGTCAATCGATTCATGGATTTGTCGATCGATTCGCAGTTTTTTGATCGATTCACGGTCGTCAATCGAATCAGTGCCGATCAAATCACGTCAATCGGTTCACTTTCCAACTTTTCGATCGATTCATGTCGGTCATGTCGGATTCACGACACCGGTTTTTCAATAATATGTCGATCGAGTCGTTGATATTTGCCACCATTCTCGAAATATTAGCAAGTCGGTAGGTATCCATATTTTTGGCACACCCTGTTTTTGGTAGAATATCTTTCCGCAGGGACAATGCACCCCCCCCCCCCTCTCCCTTCCTTGTATGATGGGAGGAAGAGGTGTTTTCTCTGTTGGGGTTAACCCTCCAGTGTGCAATAGTGACACCAGGGTCGTATCCCCTATGCAGTCAGTGCTAAAACAATCGATAGTTCCTAATTGCAAAATGAGCTTCCCCGGATTCTTCATTTTGCAATAAGGAACTATATAGCTTTCTTTCGTAAGTTTTGGCAACAGTGTGATGTTTTCGAAGAGTCTGTCAACACAGGGTGTTAAAAGAACTCCATAGCTATAAAATAAACCATCAAACCGCAACATTGATCGTTTTGAGGAAAAACGCCAATGGTTTTTGCAAAAGTTGCTCTCCTGAAAACCTACCGTACTGCCTATAGTTCCGAATTGCAAAATGCTATCCAACTGATACCAGACGATACTCAATAGATATGTGTTGAGCCTCAATAGGTAACAGTTGAAATTTGCTACGTATCACTTGAGGTTCAATTGATATCGGTTCAGCATGAACTGACATCTGTTGAACATCAACTGATCCAAACAGAAATTCAATAGACGTCAACTACAAGTTTATACCTACTTCTGCCGCAATCAGACGCTGAATTTAGCAGCTGAATGTGGAAGTCAACAGTCATCGTCCAACGGCTGAAATTTAGCAAATTCGAGTTATTTTCATCCAGATGTGTATCAAATCTACTCGAATAGTTCAGACAAATTCAAAATTGGTCCGATGGTTGTTGAAAATCGTTGCTGAATTTTGCGCGTCACGCGCAAAATTCAAGCATCGGACCGATGACTTCCACATTCAAGCCACATTCAGCTCCCACATGCAGCGTGTGATTGCGGTGTGTGTCAATTAAGGCTTCGTATGCATATTGAGAGGACGATCTCGTTGGCATTTTTGACAACTCTGTCAAAAAGGTCCCATGGGGACCCATGGGAGAAATCCCCATGGATTCCCCATCAATATTTCCCATGGGGTTCCATGGGGTCCCCACGGGGATCCGGGAATCGATGGGGATTTTTTTGTCAGGGTATGTATTATTATTAATCATTAATTGCAAAAAATGGATAAAATTGAATTATTTTTGAAAAAAATTATTCACTTGCATATCCACAAGTGTCGAATACTCCACATGGCAAGTACCCACCAACTTGCAAATTTTGACCTACCTATCGGGATGTGAGCCTGGGAGCTACAGTTTACGAGCCTAACACCCTACCTATTAGGCAATCTGCACATCAATCTATTAGTTGCAAGAATCAAACGATTTTGTTGCAACCTCTGCTATTTGAGTAGTTTTTTTTTCGTCGGAGCTGATCATACCTACATTTTACCGTTCCCCAAGAGATTTTCAAATAAACCATTTAACATACTTACAATTAGATATCTCTCTACGCGGCCAAACCCCCTGGAGGGCTCTTGGTGCGCATATGCGTTTATGCGAGGTTGTGCCAACGCCACAATCGAAGCCGGAAGAATGAGGAAAAATTGAGTAAAAACCTTATACCTTGGACCTTGAACCTTGAACCCTAAGTGATGCACCGTTCCTCAACTCTCGGAATGATGAGCCCTACACGAGGTTTTTCATTGTTCTATTGTTTAATGGAGTCACTCAGGTAGAATCCCAGACCTCGACGTTTCTAGCGGAAACGACATATCTCTCCCGCTATTACTATTGGACATACCTAAGTGACATGAGCTTTAAAAGCTCTACAACATTGAAAGCTCGGGGTTTCATAATTTTTTGCACATCTACAGCTAATAGAGATGACATCCATGTAGGTAAAGATCATCCTTATCGTTCCTGTAGTTCGTCAGAAATAGTGCTTCCAAGATTTTGCTTGTAGCTGTATAATATAGATAGGTAACCTCTCAGAATGTCTCCTAAGAAAGTCGTTAATGAAACGCACAGAATGATATTTAAATTGAGGATTACATGCTGCATGCCGTATAAGGCTAATTTTTTGTAGTTTGAAAGGGTCCGGTTCGAATTAGAAAACATGAGCCAAGATAACAGCTTAATGAAGCCTCAAGGCGGGACGATGTGACACGCGTAGCATACGCGAGGCAAGTGACAGCCGGGATTTGTGCCCGAGTTGAGATTGCGTCAAAGTCAATTTCATTCATACGCAATGTGCCCAGTGTTACCAAGTGTTAAACAAATACGTAATGGGAGACTCCAAAGGAACAAAAATTATATTCCTACTGCATTATATCCGTTTCACACGAGAGTGGCTCTGAGAAACTCAAACAATCATAAGTAGGTAATGCAGATGGTATGTTACATATTGCAGATTAATTTGTACATTGTGCAGATGTACCGGACCCATTTTCCATGTTGGCCTCTTGTCGGTCGTTTTTGTATAAGCACTGTAAGTGGTCTAACTGTCTACTATCTATGGTTATGGTACAAAATTAATAACCCACATTTCAAGGAACATTCCGTTGAGCTGACGGTTTATCCATCTACCTACTTTTTTCCACTTAAGTACTCATGCGATTCGATTTCGATGATTTGTGAAGTCTTATTCATAGAATAGATTTTTTTCGTATGGTAAAGTATCATTAGGTACCTCAAAAATCCTGAGCATGTCATTTTATGTGAATCGGTCTGCACAAAAATGTTTTTCTTTTTCATTGTAAAGTATCATTATTATTGACTTCCTTAATTATCCTTACTCTTAGCATATATATATTTGATAATTCATGTCATTTCGTAGCTTGGAAAATTACTTTTAGCCATTGATAGGGTATAGTTGCTAGATGAGCCCGCTTTATCTCGATCAATCCACGACGGTTCTGCAAAGCGGACCGGAAAATTGGTAAGAAAATAATCCGAACCACTCGCAGCGTATTACCCAGAGCACTAGGCTTTGTCCACACGAACGCAGTTTGGGAAAACTGATTCCAGGACCTGGGGGTTAGAGGAACAAGTTATACCTCATTGGACGTATTTTTATCAAACAAAACTAAGCGCCAAAGGGCGAGGAAGGGAGCGGGGAGCTTGGATTGGCGGATGTTGCGAAACGCGATGCTAGTCCATCCTATACTCGCAAATGCTTTTCCACGGCGCTTGGTTCCGTTTGACAGAACGCGCTATTCGGGATTCTAAAATCCTCAAAAGGAACTCAATTTGGCACCTATTAGTTCTGTTTAACAGAAATACATCCAATTGTAAGTTGTAATCAGTTCCTGGAACAAGTCCGAAGTTTCGCAAACCGCCCTCGCATGGACAAGTCCCTAGAAAAAAATTCCTGATGGTTGCAAAAAGGGAGCTACATACTCTTCAGTTTTTCGGTCACGATAATTCTTTAAAATTGGCGACTATGTAGATTTGGGCGGGAAATTTCGAGGGAAACGAAAGAGGCCGCGGCATGATAGCGGGATAGCGAATGAACGGTTAAATATGACTTCCCCAGTTACATTTGACGCATTTTTACATTTTCTTCCCCCGCGTCTCTTGCCTCGGTCACAGCGACTTGATTGTTTTTTACGTCTCAATGCACATTCCGCGGTACATTCCGCGTGGTCGCTGCGCGCAGCAGGAGTTCGACGTTGCCAGATCTCGCAATTTTATCAGTATTGATGGTGAGAATCTCAAAACACATAGGTAGTTTTTCACGTTTTTAACACTGAAGTTTTCGCGGCACATTTTATCCAAAATACATTTTCTCTTTCTTTCTTCGTAAATTACGATAATTACATTTGCATCTTTCTATTTCTAATCTTATATCCGTCATACATTATTCAAATTTACAGTACTTGTTAAAATCCTCTTCGGAACCGTGGGAGAAGCACTTGAGAAGTATGTCAATTAACATTTTTCAACAGATTTCATGTGTGTAAAATATTCTGTATTAATTAGGTACCGAATACCGATTATTCGTTTGTCTAAAAAGAAAATAAAACAACAGTAGAAAGATTTTAAAAGGTCACAATAGAAATGCATGCTTTACAACTTTCACCATCGAAATTTGGCCGTCCACGTCGGATAAGGGACCTACGTTCATCAAAACTTAAAACTGATTTACCTACTAATGCCAGAGCATTCACCCAAATAGCATTTTTCAACGGAAAAATCGAGATATATTGCAATTTTAGTGGTGATAAAATCGCTAGAATCATCAACACCTAAGCGATTCTCCCCGATCTTGTCCCTGCGTCCCTGCGATGTGTAGCGATTTAATCGTCATAGGTATCGTAATTTTTAATGGGATAAGATCTTAATATATTGCCACCGATATCATCGCTATAACCAACCGATGACATTGCTATTTATCGCGATCACTGGTACTTGGGAAAGGAATGCCTTACAGGCATTCTGAGATTAATAAAACAGTCCACTTATATTTCAAACTACAGCGGAACTATAAATCTAGGACATACACCCGACTGGAGTACATTAGATTTTTAAAGATGTTAGCGTCAATCGAACCTTCCCGACCATCTACGAACTGAAAGACATGCACGTTTGGGATTGTCAAAGGGAAATCGTACCGCGAAAGAACTCCAACCCCCCAACTACGAGGATTTACGTTTCTCGTCGAGGAAGTTTTGATTGGCAAGAAAATCTAAGACTATTCGTCAAGTGGTTGCGTCTCATCGCTGTTGTTGGAATGACTTCCACGGTGATAGTAGCGGTCGAAAACTCAACCGACGCTAACATCACATAGGGTACGTGGGGGCAAAAGGCCGCACTAAAGTTTTTTTCCGAGGATTGTTAGGTTGGCGGGGACCGCCGGGACCGTGTCAGTTATGTTGGTAGTGGTGGTGTTTTTGTGTTGACTGTGTTGGAAATGCTTTAAAATTCTGAAAAGTGTGTCATTTTGTGCTTAAGGGTCCATAGTTGACATTTTACCACATTTCCGCAATTTTCATGAAATACGGTGGCCGACAGACGGACGCAACGGAAAAATGCAGCTTTTAACTCCCACCTACCCGTCCGATCAGTTAGGAAATCAAATGCGCACCATTTGCCTTTGAGAATGTTCTTCTATTCATCTTGAATGTCCTGACACTCATACGATTCCATTCCTCTGTTCTAAGTACTAATCGCCCGGCTGTAAATTTCGTCCCACTAGATCGTCCTGACAAAAACACCCGAAGAATCGATAATGTAAAAATCCAACTTAGGGTACCTAAAAGAAGGAGCGAGGATTGAAAGAGACGGTAACAATACGGTAATGATAATGATAATTATAACGGTAAAAATAACAATAATGGTAACGCTAACGATATCGGTACCTAATGGAAACGGTAAAGATAACTCTAACGATTCCACGCGGCACATCAGCTTACGCCATTTTGGTACACGATGTTATGTACTCGTACCAATCACTGTCAGGAACTGTTAAGAAATTACATTAATATCATTATAATTCTCAAAAACTTCCAAAAACCAGATATTCTCCAAATTTTACTGGAATTCCCATCTGCATAAGATTTACAGAGGGCTCATGCCAAGGTAATTCTGGATTTTCCGGCGCACTGTAACGTACCTAACTCTATAGCTATAAAATAGGTATCTGAATAGCTATTTAATAGGTATATGGAAACCTATTAAAAAGGTATTTTACTTTTGAAAGAGAACCAAAATTGAGACCTTGAAAATCATAAGGTGGTAAGTGCATTGATACGTTGCCAAGATTGTGCAACTGTATACGATAAATGCAGCAAATCAAAACCATGTAGAGGCGAAACTTTTTTAGCAAAAATTCCCTGGGCTATGCTGATTTTTTTTTGCATTGAAGTTTGCAATTCTATATGATTTTGGTTTGCAAAAAATAAAGTTGCTCTATCATATCAACGTTGCAATGCACTTTTCATCTTATGGTTCTCAAGGCTGCAACTAAGAATAGTAAGAAAATTCACTAACATGTTTGAGAAAATACACAATAATTCTCGGGTTTCTTAAAGAGGGTTATACAAAATCGGCGATTTTACCCCCTTCTTGGATTTTGCCCGGAGTTGGATATGTTGTTCCCTATCACAAGACACGCCTTTTTCCGGCGTTGGCAAGTTCACCCGAAAATTTTCCCGCGCGCTACAGCGTTGCCAAGTTGAAAACAGGCAAATTCCATAAGTGACGTTAAAATTGAGCTATTAAGTTGGGGTTTTAACGAAAATTCTCTAAAAATTGCGCACTTTTAGGAAATGACCATTAATTTAATGTCCCATTAATTTTAACATGCATTGTTGCCAATTTTTCGATTTTTTAATTCGACTAATTTTACAAATCCGCAAATACCCAAAAAAACTATCTTCAAATTTGAATAAAAAGTTATCCAATCGATAGTTCGTTTGATTCCGCATCCATCGATATATTATAGCTCGCTGGGAAACTTTTGGTTCGCGAGATATCATCTTTTTTGTAAACAGCTTTATGGAGCAACGACGCTTTTTGAGTCCGGGCGGATAGAAATTTTAGCCTCCAAAAACACAGGTCAGCATTAATTCCATGGTTTCCTATGCAATTTTTGGCGCTGAATCCGAATTTGACCATTTCATAACAAAATTGTCACCAAGAAGTTGCCAAATTTGGCAAAAATGGCTTAAAATCGGCCTTTTCGGCGGATTATGGCCAGTGACTTGCCAGGAGTTGATCAGACGACAAAATTGGTTATTTCCACAGTTAAAACTCGTTGAACTTTCTACAAGCTGAGTCAAAATCTTTCTACTCACGGCAAAATTAAACGCGCGACAAGCAGCAAACTGAAAAAAAGACACCAAAATCGGCGCTTTTTGCGGTTTTTGTCCTAAGTTTCTTGTTTCCGATTTAGAGAATGTTTCTTGACTAAACTAATGAACAACATGAGCAGAATTTAATAAAAATGAACAATAAAATAAAATCGAACCTATTCCGATGTTGCCAAGCTTAAACAAAATACTTGAATTTTCGCTGGTTTTTTCGATATTTGTCCTATAATCTTTGTTCACTTCTTATTTTTAAATTATTTAAATGTATCTCTCGTGCAAAATAATACACTTTTGTGGAATAATTTAATTTTCAACTTAGATATAAACTAATTACTAGGGTATTTATTCCAGAGAGGAAAAATTCACAAAACAGTGAGTTTTGTCGAATAGTGTCAATAAATCACATTTTGAAACAGTAATGGAAAACTTTCGCTAAAAATTAACGAATAAAATGTACTCCTCAGACTGACTTAATTAAAACAAGACAAGACGCACTGCAATATTGCCAAAATTACGTACAATCGTTGAATTTTGGCGGTATTTGACCGTTATTATTCATCACCCTATATTCAGTATACAATTTTATTTTATAATTCTGAGAAAATGGAGCTTAATAGAAAAAAGTAACAATACCAAAGTGAAGAAGCCGCCCAGGAAAGGGCAATGAGGGGCTTAAAAAGGAACGAAGGCGCTCCAAATTACTGAGGACCTGTTGGAGGAAAAGGAACTATGGTGGTTAGGCGTTTCAGGGCGCGAAAGACCACTTTTAAAGCAGCTCCTATGTATGTAATGTATGTAACAATACAATAGTTTGTCGTTACACTCTGTGTAATTCAGATTTTCCTAAGAAATGTTCATTCAGAAGGAAAACAAGAAACTTAGGACAAAAACCGCAAAAAGCGCCGATTTTGGTGTCTTTTTTTCAGTTTGCTGCTTGTCGCGCGTTTAATTTTGCCGTGAGTAGAAAGATTTTGACTCAGCTTGTAGAAAGTTCAACGAGTTTTAACTGTGGAAATAACCAATTTTGTCGTCTGATCAACTCCTGGCAAGTCACTGGCCATAATCCGCCGAAAAGGCCGATTTTAAGCCATTTTTGCCAAATTTGGCAACTTCTTGGTGACAATTTTGTTATGAAATGGTCAAATTCGGATTCAGCGCCAAAAATTGCATAGGAAACCATGGAATTAATGCTGACCTGTGTTTTTGGAGGCTAAAATTTCTATCCGCCCGGACTCAAAAAGCGTCGTTGCTCCATAAAGCTGTTTACAAAAAAGATGATATCTCGCGAACCAAAAGTTTCCCAGCGAGCTATAATATATCGATGGATGCGGAATCAAACGAACTATCGATTGGATAACTTTTTATTCAAATTTGAAGATAGCTTTTTTGGGTATTTGCGGATTTGTAAAATTAGTCGAATTAAAAAATCGAAAAATTGGCAACAATGCATGTTAAAATTAATGGGACATTAAATTAATGGTCATTTCCTAAAAGTGCGCAATTTTTAGAGAATTTTCGTTAAAACCCCAACTTAATAGCTCAATTTTAACGTCACTTATGGAATTTGCCTGTTTTCAACTTGGCAACGCTGTAGCGCGCGGGAAAATTTTCGGGTGAACTTGCCAACGCCGGAAAAAGGCGTGTCTTGTGATAGGGAACAACATATCCAACTCCGGGCAAAATCCAAGAAGGGGGTAAAATCGCCGATTTTGTATAACCCTCTTTGAAGTTTGAATGATGCAATTTATTCCACCCATTTAGTGTTTTAAATTATTCACTTTCCCATGAAGTACATTACTTCCCTTAATTTAATAGTCCAAATAAAGTCTTAAAGTCAATAAAGACCCTGGTAAAAATGGCAAGTGTTAGGTCAGTGAATTTTCCACTGAGGTCAGTGCAATTTGCTCTGAGGTCAGTTCAGTTTTCTCTGACGTAAGTGTTAAAGCACTTACCCAAGAAGTCAGCACTGAGGTAAGAGGCACTGACGTCGGGAGAAAGACTTACCTAAGTGCAGAGATGTCTCTGAGGTAAGCGGGACTGAGGTCAGGACTTGGTTCAGAGGGTAAGTCTCTGACATCAATCTTAATCGAACCGCACTCACTCCCAAAAAGTAGAGATGGCTCCCCCTTCCCCCACCCTATTTCATTTTCGTGGGGGAATATTTCCTCGGGACACGGGGACCACAAACTTTATCTTTCAGAGAGGCATATTTTGTAGAATGTGGGATTTTCTAAGAGGGAAGGAAAACTAGTTTAAGTAGCCACACTCTTGAATAATTTGTTTTACCCTCTTCGTTTAAGATGACACTTAAATAATTAAAACACAACAAAAAATGAGATCGATAAAAATATTATCACCGCTAAAATATGTATTTAGATATATTTATTTAAGCATTATTATTTTTTTTATAAAAAAAATAGTTTTAAATTTGGTTTTAATTTTTTTCAGTTTTAACTGTTTTTAAAATGTTTCAGTCTCAATTTTTTTTAAAATTTTCCTACTTTATTTTCAATTCTTTTCTAACTTTTTTACTCCTTTACTTTCAATTTTTGTATCTGCTAATTTATATTTTTTGTATAATTTCAACTTTCATTATTTTTTTTGGAATCATTAGCTTTAATTTTGAATTTTAGTGCGATCCATTTTTTTTTCAAAGAAACGTAACTTACAAAACTTCATTTACATGTTGATTGATTAAAAAAGAATAATAGAAAAATTAAGTATCGGATTCACATTCAAAGACAAAATCATCATTTGCTGGCAAAATTACCCCAATGGGGGCCCTGAAATGGTAAAATTACGCCCCTAACAGGTACACGCGCAGGTAGTGTAGTGGTTCAATCGCTAGGACGATCACCGAAGTTAAGTTACGTCGGGCGTAGTTAGTACTTAGATTGGAGACCGCATGGGAACGAGCGATGTCCCCTGAAGATTGTGATACTTGCTTGGGATTGAAAACTCACAGCAGCCCTCCCTGATCGTCAAATAGTGACTTAACGTACCTGGCAGATCGGTAATTAACGAAATTTTTGCCTGTACAGTATTTCTGGGAGTTTCCACTCCGCTTACGTCTGAGACACTTAGGTCAGTGCCACTTACATCAGAGGCACTTGCCTTTGGAACGACCTAACACTGAGGTAGCAGATCAGCGCCCGGCAGCACTGACATCAGTGCTTAGGTCTGTTCCAAAGGCAAGTGCTACTGATCTGAGCACTTGCCATTTTTACCAGGGGACTTTTTGTGAAAATATTGTCCGCAATATTCTTAAATGATGTAAAGGTGCCGGATTTTGTACGGATATTTTCGGAAGATTAGATGCTAACTGGGAACTGGGCATGTAACCCTTGCAACAGGATGAGTGGCTTGAAAGAAGAAAAAAACGTATTAAATAGCTATAAAATACACATTCTCAAACGGAAAGAGCCTCCCAAAAAAGGGCCTTTTTTGGCTCCTTTTCTGAAACTCGGGGATTTCATTCAAATGTGGCCTAAACGAAACCTTACGATGACCCAAGACTCCGGTAAAAATTTTAGCTTGAGTATACGTCTGGTTTCGGAGATACAACGTTGCAAAGTTTGCATATTTAAGCTTTAAAAATCTTCATATTTTCAAATATTATCTTCCTAAAACTAACATGAGAGTGAACTTTACAATACTGAAACAAAGCGTAAATGAAGCATAATGATAAAGCAAGTCTCCAGTAAAAGTTTCAGCTTATGTATGACCCCTGTTTAGGTAGTGCAACGTTGCAAAGTTTACCTTTCTGAGCTTTAAAAATACTCATATTTTTGAGTTTCTTATTTAAAATCCAATTTTAGTGAATGTCCAATTGTATTTTTTGGCACGAAATTAACCCCTAGTGGTACTCGTGGATACATAGTGCATTGATGTAAGGCTACAATAATTTCAAGTAACACAGCGTTGCAAAGTTTACATCTTATACCTCTGAACATGTCTTTTCTATTGTTTTTTTATTAAAAAAAAACTTCGATCAAACATGTCTCGGTATTTTAAAGCAAGATGACAATTGGTATAAAAAATTACACTGTTGCCTATTTTTTTGTTTTCCTTCAACATTTATACATAAAATAATTTTAAAATTAGGATACTTCCAAAAATAATGATCTGATACCAAAATCAAATTCAAGAGACTTTGTCGGGTCAGTCTATTTAAGATTTCATTTTGCTGTTACCGCTACTTTTTTCACAAAACCAACCCAGTGGTATGGTGTTTTGCACATCAATCCTCATGAAAATTTTGCGCTGAATCCGAATCCGTGCTTAAATTGCAGGAATTTTCTTTTTGTATAGCTCAAATTTGATCTGAAATGCTGAATTTGTCATTACCGTAACCTGTTACCGGTCGAAAGTCTTAACTTCATCGCTGAATTCAAGCAAATATATACAAAGTCACAGGCTTCTGAAATCAAATATGGCTTCAGCATACTTTGAATTGATAATTCTTTCTTTTTAGTGTTATATTTTCCTCTAAGTCTTCGAAAAAATTGCCATCTTGTGCTTGTTACTGGATTCGGTGTCATTACCGTAACCCCTTGTTTTGGAGCAAACTTCGGCTGCTAGGCAACAGCACCAGCTCGAACTTACATTCGTTGATGTTTGTTTTGGAAGAAGGACCCATGGTGAGTAGCTCTCTATTTTTTACTTAATCATAAAGTAATATTCGTTCACTTTACAGTGATGAATTGAGTTTTGTCCAACTCTCAGCTGCCATTACCGTTACCATATAAAAATCCACCAAGGATTGAAAAAATCATCAAACCTACTACATTTATGAACGCATGGCATTAAACCAACCTCAAATATGAAATCTCACCTTCCTACAACAAGCCCATGTCTTTTTTTGGCGCGAAATGTGAATGTTTCTCATTACCGTAACCATCATTACCGTAACCGTAACCATCATTACCGTAACTTCCATCCAGACCGTCTAGGGTGTACGGTAATGATGCAAGAGTTTCGGTTATGACCAACTATCTTTTTTAATGAATCTATAGCGGCCTTTTTTAGTTTTTTAGGAATAATTTCAGTTGCTTGAGATTACCTTGAAATATATCTCTGTCTTTTCCTTGTCCACAGACGTTTTAATTGGAGAAAAATGTCAACCCCATATGAGAAATGGTTTCAGAACTTACAAGAAAAACTGAAAGTCAGTCAGTTTAAATCAGTACAAGAAAATGGCCCATCAGATACCACCAGCAATACCGTCCCGTCCTGCCCAGAAAGTATACATCAATACGATCCGAGATAGTCTTATACTATTTATTGCTAGTTTTGCTAGTTAAAAGTTCTATTTTCTCTTGACTATTATTATGATTATTTTGTTTGGAGATCTCACTAAAGATATTTTTGTTTAAGTTACCTACATTTCTTCTCAAAGAAATGTTCTCTTTTGCATATAGGTGGTTAAATAAAGTCCTATTTTTCCTCTTTTATAATTATTTTGTTTAGTGATCTCATTAGAGATACTCATTTAATGTGAAATTGGTTGATTTCTACCATTTCTTTTACTATTTATTTATTTCAATGATTTGGTTTGGTCATTTTTTCGAATTTTTGTACTGCTTTAATACAATGTTTCTTTAGAAATCAGTGCTTTTTTCCTTCAGCCTTGAGATCCTACCCCATGAGGCCGTCATGCATAACAATAATAAATCATTACCGTATACTTACAGTCATTACCGCTACTATTTATCATTACCGTAACCGGCTTATTTTTCTTGAAAAAAAATTGGAAAAAAAGCTGTAAATTTACAATTTAGGGGGAAATTACAAAATATAAGTTTAGCTCTTTATAGAAAAATCCATACATGCGACCCCATCCTTTTCTCTCAAATGTAGGGCAATTTAGAACTAAAAAAAAAAACAAAAAATTCCGAATTTGACATTGAAATTCGTTTAAATATAAGTTTTAATCATAACTTATCCAAATATTTGTATTTATTTCGAACTATCAGACTTTAAACTAAACAAAAAAAATGAAAAAGATCAGTTTCCACTTCTTTTGCGTGTGCTGGACTGACAAAATCAATAGGTTACGGTAATGATGAGTTTTTTCAAAAACTCTCAAAAATCACAAGAAATAAAAAAAATGGTGCCGAAAAGAGCTATGCCACTGTCCAATAATTATTCTGAAGGGTTCAAAGGTCCCAAAAAATATCATATACAAGTCACTTACTGACTTCCAACTGCTGTGAAAGTCTGATCCTGAAAATGAAATCTTAAATGGACTGACCCTGTCATGCTTAATGGAATACTCATCATCAGCGTTTCTTTCAAAACCCAACAAATTCTGCCTCGCCATAGTTGCCAATTCGACCTTTTGTTAAGAAAAATTAAAAAATAAACATAGAATACGGAATATTTCGAGTTTTTTTAAGTATAAGTAAATCAATCTTGATCTAGAGAATACATTTATTATGCCTTGAAAAAATAATGGGTTCATCCATCACATCCGTTCTTGTTCCTTTAGTGTTCATTTAATCATTTATTTGTTTTTTTCTTTTTTTTTCTTAATGTTAAAGTTTAAGATTAGCGACAGTGTCAAGAGTGTCAAGACATTGTCCATAGATTTGCAGGCAGAATTTGTACCGATGTGTGATAAATTCATGCAAAAGAAAAAAATAAATATAAAAAATGAAAAAAAAATGAAGAAAAAAATTAAAAAAAATTATAATTGTTTTTTAAAAAATGTAAAAACATTAAACATGTAAAAAAATAATATAAATAAAATATAAATTAAAAAAGTAAGGTGAGGTTGGGTAACTGGGCGGTGGGGTAACTGGGCAGTACCCTCTGTATTTCTACCAGATTAGTGCAAAAATTGTTTTCACTGTTGGCATACCTTCATTATGACGTAAACCATCTAGAACATGTAAACATAACTTCAAAAAAAAATTTTATGGTGAATGGTGAAGTGCCGAAAATTGGACAGCTTTTTTTTCAAAACAACGCCGGAGGTGGTCCCGAAAAGAGCCTCATATCTCACTCCCAGCAAGTATTTTATTCAACTTTGACAATTCTTCTTCATGTATGATGTATTTGTGTAATGCGTGAGTAATTACAACGTAATTGGATGAAAATACTGGCTGCAAAGGGTTGATGCCCAGTTACCTTGAAAATTGTCCCTTTGTGGGGTAACTGGGCACCCACCCCAAGGTAACTGGGCAGGTAGCAGTGGTGGCACCTGCCCAGTTACCCATTGCAAGGTTGCTGTGCTTCGGTGTTTGTTTACTTCTGAAAATGTCAAAACTAATTGACTATTGTGGACTTTTAAGTGCCAAAGACCAATAATCAGGGTTCCCAGCACACTAAACTTCTAACTTAAGTCAATTATAGCATAACTTAAGCATTACTTAATTACATTTTTGCCGCTAACTGTTATGACATCACTTTTAACGACTTAAACATGGTTATATAAATTCAAATGAAATTCTCTGAAACCCTCATGAGAAGGACATTCTTTTCTGGCCAATGAGAATTACAAATAATGCCCCCCTTAAAAATTAAGGGAACTTTTTGGCGCCTGACTCTATCCCAGATCAGCCTTGCGGCTTAATTTTTTTTCATTTTTTAAAAATGTATCATGCTTAATCTCACTAAAAGTGGCCAAACAGTGTCCTGGTATACAATACTACTCTATAAGTAGTAATACAGAAAGTTCTAAGCATTTATCTACAAGGAAACAATTTTTTTTTACCGTTATTCAATTCTCATATTTGAGGGTTTTTTTGCCGCTAACTGTTACGACATCATTCTTAACCACTTAAACATGTTTATATACATTCAAATGACATTTTCTTAAACCTTCATGAGCAGGTTATCACTTTCTGGCCAATTAGAATTAAAAATAATGCCCCCCTCAAAAATTAAGGGGGGGTAGTCCAGTTACCCCACGACGTTGGGTAACTGGGTGAAAAAAACGGGAAATTTTTGAAAATTTGTGGGAAAAAATTGAAAGATGAAATTCGACTTTTGACTCTTCCTACATTTAGACAAGGTGTTGTACTTACTAAAAAAAATTTAAAAGTAGCCTCCACTGTCAATATAATGATGGGAAAAAAATCATGAAGTTGAAATTTTGACATTTTTCTCCGAACTCCTGCCCAGTTACCCAACCTCACCTGTAAAGCAAAGTTATAAAAAACAAAAATCAAATATCAATTCTTAGAGGATTCCTTATTTTAATTTCTCATTTATTTATCGTTTTAAAAGAAGTATTAATAAACTTGATCATAGTATTTTTGTCAATACCAATTGGATTACATTTTGCAATAAGGAACCACTATTTCTGGCTCATTTTAGAAACAACGTATATGCCATTGATTTCCCAATGCAGATACGTGCTTTTATGGAAGAGCCAGAGATAGTGGTTCCTTATTGCAAAATGTAATCCAATTGTCACTCGGAACTGACATCAACCCTCGATATTTTGCCTTGATATCAGGCATTACATTCATAGACGTCATCTTTAACTACCATAAATAATAATTTCAAGAGTTTAACGTTGTTAGCTTGGCAACGCTGTACCACCACCGATCAAAGTATCACTGTTTATTCGAACATACATCTACAAATGACACGTGGGTAGATTTTACTCCTCAAATTCGAAAACAAGATCCATAAAAATCGCTCTTTAAACGCGGAACTTCAAAATATAAACATTTTTAAAGCTCAAATAAATAAACTTTGCAACGCTGTATCATTGAATCTGTGCTTACGCTCGTGGTAAGGCATATATGGAAGACGTATCTTATCAAAAGTGGCGGTAGCCACCCCCGGTCGAGGAAAATGACGTCCTACTAAAGTCCCGATAACAAACGGGTGGCCGACACTCTTAGTCACAGGCAACTCCCTTAATCTGAAAATTGATTCGATTTCAAATGGAATTCAGAGCAAACGGCGGTACGGATTCCAACGATCTTGGTGTCTATGGACGCAGCTAAGTAAGCCGGATGGCGTGTAAGGGTTTCATTAAGATCCATTGAGTTTTCAAAAAGTTATAAGCACTTAATGACCCAAAACAAGGAAAATTTTACTTTTTACTTTGCCGGGAAATTTGAATTTCAAGAATCCAGGGTCCTGAGAAAGTCACTCAAACTCCGCGATAACGGTAAACCTTAGACCCATAAAAGTGGGTACCTAAAAAATCGTCATGTTACCGTGTCCATGGGTTTTTACAGTTTTGTAACATTCCTAGTGATCTTAAAGAGAAATTACGGAAAATACGACTAAACTGCCCGTCATGACCATCTTTAACAACAGATTTCTCGCTTACCCGGCCGCAGATTGTAATGGAGCCTATATAAAGGGCACTCCGTGAAGATGTGAGGATTTCATTTTGCCACATAAAAAAGCGCTTTATCTCACGGATAATCCAGCATCCGCTTATATCCTTCAAAATTTTAGCTATAACTTTTGAATTTAGAAAAAAAACCAGTAATATAGTGGTTCAACGCCATTGGTTCATTCTGTTCAGGTTCGTCCGAGTTTCGGGAACGAAATTCCTGTCGTCGTTATCAACCTCCATCTACTGTATTTATTTGTGAATAATGAACAGATTTAATTTAAAAGTTCAATTCATTTTAGATCCTAACTAATATTACACACTTATATTATTACGCCCACTTTTATCCCGATACACTACTTCATTGGTTTCTTAAAAATCTCAAGTGATTTCTGGTCGGTCGTTACCAACCTCTTTAACTAGTTGTGAATAGATTTACCTAATTTGGATAAGAGTTTAATTCTCTGTAGATGCTAACTACTATATTTACATACTCATATTATTACGTCTCACGTGTTCTACTGGAGCCCGATGTACTATAACCTTAGTTTCTCTTAAAATTTTCAAGTGGTATCTTTATTTTATTGAACGAAAATGTGACAAATTTTTGAGTGAGGTTATGTCGTCATGTTTATGTCAGTACCTGACCTAAGCGATAGATGTAATTCCGGTAAATTACGTTAACGAAATTACACCGAAATTTTGCCAAACTCTAAAGAGGAAGCAGCATTTACATCACAGAATGAATGCTCGTGACTAAAGTCTAAAAATTACTGGAATATGAGCCTCGGCCTTCACATGCGACTGTCACTGAACTTCGACCAAAATTTATTCGCTCTATATCTTGCCATCAACCTATGTGCTCTGGAGTGATTATGCTTCTCTGAAGTGTATGTTATTTACATTAAGAACATGTTTCCTTCATGATTTATCTTGGAATCCTCCTATCTCTTCTACCGTTCTTGTTACGCGTGGCTTGCGAACCTGAGTATGTGAGGCACAATTCGATCCCTTTTCGGAACAGTTCAATCATAGGTCAACTTAATGTCACATAATCAAAGGTCTTTGACTGTGAGCATTTGCTCAAATTGGTTTCTTCTGAGTCGCTTTGATTTTGCGTCAGGAGTTGTTAGAAACTTCATTTTGCCCAACAATGTATAACAAGGTCTTTAATGAAAGGTATGTACCCGTTTTATTCTCATAATTTCATAAGTTGATGATAAAAATACAATGAAGGCTTCATTTTCTTGCATCAATTACTGTGTGAAATGGGTGCGTCCATTCTTCCTCTGTTCAAAAGCGTAACAGAATAAGTTCAAAAGCGTAACAGAATAAATTGCTTATCTGTTACGAGGACTACAGTAGTAAGATACGTAGGTACGTGTTCCTGCCTAGTTCCATTGGAATATAAGTGTGATCGTGTTAATCAAGGCTAAATACAATTAGACCCCATGGTATCAATGTAATCATAAATGCCTCTCCACTCTTACCAACTAGGTGCGGCATATCCTCCGATCAAGAGATGGAGATTGCCGTCTCAGTACGAGGGTGAGCCTACGAACCCAGGTATGGTGACCGTAAGTACCGCTTTGGCCTCTCACATTCAGATGAGCCTTTTTTTCTAATGAACTCATGCCAATACTTAGATCTCCAGACTTATTTACTGCATTAAGAACACATAAGATAATAAATTAAATAGGTCAAGTCAGTTGTCAATCTTTATACCAAGTGCAGGTACCAACATAATTTTTTGTCATTGGGTGGACAAAAGACACTAGCTGCAACGCAGCGATTCATAGATTTAATTGTTCCGAACCGATCCGTGATTTGGCGTCAATCCTTTGAATAAAAAGATCACGATAGTTCCATTATTAATAATTAAAAATATCATTTAATTTGACAACAGTTCTGTGTGCGTTTCCCACTGTCTGAAGTTCAGTAAAAATAAGGACTCAATTGTGGTGGCCACATTCTCATGATGCAGTTACTTCTCAACCAATGAACACCTGCAGATTCGTTTCAGAATCAGCATTGGTGCGCTCTCTCGCGGCTAACGCCGAAACCCTAGTTTTCACTTTCACTTTTCTCCACCAGTAGCGCTGAGTAGAGCTCTACTTTCGTTCCGGTTCTCCGATTCGCTCTGAACCATAGAGTACAATAGAGTCGCAATGTACTGGAGCGCCGATGAAGTCAATCCATTAACGGGCCTTTCCGAGCCGCTTGTGCTCCGAAAAGTGTGAACCAAGTGTGAACCCGACGGCACTTAACATCATTGTGGCTTATGGAGAAATCAAGAACTACTTGTGTTTTTTCGACATTTTTAATTCAATCATCATTCATTTTTGCAAATTTTGCTGCAAATGGGTAGTTAAAGTCATAGTGAATCCATTAATTTATCATACCTACTCTTGAATAATATTCCAAAAAGGAAGTAAATTGAGACTTAAACCAAGTGTGAACCGACAAGCATTTCTTATCACGGCGGCTTACGGGAAAAGCAACGACTGCTTGTGTTTTTTCGACATTTTTTAAGTCAATCGATGTTAATTTGTGTAAATTTTGCTATAATTAGATGGTCAAAGCCATAATAAATCCATTCATGTATGTTATACTCCTGGATTTTATTCATATAGGGGTTTAATTTCTGACTTATACAAAGTGTGAACCAACCCGGCATTTCTAACATGGTGGCTTATGGAGAAATCAACAACACTGCTTGTGTTTTTTCGACGCTTCGGTTTTGCTACCTCTTCGTACAGCCAGACCTTTAGGTACTTATTCACTCAAAAACGACCTGATATAAACTACAAAAACCCTCAAAAACATTTTTCGGGCAAAAAATCCGGTCGAGGAAATTGACGTGTCACTTCCTTTTAATCAAGTATAAGATAGGCAAAAACCTTTGATGAATTCCCAAGGTCCACTAAGACTAATAATCATCAAAAAGTTCCAAGGAAAATAAATCCCTTGCCAAAAATAAATTAAAAACCGATTTTGAGATAAATCCCTCGAATGAACTTGAAATCACAAAATCGGTCGAGGATGTCAACTGAAATTTTTCCCCCTTTAATTATGAGCTCCGCAACAAGCGTGACTCGCTTGTACCTTTTCATACACGAGCCGCACGAATTCATCTCTTCTTCTCTCCTCTCCTTCCGTCCATGGACAGAGGTCCAAAATTTTTCGGATTTACTGACGCGACCGGCTGCGGCTCGGTGCGTAAACATGGGTGGATTATACTAAGATTACACATAAGTCAGAGAGAAACACGTACAACCTGTCGACTTAAGTAGGGCTCATTCCGTGAAGGGACTCAACTCCTCCATATAACAATTCCACTAATAATTTTGCGATTCAGAAATCCCCTCACTTGTCCGGACCTAACGTGTCTGTCGAAATGTCATCCAATGGTACAGATGTATTTTATACTTAACTGATAGAGTATAAGAACAATTATTACTTACAACCTACCTACCGTCCAAAGCAAATGGTAAGCTCCCTTAAAAAAAAAATCCATGTTTCAGATGAATCATGTTTCGAAAAAGTCTAACATGTGGTTATGGAAAAATGGGTCGACTGGTGAAATTGCAACCGACTTGAAGCCGACATCAGGGATGATAAGAAGGCACCGATTCACTGAGAGCATCGAGCCGCAGCCGGTCGCGTCAGTAAATCCGAAAAATTTTGGACCTCTGTCCATGGACGGAAGGAGAGGAGAGAAGAAGAGATGAATTCGTGCGGCTCGTGTATGAAAAGGTACAAGCGAGTCACGCTTGTTGCGGAGCTCATAATTAAAGGGGGAAAAATTTCAGTTGACATCCTCGACCGATTTTGTGATTTCAAGTTCATTCGAGGGATTTATCTCAAAATCGGTTTTTTATTTATTTTTGGCAAGGGATTTATTTTTTTTTGGAACTTTTTGATGATTATTAGTCTTAGTGGACCTTGGGAATTCATCAAAGGTTTTTGCCTATCTTATACTTGATTAAAAGGAAGTGACACGTCAATTTCCTCGACCGGATTTTTTGCCTGAAAAATGTTTTTGAGGGTTTTTGTAGTTTTAAATTTCACCTAGAAATTCTATTTCGATTTTAAAAAATTTACATTTTGGCAGGTTAAATTTGACTCCTATTTCATCAGCTCTTTGTAATACTTTTCTTAAAGTTTCATCATGTTCCTGAGGGGTATTGGCATGTTTTAAAAAATCATCAACATATATTATTAAATTATCTATATCTCTAAATTTGTCTACCATTGTAGCTAGAAAAATATCGGAAGAAGCATTTATGCCAAAGGGCAGACGTAAAAATCTAAAACGACCAAAAGGAGTATTAAAGGTTGTTAAATTGGCGCTTTCTTCATCTAATTGTAAATTCCAAAAACCACTGGTGATATCAAGTTTTGTAAAGTATTTAGAATTTTTCAATTGAGAACGAATAAAATCAGTATCTGGTAAACAATGTTGAGGACGTTTGATTGCCTTGTTTAAATTTCTAGGGTCTAGGCAGAGGCGAAATTGCTTATTCTTTTTAATGGCGAGAACCATTGCATTACACCAGGGGGTGTGATGTCTTACTCTATCTATAATTTTACGTTCAATTAACTCGTTAAGGTGTTTCTTTAACTCAGATCTTTTTTTTTTTTTTTATTAGTATCAAGCGAGCTTTCACAATGAAAATATACACTTTGTTTCTAAAGAATAAGTAAAAGTGAAAATACAAACAACCGAGAAGTTTGTAACTTATCTAAGTACAAAAACTATAAGAAATATAAGATTATTGGTTCAAACCGAGGGGCTGGCCAGTTCCCACGGCTTCATCCTTTTGAGGCGTCCGAGCTCATTGGAATTGTCTAAAAGTTGTATTGCCTCAATATTAGGGTGTCGATGGAGACGTTTCTCGTAGTTTGTTGCAACCTTTGTAATAAATTGCGAGACAGTCTCCATCCCTAGGTCTCTATGAATATCAGAATTCCTTTCGTACCATCGTGCTCCGACTATCTGTCTCAGAACACGATTTTGTACTCTCTGTATAATTTCTAAGTTGGACCGTGCTGCACACCCCCAGATTTGAGCTCCATATGCCCATGTGGGTCTCAGGATCTGTTTATACAGAAGTAACTTATTGTTAATGCTTAGTTTCGATTTTCTACCAATTAACCATTGTAATTTTCTAATTTTGTAATTACATTCATCTATTTTTATTTTAATGTGTTCTTTCCACTTTAATTTAGTATCTAGGTGTATACCTAGATACTTGGCCACTGATGAGGGTTTTAATAGAACTTTATTGAATATAATATTGATATCCTTAATTATACGATTAGAAAATATCTTATAAATAGTTTTTCCACAATTAAGTTTGATATCTTTTTCAATTGTCCAGTTATAAACATTTTGGAGATTTTCTTCTAATTCTTGGGTGGCTAATTCCTGACTTTTGTTACTGGATAAATATGCAGTATCATCTGCATATTTGCCCAGTAGAGATTTTCTAACTGGGGCTGGAATGTCTGAGGTAAATAATAAATAAAGTAATGGGCCTAATACTGATCCCTACGGTACTCCTGCTAGAATAGGTTTTTCATCTGACAAGGCCTCTCCTACTCTAACACGGAAGGTTCTGTCAGAAAGATAAGATTGTATTAACTTAACATGGCAAGCGGGAAGAAGATTAGTTAGCATTTTAATTAAAAGTTTATGGGAGACCTTGTCAAATGCTTGAGCTACATCTAAAAATGCCGAAACGCAGTATTCTCCTTTTTCGAGGGCTTTTTCTATGAAGTTAGTTACTCTATGTATTTGTTCTATCGTAGAGTGCTTAGCTCTAAATCCGAATTGGATATCTGGCAAAATATTTTTAATGTTTATGACTTTTAATAATCTGGGGAGATATAACCTTTCCCACAGCTTTGCTATGGATGAAAGTAGTGAGATTGGGCGATAAGACGATGGATTTCTTTCTGGTTTACCATTTTTGTGAAAAACTATTATTATCGCTTCTTTAAATTTACTAGGGACATATTGTAGTTTGATTATAGCATTAAATATTTGAACTAGTTTATGAATTGCTTTTTATGGTAATTTTTTGAGAATAAGGCCTGTTAGTTGATCTTTTCCTGAGATCTTATTTTCAACGATACTCTCCTCGGTGGATCATTAATTGGCTTAACATTTGGATCAGTCTCAAGATGAATCTTGGTGTCTTCGACACACCCTTTGCCATTAAAAGAGGATTTGTGCTTTTTAACTAGTTTCTGCAAATCGCTAGATTTACTTTCAACACAATGTACCATGTTGATGAGACCCATTTGATCTGATAATTCCAGGCCAATCAAAGTCGGACATGAAAAATTGACAACATGAAATTTGGATTTAAAACATTTTTTCTTAAAATTAAAGTGTAAAATAGACTCACCCATAACCTCTAACTTCTCCTTAGTTAAGGTGTTTAGGTGATCTTTGGTTGGTTGTATGTCGTTAGAATTTAAATTTAATTTACAAATATTATGGTAAGAGATTAAATTTGTTTCTGCTCCTGTGTCGATTCGAGCTTTCACAGGGATGCCATTAACATAGATATTTGTGAACCATTTATTGTAACGAGCTTTTGGTTTATTAACCATGCCGATAAATAGATCATTATCACTTTCATCACAATCACTATTTATTTGGACATTTTTGATAGATTTTGATTTACACAAACGTGAAAAATGGCCGACTAAATCACAATTATGACATCGCACATCTTTTGCAGGACACTTAAAACGATGGAATTGATTTCCAAAGTTTTCGCACACGGTTATGGTCTTTGTCGGACGACGAGGATCAGGACTACGGTATCTTGTGTTTCCATGGTAGCGTGTTCGGTGTGGTGATCTTGAATGTCTGCTAGAAGTCGGTGAGCTGCGGAACGATCTTTGACGGGATGATGATCTTTGGCGAGATGATGATCTGCGATGTGAAGACGTTGAGCGGTTGCGTGATGTTGATCTGTGACGGGATGTTGATCGGTGACGTGAATACCCTCGAGATGATGATGATGATGATCTATGACGGTGATGGTTTGGTCTTCCATGATCGTGATACGTTGTTGGTTTGTTAGGGTAGTTTGTGTGGCTTAATGCATTAACTTCTCTACTCAGCATTTCAGACCTGTCTTTTGCTAACTGGAGTTTTTGTGCCAGACTGAAGATTTTGTCCAGCGATGTTTCATCCGACTTGATCAATTCTTCTTTAATATGTTGGTTTTCTGCATTTAGATTACCGATGAAAAGATCCTTAGTGATGGAATCTTTAAGGTCTTTAAATTGACAATTTATGCTAAGATTCTTGAGAGAGGTCAAGAAATCTTCAAGCGTTTCACCGTGTTTTTGTTTTCGGTTGAATAATGTTAGCCTTTCAACCGTCACATTAACTTTAGGTGAATAGTGAGATTTGAACTTAGTGACGAGTTGGTCATGTTTAATCTTTTCCACATCTACATCAAAAGACTTGAAACGGTCAAAAGCTTGTTTGCCCATACACTTTATTAGGAGAGCATTTTTACGTGCATCTTCAGCTTGATCGAGATCAGCTGCTAAAAGGAAGATTTTGAACTCTGACTTCCAAACTTTCCATTGAGCAGATAGGTCACCTTTAAGGATCATTGGTGAACAAGAAGTTAGTTCTAAGTTGGATTTAGAACTGTTACGTTGCGTGTAACTAGAAGACGAATGAGAAGCATGATCTTCGTTAGACATTTTGACGTTGATGCTTTCGGAAAGGTAAAGAACACTTTAATGTCCAGTTATAAAGGTGGACTGAACAAAGACGTTGAAAATTTAAGGGATTTGCTAGACGTAATTTGACTACCTTTTGGATGTATCTGAAGATGCAGACGGACGCAATTGACGAAGGGCATCAATGACCAGAAGTAGACAAAAACAGACATGGATGAGACGAACTTGGTTGTATCTGAAGATGCAGACAGACGCAATTGACGAAAAGACATCAATGACCAGAAGTAGACGAAAACAGACATGGATGAGACGAAATGGTTTGACGTAGACGAACCAGGCTTGTTTGACGTGACGGACCTGGACTAGACCATAGACTTGACGTGACGGACTTGGACTATGCCATAGACTTGACGTGACGGACTTGGACTCGACAGACTTAGATTGGACGCAGTGACATGACGGAGACTAGCAGACTGATACTAGACTGTGACTTTGACTGGACGGACAAGACGGATTGACATGGTTTGACGAGTAGATTAACTTGCCTTCATGACGGTGATAGAAGAGACGCAGAACTGGAGTCGATAAATCGAGACACTTGACGATACATTTGAGGTTGACGATTAACTTGAAACACCAAATTTGGCTTGTGTGTCACGTTACAAGCGATGAAATAAGACGAACGAAAACGAGACGACGTAAATCCATTTTGAAGATGGTTGGAATCTGGATATTTGGTTAGGAGTTAGGTTAAGGACAAAGGACTGATGACTAGGATATATGATAAAGGATGCCGGTACAGAATCATAGGACAGAAATTTGCTTCGTAGGAATCAGACAGTGCGGATTATAAAATCAAAGGATAAAACGTTTAAAATGGATTTAATAGACTTACATTCTATGACTGAACACGACTACACGAGGACCTTTAGGCCACACATGATGACACGTACACGACGTGATTGACCCGAATCGCGACCGCGAGAGAGGAAAAGATATGTCGATTAGACTAAAACATGGTTAAAAAGACTTTGGATATAGATGTTCACAACTGACACCATGTTACCTATGTTAGTCGGTAACCGATGAAAGGAAGAACGACACGAGTTAGGAGGACGCCATGACAGAAGTGTATTAAGGGGGCCGCTACCACAGAGCCTGGGCGGCTAGGCGTACATAGCTGCCATATTGACATGCTACTAACAACTTACACGAAGCGCACGCGAAAAATTATAATATAAAAAGTCTCCAGTAAGATTTTTGACTTATGCGTAAGCCTTGTTTTGGCAGTACACCGTTGCTAAGTTTACATTTTTCAGCCTTAAAATGCTCATTTTTTAAAGTTTCTCATCCACAAACCGCTAATACTGAAGATCCAACTGTATTTTAGGGCATAGATTCAACAATTAGTGATACTCGTAGATGCATAGTATAATTTATAAAAGGATACGATAATACAGTGTTGCAAAGTTTTCAACTTGTACCTGGAAAATGTCTATTTTCTGTCGTTATTTTGTTGAAGACAAAATAGAACAATCGTCGATACGTAATATTGTGAAGCAAAGAAATGTGGAGGACTTTTGTCAATCCTAGGTGAAAACTGGAATTAAAATGGCACTGTTGCCAATTTTATTTAAGTTTCTCTTAACATTCCATTATAAAATAAGTTTAAAATAAGGATACTTCCAATAATTATCTGATTTTAAAACGTAATCCAAGTGAAAGGTGAAGAAATCAGGTGAAGAAAGCTTACATAGATCTTGAATATACTTTGCTTGATAATGACATGAACAACGAGCAATTAGAGTTTCCCAAACTTTCTCTAGATTATTTAAGTAGGGTGAAAATGGGGATTTTAGAACAGTAAATTATCCAACAGCGTTGCACGATGGTGCAGAAAAATAGGAATTAAATTACAGCGTTGTATAGGGATTATTGTACAATATGGCAACGCTGTAAAAAGAAAGTATTGCGTGTTGCCCCTTCAATATGCGGGTTATGCAATGGTGTAATAATGCCCCTTCATTTTTCGGGTTATGCAATGGTGTATTTTTCAAGATGGCGCAGCAGCGTTGCCAAACGGGGCACGTAAATAAATGATTTAATTTTGGGTGAAATTTTGCAACATTGCATTTTACAGTGTTGCCAGATGGGGCAAGAAATTAGTTGATTTTTTCGATACAGTGTTGCCAGATTGTGCAAAAAATTCGGATTTTCGGACTTGAAAAATTTTTCGGTTTCGAGAGACCGTATCTTTCCATATGGGTCGGTATCGGATAGTGTAGATTAGGGTCTGATTCGGGAATTTCAAATTTTGTACTAGTGTGCGCTTGGAATGGATATTGCAATGTTCAACAGTTTGACGAATCAAAAATTTTTATTGGATATTTACAGTTACAGTTTCAAACAGTTCGCGTTTAGAAAACGCAAACACGTTTCGAAAACGCAAACACGTTTCGAAAACGCAAACACGTTTCGAAAACGCAAACACGTTTAAAAAACGCAAACACGTTTAAAAAACGCAAACACGTTTAGAAAACGCAAACACGTTTAGAAAACGCAAACACGTTTAGAAAACGCAAACACGTTTCGAAAACACAAACACGTTGAATATTATTATTTATACGAAATCCTTACTATCGATCCAACTATTGTGACTCGCGTCCAGACCCAACCATTTGACAAAGACCTGGTTTTTCTTGCGACGCAGAATTTTCTCCACCAGGAACGTATCTTTATAGTTGGTGGGTTGGAGTTCTTCGCGGTAGAATTTTCCTTTGATGATCGTATCGTGTGCGTCTTTCAGATCGTACGTGATCGGAACGGTGGGATTGACGCTGACAATCTTGAAAATTTCCGTGCTCCAATTCGGTGTGTATCCTTTCTCGAACATGGCTTTGAGTCTCGAGATCCGGACGTGATCACCGACATTCAGTTTTCGTCTGGCCAGACGTCTCTTTTCAATTTTACTCAGCGGCGGTCCACGAAGCTTTTGCAGGATCATCGGTACATCCTTTTCGGTGACATCGATTGGTTTCATCCCGATTGTGCGATGAACGCTCCCGTTATATACACGGATGAGTTTCGGTAATAGATCTACCCACTTGTACGATCCTTGCGCGCTGAACTCTTTCCACATCTTCGTTTTGAGCGTTCGATTGAATCGCTCCACAATGGAGGCTTTGGTTGTCGAGAACGAGCTGTACATATTGATATGGTGACGCTTCATCAATGCCTGACATTTGGAGTTGTAGAATTCCGAGCCCATATCGACTTGTAAATGTTTCGGTGACTTTCCGGCTGCTTTGAGAACGCGTTGCAGAGCATAAGTGACATCCGTGGCCGTTTTCGATTTGAGCGGTTCGGCCCACGCCTTTTTCGAGCACGCGTCGATGACGGTAAGGAGATATCTGTATCCTTTGTTGACCGAGGCGTACGGTTGCATCTCGACGAGATCGGCTTGCCATAAATCGAACAATCCGAGAATCCGTACTTTACGACGCGGATAGTTTCGTCGTGCAGGTTTATGTAGCTCCTCGACGATCCCACGTTTCTCTGCCGACATGATAATTACCGTCGACGTCGTCCGCTCTCTCGATTCAAATGCTGTTTCGTTGCTACTATTTTAACCAGACGATTGTAAGATTGCTGAAGTTGGTGGATACGCTCCAGACAGTGTTGAGCTAATTTCATGGCTTCCTTCCACTTCCGTTCGGACCATTGTTTGTTCACCACATCCTCATCGCTTTCGGGATCTTGCACTTGACGAATCCGTTTGTTCGATACGATATAATTTCCGTCGGAATCCAGTGAGAATCCGTCACCTTTTGGCCCGCGGCGGAATTTCGATCGGCCAAAACCGTCCGTGTGACTCATCGCAACACTATTTTCCTTTCATTCGATTCACAACCTCTAGTTGAGTGATTCTATTTTCCAGTCGTGATAATTTCATCTCGAGTCGTTGCGCGATACTTTTGTATTCTTCCATTCTCTCCAAACAAAGCTGTGCTAAATTCATAGCTTCCGTCCACCTCGAGTCTGTCCATTGTTTGTTCACGGCGTCGGTATCCTCTTCGGGATCTTGCAGTTGTCGGATCCGTTTGTTGGATACGAGATAATTTCCGTCCGGATCCAGTAAGAAACCGTCTCCTTTGAGACCTTGCTTCGTGTTGCGAACGTAAGTTCCTTTCGATCTTCCAAACCGGTCGGTGTGACTCATTTTTGTGCGGAACCTATATTTAGTGGATGTAATCCGCTTCGCGAAGCTCTTCGACGATACTCAGAATTTCACGATCGTGATCGGTGTGACCAGCTTGTTTCGAAGCTACAAGTAAAACGAGACGTTGGACCAATTCGTTCGGATCGTCCCAATAGACGAGTTCCCGTTTCGCACGGTGAATTTTCATACCAGAGCCTTTCTTCAATTTTTTACGCGATGACTTCCTCGTTGATCTCGGAGTAGATGTAGCGAACAAAGGTTTGATGAGATCGCGGTATTTTTGACTGCGGTTCGAGTTGGGTCTACCGTGTGGATGGTGATTCCTCCAATGCGCATTGGTGAGCGTAACTACTCGTTGGAAATTAGCACGATCATCTGCTGTGTAATTACGCGGATGTTTCTTGAAAATGAGCTCCAAGAACCCGGGTGTCGGTTCGAACACCTCATCGCCACCGTCCAAGATTAGTCGTCCGTCCGAATCGAAACTTATGATTCGATTTCCGATAAGATAGTTTCCGTTGATCGCTTTCCGCACACCATACGTGGTATCGGATTGTTTCGGTTGTTTCTCCAGATCGTCCAAGTAGAACTGTACGTGCGGGGCAGTGATTGTGTTTCGAGAATCGACGTCATCGTCTTCAGTGCGACTCGTTGTTTGTTCTTTACCCGTTGCATCTTGGAACGATTCATCATCGTCATCATCATCATCCTCCTTTGAATCGTCATCATCATCGTTGTTTATATTTTTCGGTGATCCGAACGAAGCAAATAAACTATCAACAAACGTTGTTCCATCTTTCGTTTCCGATTTTGAAGCTTCGATCTTGGTTTTCTTTTCCTGAGGAGCAGCGACAAGTGCGGGAGTTGACGACGACGACACAGTTTTCTGCAACGCTGCGAGCGGATCTGTCAACGGTTTGAAAACTTTCTTCAACGTCACCTGAGCGTCCGCCTCTCCGGTGCGAATGGTATTTAACTTCCGTTTGATATCTTGACGGATTTTATCGATACTACCGTATTTCTGAGCGATCGTCGACAACGATAAGTTATCCATCTTGTTCAATAAAAGTATCGAAGCCTTTCCGGTACCTTCCCTCGTTCTTATTACTATCTTTATCGATGACTAAAAACCCGTACTTGTCCTGCCAGCACACCGAGCAGATGTGTCTGAAATCTTCGAACGTGAAATCTGTGTTGACGTGATCGTCGTAGATGTGTCGCAAGTTTGTATTGTCCTGTTTGAAAACTACGAGCAGGTTAGCGTTATCGCGAATCAATTGTTTCGGTATGCGAGAATACGTTTGACACAAGTAGAAACTGTCGACCGAGCTGTGTCTTCCCATACTGAAATATTCCCGCATCGCATTTTGTTTGTCACAAGCGACATCATCGAAAATGAAGACCGAGTCTGATGCGGCATCGTTTGGTGGAACAATCTCGGCCGTGTCCGAATAGACGTTGTATCCGAGACCGTCGATTCCATCGAATATCCGACGCAGTTCTTCGTACTTGGGTTGGAACGGTGTCTTGGAGTACAAGTACACGTTGCGGAACTTCAATCCGTTCGGATGTTGTAGCAAGCAAACCATCACGTTTGTTTTACCGCAGTTGGACGGTCCAACGACAATGCAACGGATACTGTTCGGTAACAGTTCACTGTGTCGTCGTCGTTGTCGTCGGTTTTCATTTTGCTTCTTCCGTTTGTCGAGGTTCCGGACTCGCAGTGACTTTCTTTGCTTGACGAGTCGCATCGTATTCGTTCCCTATTTTATCGGACAGTTATTTTCTTTACTTCTCCGTATAAATAGTATGGAGATTTTCGTCAGAGTATGTCACCGAGAAGAACATCAACTTGCAGCAAAACCAATCGAGGACGTGGACTGTTAAACTCGTTGATAAATTCACTACCGTTCGAACTACACTTACCGGGCGACTACAGGTACTGCGGACCGGGCACTCGCCTCGCAGAACGATTGAAACGCGGAGATCCGGGTATAAATCCGCTCGACGAAGCTTGCAAGTCCCACGACATCGCATACAGTAAGACCAAAGACACCACCGAGAGGAACAAAGCCGATCTCATACTTGCGGACAGAGCTTGGGAACGTGTGAAAGCGTCCGACTCATCGTTGGGTGAAAGAGCGGCAGCATACGCCGTAACGAACGCTATGAAACTCAAAGCCAAACTCGGAATGGGACTAAACAAGACGGTGGCAGCGAAAAAACCGAAATCCAAGAAGAAGAAGAAGAGAGCGTCGAAGAAGAAGACGAAACCGGTGGAGCGGTCGATCGAACGAATCTTGGCTCTCCCAAAGATGGGTGCCGGGGTGTCGAAAACGAAGAGGAAGAAGAAACCGGCGGAGCGAATCTTGGCTATTCCGAAGACGGGTGCCGGAGTCAAGAATCTTCTGACGAGTATCGGTCTGGCCGCGCGAACAATCACACCGGTAGCGAAAATGATCAAGACGGTCATCGACGGATCTTTGAAGAAGAACGTACACCTCGGTGAAGGATTGTACTTGCGACCGTACCGTAAAGGTTACGGACTTTACTTGAGACCTTACCGAAAGAATTTAAACTGATCCGTGAGCTACCGCGCCGAGCGATGACGGATGTTGAGTTGAGGATCGCTGCGACAGAACAATTACGAATCCCGCATTTCCGCGGTGTGTTCATGATCGATGAATTGGCGACCAAGAAACCCAAACGTCCCGAGTGCGGTATCGTCAATCTGGACCGAAGCGATGGAGCCGGTACACATTGGACAGCATACCGGATTTCAAAGTGCGGTAACGCATTGTACTACGACAGCTTCGGTGATTTACCACCACCCGTTGAAATTACGCGATACATTTTACGCTCACGCGGTAGCTCAACGATGACGACAATAGGATACAATTATGATAGCGAACAAAATTTCAACTCAAGCGTCTGCGGGAAACGATGTTTAGAATGGCTCGTACAAACCAGGAATATATAGTATTTTCGAAACCCGAATATGGAAACTCAGAAAAGATGTCACACGTTCATGTTGACGGGGAGGAGCAACGTTCTCGAGTTTGCACTGCCTAGACCTCTCGAGTTGTTCGGACCTTGCGAGATCGGTCTGACGGGTTTTGTAACTTATTATTCCATCCCGAACATCGACATAACGAACAGACTGCTTTTCTACTCCGAGAGCCCTGAAGAGAATTACTCGGCAATTTCGTTCCCGATCGGAGCCTACGAGATCGAGGGTATACAAGAATACTTGCAGGGAGATCTTGGCGGAGCGGAAGCTATCAAACTCAAAGCGAACAACGCTACGCTTAAAGTAAGCATCAAATCCAAGTACTGGATCGATTTCCGCAGACCCGGCACTTTACGTAAGGTGCTCGGATTCGGAAAGCGTCTCTTGGCACCGGACGAATGGCACGAAGCTGACTATCGCGTCAACATCTCACCTGTAAACATGATATGCATCGAATGCAGCATCGCCGACGGTGGATACGTGAACGGGGTGCGCGGACATCACATTTATGCGTTTGCTCCCGATATCGAACCAGGATTCAAAATGGTAGAGCAACCGTCGACGATTCATTACTACCCCGTCTTGGGTGATAAGATCCAACGTTTGCTCGTTAATATAGTAGACCAACAAGGAAGAGCGATCAATTTCGGTGGTGAAGAAGTGACAGTTCGACTGCACGTGAGACCAGTAACTTATGGGTAAACGAAGGATCCAGAACAACGATACGTTCCTAAATTCTCTCGCATATAATAGTATTGATAATCCACGGACTAGTTGTCAACAACAGCAGCAGCAGAGGAAAACTTTGAGCGAATATTCCAAGAGGGCTCTCACACAACTCGGATTCGTGGTGAAAAATCCGAAATAAGAACAAAATGGAAGCTTGGCGACAAGAGATCATCGAATACGAATACATCCGTTTCGGTCCGGTCGACGAACGGCGTGGAAACAACGATTCGATCCGGTTCACCCCCGATACCCACGGTCTGATCACCGTGCCTCAAGATTCGAGGATCTTCATGCGTTTAGAAGTGAAACTCGAGAAAAATCCTGGAGCCGCCGCAGATGCTGCGAAACCTAAAGTCAAGTGGGCTAACAATTATCCCCTGCACTTGTTCGACCGTATGCAGTACAAAGTGAACGGGACGGAAATCGATAGCATGCAGTGTGTCGGAGTGACATCGACCGTGAAAAATTATCTCACATACACTAGAGCGGAAACCGCGGGACTCGCAACTGCCGGGTTTTGTGACATCTCTTCTTCATGGGCCGAATGGGATATGACAACGTTGGATGAAACTCAGTGCGCCGTCGTTCCGTTGTCTTCACTCAGCGGATTCGCAGTACATTTCAAAGACGTTCTAGTCAGATGCTCGCAAGAGTTGATCCTAGTGCGCAGTGGTACGGATAAGAATGCATATTATATCACCGACGCGGCGACCGCGGACGGTTACACCATTAAATTTAAAATAATCGAAATCTATTGGGAGATTCCCGTCGTCAAATTCACGTTGGAACTGGAAAAACAAATCTTGCTCAAGATGAAGAAGAACGACAAGATGAGTTTCGGTTACATGAATTGGGAATCGCACGACATCCCTGGGATTTTTCCGACCAAGACGTTCAAATGGAGCGTAAGAACAACCAGCAGGCACAAGCCCAAATTCGTGGTGTTGGTATTTCAAACGGATCGACGGGACAATCACCTGAAGGATTCCTCTCGTTTCGACCATGTAAATGTGCGCTCGGTCAGCGTTCAAATCGGTGAGCGTCGGTTTCCTCAAGTTGATACGATCTACGATTTCCCGACTATGGATTATAATCACGCCTACCTGAACTACACCGATTTTATGAGAGACTACTGGAAAGGTGAGAAACTCTGCGAGCCAGCTATGTTGTTTGAAAATTTCAAAGATCGCGCGATTTTTGTCATCAAATGCGTTCAAGGTGAAGATCTAAAAACAGCTCCGGTAGATATCACGTTGACCGTTGTGGTAAAAGAGAATTTCCCGGCCAACACTACAGCCCAAGTGATTCTGATCACTCCTGTAAAGTATTCGTACGAACTACTGCACGGAACCGTGAGGCAATTGGATTGATCTTAAGCAAAAATTTAAAAAAAAAATAACATGTTTATTTTTTTTTTTTTTTTTTTTTAATTTTATTTTATTTTTTTTTTTTTCAAACATTACATCATTTACAAAGAATACAAACATGACATACAATATAAATCAAGCTGCAACGTTTGGAACGAGTGCGAATTTATATGTTCTTCCGATCGGGCCTTCGTAGATGAGATCGAAGGATCCAGCGTTGATATCCTGAATTGCATCGTCCGTCAAACGGTTCGTAATGTGCGAAGGTAGGAAGAGGAGACGATGATGATTCTCGAAGATGATATCGGCGGCAACGGTGATCCCGTACTTGGTTGGTATTTTGATGAGTTTGTTCATCTTGTAGCGGGCGCTTACAGTCAGCTCTTTAGCGTTGACGATCAAGATTGAATTGTTGAAAACTTCCATGTCGTCAGTTCTTTCAAGGTACAAATGATTCCAATTTTCGTGCGCTATATATTTCGAGTGGAACAAGTTGTTTGCTATATTAAGCACGGATGATTTTCGACTGCTATATTTCGCTTCGATAATTCGTCTGCGAATGATTCCACTTTTCGTGTGCTATATATATATTGAGTCGGGTTGATTCGACAATTTGTCTGCTATATTAAGCACGGATGATTTCACTTTTCGGTTCGTTCAATCTGACTTTCCATCTACTACTCCTTTATTATTATCGGGGTGATTCCTTTGTTCGTCTGCCACTATAATCTTCTCCTGCCATTGCATGATTTCATCTGTGAAATAATCACGATAATAAGATGCCGACATCCACATACACAATCGGAATGCGTTCGACATTGCGCAGAATGGATGTACTAAAGGACACGTATATGCTGTCGACCAACGAGCCAATAGTCGCAAGGACGGACAATCTTTAGTATCCAAATTTACAACGATACATTTGTCCGGCACGAAACTACTGATGAAATTTCGTTTTTGTTCACCTTTAACATAAAGTACATCGTAGCGGTTCCCGATGCTATTCATTTTTGAAGTGAATTCATCGTACTCGAGAAACCCGCTTTCCCATTCCAAGTGATGATAATTGCGTGTTAACCAGTTGTTTGTCACAACGTCTTTAGCGCTCAACATGCTGCTCGGGAACGGAGGTTTGAATAAATAGAGTTCAGTTTGAGTACACTTCATATCCACAAGACCAAACTCTTTGACGATGAAATTTCCTTGGCTCCAAAAACCTTGTACATCGAGACAAGCCATCATTCGTTAGTTACACTTTTACTATTTTCAAATTCGAGGTTTCTTAACTGACGGTTCTCCAACAGAATTATTTATACTATTTATACGAGGTTGTTTAACAGCGAGGATGTTCCTATTTTCAAATTCGAGGTTTCTTAACTGACGGTTCTCCAGAATTATCTATACTATTTATACGAAGTTGTTTAACAGCGAGGATTTTTCTCAACTCGGTCTCGGCTCCGCAACTTTCATCCACCATGCAAGGATCTTTGTTCTCACGATGACCCCAAGGAACAGTGCTAACACCGTCTTCTAAAATACAACGTTTATCGTCTAAGCCGGAGAGGGTTCTTTTTGTAGTTTCGAAGGAGTATAGTTGATGTTTCCGCGCCCCGATCCTGCGCATCGAGGCGGTCATTCTCGATTCAGGATCTTTTAATACTGTGAGAAAATTGGCAAAGTTTAGCGATCTTACCACTGGTGTTGATATCCCTTTTGCCCTTTTCTCTGTTTCCCCGTCGCTAAAACGATACGCATACATTTTGGGTCGCAGCGCGACAAACTCAGCAATGGGTATTCCACCCGTTTCATCCTTAAAACTACCCATTACTTTACGGTTTGTCGCGCTGCGACATTGATGACCTTCTGGGAAGTTGGAGGTGTCGTACAAGTGAAGATCTGACATCATATCATCGTAGACGTTCGGTGTAGTCAACTCGTAAATGAACGAGTCCGTATCCATATAGAGAAGTTGAACTTGGTCGGGATTGTACTTCTTAAGCATGTGATTATAGTGGAATTGATACATGTGTACTTTACTCAGATCTAAGATTGAAAAACCAACAATCATTGGTCTGTCTATGACGACCTCTGTTCTCCGTAAATGGATTGCTACCAATTCTTCTGCGAAAATCGTGCGATCTATGAAATCGACCCGTGAGATGGCTTTCAATATCTGTCTGCTGTTTGTACCCAATTTAATATTCTTTCGCTTCAACGGGTTCTCGATAAATTTTCCGTAGCAAGCGTTGCTGCACAGTTTCAGGAGCGTTTGGTGGAACGGATTCGTAGCCTCCCGTCTCAACCGGGCGTTCAGCTCGATGAAGGGTGCCAAGAAAGGAGCCTGACGGAATTTGATGGCCCGGTTGACGCGCAGGAGTTTTAATCCTTGACCGAGCGCTTCTTTCAACATTACATAGTGGATAACATAGTTGTTTTTATTAGCTAGAGTCGTCAATAGTTTCGTACATTTCCCCGCTCCCGATGGTGGTATTTCGTTCTTGCACAAGAACGGAAGGTCCTTGTGCAGGTCGTGGAGGTGTTCTGGATATTCAATATCTACATCGAGTATGTACCCGAAAGGAGCGTCGTCGGGATGGTTGATTATAGTTTTCGCCAGAGTTAGCAACTCTTCTCCTTCCGGGACCCAAGTGTAGTTATCGTAGGGCAGATGCTTTCTCATGGTGTGTGCGTAAAGTGCCGTCACATCCAAGTATTGTATATAGTTCACTGGTTTTTTAGGATCAAACTGATCCGGTATCAAAGGATTGTTTGCGAGAGCGTGCCGTTTCACCACCTGTGTTATCCCACCTCGGATCGAGCTCATAATCATGAATACCATATCCATATCATTGAAGAGTTGAATTTTCACATTAGTTATTTTTAGGAATGCGTCGAAAGCGAATCCGGGTAGCGTCAAATAATTGGCACAGTCCAAACTATAATTTTTTATTCCGAAAAGTCGGAACTCCTCAAACACATCGCTGAGGAGGCACACGTCGAGTCGCAAGTAGAAATCTGAATACTCGCCGAGATTACGGAAATTGAAAGTTTGCCAAACTTGGAGAAACCGTTCGTATTCTTCTTCAGAGATGTCCGTTTGAGTCAGGGTGTTGAAGAAAGCCTCTCGCGGTGGTGGACGCGTCTCGTTCAGCTTGGCCGGATTGTCAACGTAATCGTACGGGAACGGAGCTTTCCGACAAACCATGTCGAACTCATTGTCTGTGCGAGTGAGTTTCCTCGTGCGAACGAAAGATTCGCGCGGGATCGTCTGAACCAGTTTATCCAACGATGCGGGGAGGAATCGGAACGAGTCGATGAACTTGATCGAAAACCTGTTTCCCAGATGGACCGTCATGCTGATGTAATTTTCCTCCGTGTGTGGTATTATTTCAACGCGATGAGGATATTTGTTCAGAGCCAGCACTACCTCGTGGAAATCATACCTGCTACCATTGTGCAGGACGACTCTAACACATTTCTCATGTCGGAAAATAAGATTGCAATTTGAACATAAGGCTTTTCGATAATTGGACCTTGTTTTCCCTCCCGCTCTCTTTTGATGGTCATGATCCCTTACCTTTACGATACCTGGTTGTGAGAAATCCACCTCACAATGTCCACACCTATTTTCCGCTTCAAATGTGGCCCGGTCTTCATGTGTCATTATTATTTTACTCTCTTTGTCATTGTAACTCTCACTGATTCTTCCTACGAGAGTGATTATATCGTCCAGAAATTTGATATGTGCCTCTTCGCCACGGTACAGTTTCGGTTCCGTCATTTTAAATTCGGGATCCTCCGTGACGAGGAGGTAAGCGTAAGAATTTGAGATGTGCCGCCTATACGCAGAAGCTGGATGCTCCGAGTCACCATGAATTTGTTCCAAGTAGGCTTCAAAGTCTGCATAAATTACATAATTATGTTTTATTTCCTTGTGGTGATTTTCGAATTTGAGGTATCGCTCGTCTGGAAATGAAGCTAGAAATGCGTCTTTGCTTACCAAAGAGCAGAGAACTTTATGTTGACTCAATTCCTCCATCGAGTACTTGTACGTAAAGCACTTCTTGCAGATGTAGATACGATGATGATATTTTGTCAACTGATTACGTACAAGTTGTTCAAAGTTACTGATCCAGCAATAATGGTAACTTAAAGGTACGGGGGTTGAGAGACATAGTAGGTCGGTGTGGTCCTCTCTTTCCGGGTCGGCAACTTTAATTGGGTAAACTGTATACTTTTTCTTGTTGGACACCAAACTCTCACGGAGCCCAAATACCGAAACCGATACGTTGTTCCTTTTCTCGAATTTGATAATGTCATCTATGCTCGTGGGTAATCGAACGTCCGAGAAATCGTAACGATCGAACAGATCTACATATATTTCCGGACGAAATTTATTCTTCTCTTCCTTCGGGACGAACTTTCCCAACATTGCGTACCGGAAACAATCGTTTGATTCACCGTTATTTACATTGACAACATTGTTCGTTCGAAACGGAAGCTTAACGTACGTTCCTCCTCGATGTAACGCGTAATAGCGGTTGATACGTAGCTCCATACCTTGTATCTTCTTCAGCACCCACCCGGATCCGTTCATGTGAAAATCGAATGACTCTTTATTGATCTTGGCCCTGAACTTTTCATAATACTCGTCCAGATCCGTTGACGCGAAAATAGCTTCGTTTTTAGTCTTAAACTTTTTCAACTGCATTCCTTCCTTGTCCTTATCGTCAGCTTTCTCGTACTCGGCGTAAACTAGTATATTAACCTTCAATGCCTCGCCGGTGAGTTCTTCTTTTATTTTTTTAAGCATGAGGTCTTTAGCCGATAGGAGGTACTCATCTATGATGAGATTCTCTGGCTGGAAGTTTGTGATGAAAAATGTTTTCAACCTGCTTTGACAAGCAGTCTCAACTTGAACAATCGGTACTTTCATCTCGAACAAATTTCTTATGTGACTTGCAGATTCTTCATGTTTTTCTCTTTTATGGTATGATATTTTACACGTGTCACAATATTCTTGATCGTTGTTGTCATCGGTAGGTGATGAGGTGGACATCTTTTCAATATGTTCGGGAGATTGCTCATGATTCTCTCCCTCCGCATAAAACTCATCACAAAGATCACAATGGATGAGCGCGTTGTGCTCCTGTTTAATGTGCGTTTCATCGTTGATACCCTCCTCCTTCTTAATTTGTTCGGCACCATGTTCGTGCTTTTCACCTTGTCTATAAAATTCATCACAAATATCACATTGGATGAGCTCCTGTTTAATATACGTTTCATCGTTGATACCCTCCTCCTCCTTCTTAATTTGTTCCGCACCATGTTCATGCTTTTCACCTTGTTTATAAAATTCATCACAAATATCACATTGGATGAAAGTTTCAACATTCTGTTCTTGAGCAGCCATGATAAAGATACTATTTTAAGCTCAAAGTCTTCCGAGTCGGTCAGAAAAGAAAACTTGCACTTTCTTTACGTTTGCTAGATTCTGTTCACTGAAAAGATTTCAGAGCGAACAAGTGAATACTATTTTAAGCTCAAAGTTTTATACTATTATAAGCTCGAGATTTTCTGATTTCGTCAGAATAGAAAATCAACACTATTTTCTCGTTTGTAAGATTCTGTTCTCTGAAAAGATTTCAGAGTGAATACTATTATAAGCTCGAGGGTTTCCAATATCATCAAAAGTGAGACTGACGAGTTTTCTACGCGGAGGTAAATATATTTAGTTTCCTCACCGAGCGGAAAGAAACTGTAGACTCATGATTTACCTCAAAGTAAATATAGTAGTATTTGTTAATCACCAAACTCGGTTTCACTCGGACAAACTATGTCGTCATAAGTCGTAACATAAATTACACTTTTATGTAGAGTTATAATTTACCACGGAGTAAATATAGTAGTATTTGATAATCACCAAACTCGGTTTCACTCGGACAAACTATGTCGTCATAAGTCGTAACATAAATTACACTTTTATGTAGAGTTATAATTTACCACGGAGTAAATATAGTAGTATTTGATAATCACCAAACTCGGTTTCACTCGGACAAACTATGTCGTCATAATTTGTCAGACTCGATTAGGTCGAATACGTTAGCACTGGACACTGAGGACGCTGGCGGCGAAACTATTATCCACGAAGGCGAAGACATAATGATTCCCCTACCTACTGCGCTTGACTAGAGTGGTTCGAGTAGCTGATGCAAGAGGCGAGAGAGTTGCATCAGCCAGAGTGGTTCGAGTAGCTGATGCAAGAGGCGAGAAAGTTGCATCACCCAGAGTGGTTCGAGTAGCTGATGCAAGAGGCGAGAAAGTTGCATCATTGTTATCCACCACTTAAGTGCCTCTACCTCGATAACGCCCACTCGAGTCTGTCTGAGTGCTAAATTTTCTCAAGTGGAAAAAAATTATCAATGCGAGTCGGGGGGGAACGTATAAATAGTGTCGAGGAAGTGTGATCGATCATTTCAAAACAAGAACTCGTCAAGTATGGACGCTCCAACCCTCAAATCACAATCGATCAGAGCGATGAACACCTTGGATATGGTATATGAGGCTCTCACTTTCAAATTTACAGGAATACGAGCAGAGCTTTTGAACAAGTTTGCCCGACTCCTTTTTCCTGACAAGTTATTCCACCATCTTAAACTCAGCTCAATAGACACTTCCGATCCCGTCGGGTGTTACGGCTTAGTTGAGATAACGGAAAGATTTTGCCTTCTCCTAGAACGTGTCGCAGACGAGCACGAAATAATTTACTTCCTAAAGCAGGGGTACAAGAAAGTAGACGAAGAGGAGTGGAAGATAGGTAGACTGTTAAGTGCAATTCGCGTAGTATTATACACAAGAGAGAGAGGAGAGCGGGTCTAGCAGTTGGATTTCGTATAAATAGTATGCATTCTCTTCTCAGTATCGCAAGGAAGAAATCATGATTGATAAAATAATTCTCATCACCATCATCATTGCTGTTGTTGGAGTGAAATCCTCACTGGTGGAAAACTCATCCGAAGCAAACATCACAATGTGCCCTGTCTGTCCGGAAATCAAATGCGCACCCTCTACCTTGACGGATGTTCTTCTATTCATCTTGAGTTTACTGGCGCTCATTTGCTCCGCACCGTACCTGTACTCCAAGTACCTTTCATCCGACTGCAAGTTCCGTTTCATCAGGATGGCCCGGAAAAATAACAATCGGAAACTCGATGACATAAGTGTAGATTTAAAGTTCGGAGAAGGAGAAGGATCCGATGTTTGTGGTTGACAACCCTCACGTTTTTAGTGCGTTTTCTAAACGCGAACTGTTTTTAAACTGTAACTGTAAATATCCAATAAAAAATAATAAAAATTTTTTAATTCATCAAATTGAACATTGCAATATCCATTCCCAAAACACAAGGTTCCCGATACGCATCTCCAAGCGCACGCTACTGAAAAATTGAAATTCCCGAATCAGACCCTATTCTCCAGTATCCGCCCTCATAGTCCAGCGTTCGTTAGCGTTCCCAGGCATAACGTGCAAGCGACACTGCGCGACATTGTGAAAACTGGCCCTAATCATAGGGTAGGCTCCTGCATGGCGGTCAGAAGCCTTTCGAAGGGACGAACAGAAACGAACGGAGAGCGAGAGTGGGAAATCCCTCGTATAGTCCAGCGTTCGTTAGCGTTACCAGGCATAACGTGCAAGCGACACTGCGCGACATTGTGAAAACTGGCCCTAATCATAGGGTAGGCTCCTGCATGGCGGTCAGAAGCCTTTCGAAGGGACGAACAGAAACGAACGGAGAGCGAGAGTGGGAAATCCCTCGTATAGTCCAGCGTTCGTTAGCGTTACCAGGCATAACGTGCAAGCGACACTGCGCGACATTGTGAAAACTGGCCCTAATCATAGGGTAGGCCACTGCATGGCGGTCAGAAGCCTTTCGAAGGGACGAACAGAAACGAACGGAGAGCGAGAGTGGGAAATCCCTCGTATAGTCCAGCGTTCGTTAGCGTTACCAGGCATAACGTGCAAGCGACACTGCGCGACATTGTGAAAACTGGCCCTAATCATAGGGTAGGCTCCTGCATGGCGGTCAGAAGCCTTTCGAAGGGACGAACAGAAACGAACGGAGAGCGAGAGTGGGAAAACCCTCGTAGTCCAGCGTACCGAATCAGACCCTAATCTACAGTATCAGATACCAGGCCCATACTGCAAGATACGGTCTCTCGAAACCGAAAAATTTTACAAGTCCGAAAATCCGAATTTTTTTGCACAATCTGGCAACACTGTACGGAAAAATCAACTAATTTCTCGCCCCATCTGGCAACACTGTAAAATGCAATGTTGCAAAATTTCACCAATAAATAAATCATTTATTTACGTGCCCCGTTCGGCAACGCTGCTGCGCCATCTTGAAAAATACACCATTGCATAACCCGAAAAATGAAGGGGCATTAATACACGATTGCATAACCCGCATATTGAAGGGGCAACATGCAATACTTTCTTTTTACAGCGTTGCCATATTGAACAATAATCCCTATACAACGCTGTAATTTAATTCATATTTTTCTGCACAATTTGGCTAAAAACTTTTGTGGTCAAATTCCTGTTTTCACCCTACTTATTTATATCAGCTAAGTCTTAGGCCTTATCAGATCAACATTGCAATGTCATAATACGCTAAGCATGAAAATGAAGGCATTTTTCTAGTACATAAGTTTGAACCACCAGTGAAACATAGAACAGCAGGTTTAGACTTCGGGAAATGAGGTATCCACGTTACAGAGTCATTACTCGTCAAGGCATACATGAAATCGCGCTACCGCAGTGGTAAACATAATCACATTTTTGTCCTAGCTGATAAAGCTAAAGCAGGGGTAGATGTAATACGAGAGTGGTTCTGTACCTGTGAAAGTGGTTCAAGAACTGTTGGCTGCTGCAGCCACATAATGGCAATATTATGGTATTTGGGATGCGCCCAATTTAGTGAACTACAGACACCGAACCCAAGAATATGCGATGTGTCCATCACCATTCCGAAGACATAATCCTCGTTCTTTGGAGTCTGTACATTCATTGCGCTTCCGTCATTATTTGCATCCGTTCCTTGAGTTTTCATCCTGATCCGAAAGCTGAGTTTCCGAATTCATTAAATTACGGAGCAGGCATTCATACGGTGCTATTGAAAACATATCTTTCATTCAGATGCCTCAAAATAATTGAGATACTTGGTAAAAGTAAAAAATCGGCAACATATTGAGGTACATGCCATATATTTGAAGGCAAGACTATACTCATGTATCAATTGAAGAAAATATTTTCACGGAAATTAATAAATAAATATAAAATATAAATTACCAAAGACTAAAAAAATTACAAAAAAATAAAATAAAATGAAAAGATTAAATTAGAAGCATCTTTATTTTAAAATAATTGTATTATTTTTTGTTTGAAAAGAATTACGAATAAACTTGGCAGCAGTATTTTTTCCAAAACCAATCGTTGCCTGGGACTGAGATCAGCCCTTGATATTTTGCCTTGATACGAGTTACGATACCCATTGAAGTCGTGTTCAACAAGAAAAAAACATAATCCATACAGAGTTCAAAGTCTTAAGCATGGCAACACTGTATCACCACCGGTCAAAGTATTCTTCTTCAAATACAAACATTCATCTACAAATGACATAAATGGTTGATTTTCTGCCTCAAATCGTGATTAAACTCTACGAAGGTAGCTTCTGAAACTCAGAACTTAAAAATATAGACATTTTTAAAGCTCAAATATATAAACGTTGCAATTCTGTATCGTTAGGACTATACTTACATTCTGAGATAAACTTTAACAAAAAACTTAATCTATCATAAAATTGCATCTAAACCCCCAAAAATATCTTTTAGCGGTCACTAAGTTCGTTTTTTTAATTAAGAAACTTGATAAAATGAACATTTTTTATAGGTTTTTTATGTCAACTCTGCAACGTTGTATTAACAGAATTAGCAGTATTAATGTTTCAATAGAAATATGCATTCGATAATAATACTAACATTTGATAAAATGTCATAAAATATCATAAAACATTCAATTGAGGGTTCGGTAAAAATCACTGAACTTTTTTTTTCAGTGCAATGATATCAGTATGTTCCCATGATGGGACCAACAGACACCAAACTTTACATCAACTCTTTATCATGATGGTAAGAAAGTCCAAATTGATATCATCATGTTACCATATTTGTGCAATGTTGTTAACAACATTTTTTTAAAATCATGTTTATATCATATTGGGACTTGCCATATTGCTAGCATGTTGGTATCATGTTGGTCTTTTACCCCAAGTTGATATCACGTTGATATCATGTTGATATCATCATGATACCAACATGGGCGTTTTAGACCCTGTTGGTGACAACATAGTCTCAACATGTTACCAACATAGTCATTTTTAGCAGGGAAGATTTTTGATCCATTATCTTTCTTAAGTCCGTTAGTGATACGGGCCAAGCTTAAAATGCAAGACGTTTGGAAGCTAATGATTCTCTGGCATGAATCGTTGTCTCAGTCTATTATTACTTAATGGAGAAATTTTTGTTCAGATATGTTGTTAATCTCAAAATTAGTAGTTCCTAGACACGTTGTTTCGCTCCTTATGATTTTAATGTTGAGTTGCATGGTTTTTCTGATGCGTCAATCCGAGCTTATGGTGCTTGTACCTATTTACGTTCGTTCGATTGATAAAGACGAAAATTCTCACTGTCAATCATTAATTTCAAAATCCCGCGTGGCTCCTTTGCATTCTACTAGTTTACCAAGATTAGAATTATGCGGGGCATTACTTTTATCACGATTATTGTCTCAAGTTTAAAATGCTATGCGGATGCCCTTTTCGGCGATTTGCTTGTGAACTGATTCGACGATTATTACTCTTGACTGTATTCGTGAACCGCCAAATCGTTGGAAAACTTTTGTAGCGAATAGAGTGGCTGAAATTCAGTTGAATACTGAAAATGCTCATTAGTGTCATGTATCATCAGATCAAAATCCTGCTGATTTAATTTCTCGTGGGGTTCAGTGTTCTACTTTGAGGAACTCAAGTTTATGGTGGCGTGAACCAGAAATGTTGCATAACCCGGGTATTTTCCAACACTGTCATCAAGATATTCGGTAAAATAATGATTTGTCTACTGAAATGCAGTCTTCTTGTACTTCTCACGTAATTTCGGTTAAGCCCTTTGACTTATTTGAAAAATACTCCTCCCTTTCTAAGTTGATAAGAGTTTTTGCATTTGTTCAACGGTTTATTTTCAATTATAAGTCCGAAAACAAGCTATGTAGAAAGATTGGAGAATAAACAGCAGCTGAATGCGACAGTTCTATGATTAAATTGATTAAAATTGCCCAGTATTAAGTATTTTCGCGTGACATTTCATCCTCAGGTATTTTACACAAAAAAAGCAAACTTTTAGCATGAAATCCCTTCCTTGATGAAACTGGAGTTTTTCGGGTCAATGGTCGTTTACGTAATGCAAGAATTCCGTACGCACAAAAATTTCCTACAAAATTACTAAATAGACATAAATTAACAACGGTTCTGGCCTTTAAAAGGACGATCTGAAGCTTATTTCACCGTATGCAATTTTTTTGGATGTAGAGTTGCTCGCCCCAAACTTCTAACCCAAATTATGGCACCATTACCATATCTCACCGAGTAACTGAGCTACGACCTTTCAAAATTTGCGGAGTCGATTTTTGTGGTCCTATTTTTTAAAGCCATACTGTAAGAGTAAATTAAGAGTGAAATCATATGTTTCATAATTCGTTTGCTTTGCAACAAAGGCAATTCATTGTGAATCCTATAGGTATATTAAAATGCAAAGTTCCGAATCTTGGGGCATTAACTTTGAGAGAACCACTGGACCGATTTTCCTGATCTTTTTTTTAAATGAAAGCCCCTGAGCTGTAGATTTGCAGGCTGTAATTTGTTTTCCAATTTCTTTCAAATTTTCTCCTATAATTTTCTCAAATTTTCTCCAATGTATTAAAACGGAGGTTCGAATCTTTGGACGTTAACTTTGAGAGAACCACCGGACCGATTTGCATGATTTTTGTTTTAAATGAAAGCCTCTGATCTGTAGATTTGCAGGCTGTGGTCGTTTTTTCGATTTTCTCAAATTTTCTTACTTCTATCGACGAATGAAGTTTAGCTGGGCTCAAATTTTCTCCCATTTATTCAGACTAAAGTCCGCATTTTGGGACATTAACTTTGAGAGAACCACCGGACCGATTTGCATGGGTTTTTTTTTAAATGAAAGCTTCAGATCTGCAGATTTGCAGGCTGTAATTGTTTTTTCGATTTTCTCAAATTTTCTTACTTTTATCGACGAGTAAAGTTCAGCTGTTTCGAGCGGTCGTCCGGCCGCTACCTGCTTGCCCGTTCCTAGGTACCCCCCTCTACAGTCTCAGCCCACATAGCACAGAATATTGATATAATACTACAATAGTACTGACACGTCAGTAGTGTCAGTATTTATAAAATGCTGATGTATCCTGATTTAATATTATATCAAGACTATGCCAGTATTTATTAGTTACTGATTTGGAGCTGTCAAAATATTGTTACAGTATTGGCCGAAAAGGTTGATTTCATATGGAAATCAGGGTTATGACAAGGTCATCAGAACACTGCAGGACACCGACAATATGTATGCGTTACTACGTTGACACTGACACGTCTGTACACTCAGCGCACTCTGTCAAGTAGATATGAAAGTTCAGACGATGACCGTCATTTTCATAGTACTACACATGTATTACATTTGAAACATGAATTACACAAGTATACAAGTATTGAATATTATAAACCACTTACTTGATGTCCTGCGACGTTTAGTAGCGTAAGATACCCGGACGCCCTCAGGTGGATTTGAACCCGATCCGCGGAATTCCTAGCCCAGTATTCTGCCATTGAGCCACAAGGAGCTGATGGTGTTCCGGGTTAAAATCACGCTTGTTAGGGCTGTTAAAGCATGCATAGCATCAGTGCGCGGCTCGACTTTCATCATAACTTTGATTAACACCGTGTTTTCTTAGGCTTCTTTCTCTTAAAAGTCCTATATTTTTTTCATTTTTTCGTGTTAATTTCTTTTCGTGTTATTTTTTTTTTACCTCGTCAGCATTGACTCAATACTGTTGTTTGATATATTGAAGGTATCAGTGTTATATTCATGCTGACGCGGTATACCTTTTAACCGACAATCTTAATATCATACTGCATTAGTGTTGATGATATCATGTCAACATCCAACAATATGTATCAGTATTGACATAAGATTCTGTGCTATGTGGGAGCCACCCCTCCCGCCACGTTCTTTCGGCTATCTCCGTTTTCTTTCGTACAGCTCTCCTCCCACCAACCTCAAAGAAGAAGGTTTGGGTCGCATTGTCGTTCGTCACTCGCCACCCACATACCTTCGCAATCCCTCGGCTTCTCCGCTTCACTACTTCTTCATAGGCATCCTGGCGGCTTGACTGACCCTGACTTATTAACTGCAGCGGTGTAGATGCGCACACGTATTGATAACAACACGTATTGTTACAGACATTTTATTCTTATTTATTCTTTTCTCTTTCTAATTTTGTTTCAAATTTGCAAAATTGCAAGACGAGGCGGAGTTTGCAAAATTTTTACTCTAAATACTTAGGTGATGGTGTTTACCCCTCTGCTGACAAGGACATGCCGGAATTCATTGATTTACCGACAAGCATTATTACTGAAACTGATATTATTACTGATATTTATGGAAAATATATAGCTTCCTCATGTTTGAACGTATAGATTTCACAAACTGCGCAATTCGGGCCCCTATAAATGAGCATTGCAATGAAATTAACGGCAAGGTTGTTGAACTTCTTCCAGGTGACTCTAAAACGTACCTTAGTGTTAACAGGCTCATTGCAGAGGAAGAGAGAGAGGCTCTCAATTTTCCCCTCGAATTCTTGGACAGGCTTGATCTTAGTGGCTCACCACCGCATAAACTCACATTTAAAGAGGGGGTTATTGTCATGCTTTTAAGAAACCTCAACGTTTCTATAGGTTTATTGAATGGTGCCCGATTCATCGTCCGGAAACTTCATGAAAATTGTCTTGATTTGCATGTCATTTCCGGCGATAAGGCCGGTGAAAGAATTTTACTGCCAAGAATTGATTTGTCACCTGCAGACTCCTCTCTCCCTTTCTCTTTTGAGAGGCGACAATTTCCAATTTGCATTGCGTTCTGCATGACCATCAACAGAGCTCAGGGTCAAACACTGAAGCGAGTCGGCATTTATTTACCCCAACCAGTTTTTGCCATGGTCAACTATATGTTGCACTCTTACGAGCTTCACCATACAAAATGTTAGAGTACAAATTCTTCCTGAAGGCAACCGTACAAAAAACATCGTTTACAAAGAGGAGCTTTGATCTTTTATAACTCCCAAAGGCCTAAAAGAATTCATGTTTTTACTTTATTGTTCGCAGGTATTCAATTCCTCTGCTTCTTTTCATACACTTCATTTCATTTAAATTAAATTTTAATAGTCATTAAAAAAGTATTAAAAAATTAAAATAAAAAATTACAAAAGAACCTGATAATGCGCTTCTCTAACGCGACCAATACACTTCATTTCGTTTGAAGTAAATTTTAATAGTCATTAGAAAATTATTAAAAAATAAAAAAAAAAAAAAAAAAAAAACTATAATGCGGGCTTTTTATCACATTTTTTGGTAGAATGGCAGTCTCCACCCTGTAACGCAAAGAGGCAGTTAAACTAATTCATCTTCTGCCACATAATCATCATCATTATTAAATAGATTCAACTAATTGCTCCGATTCCAAATAAGCTACTGCACCACCTTTGCTAGCTGTGGAGGGCGCCCGTAGGGCGCCCGGAGCAGCTAGTTAGTAAGTAATTTATCTGCAAAGGATTTTATTGTCGCTTTAAGAAGGTTTATTTCCAGAATAGGAGTCCCCTCAGATATCTACTCAGATAATTCCAAAACCTTCATTCGCACTAATAAAGAATTGCACGTTATGTTGTCCTCGCTTTCTAATAATGAAACATTTCAGCATGTTCTATCTGGTAACTTTATATATTGGCATTTTATTCCACCAAGAGCTCCTCACTTGGGGGGATTATACAAGGCTGCAATTAAATCACTAAAATTCCACCTGAAAAGAGTTACAGGAAATTTTGTTTTCAAGTTGTGAAGAATTCCAAACAACGTTGCTTGCACAAGTAGAAGCTTGTTTGAATTCTCGTCCCCTAACAGCTATGAGTGATGATCCAAATTATTTAACACCTCTCACTCCCGCTCATTTTTTAATCGGACAAGAATTGACCGCACTTCCATCTACACTTCAAGGTCCAACATTGAGTCTGCTAAATTAAATGATCGTTGGACATTATTACAAAATAGAGCTAAGCAGTTTTGGATTAGATGGAAGACGGAATATTTAGTCGAGTTGCAACGACGCTCCAAATGGAATTCTTCTCAAGCTGATTTAAAACCAGGTAGATACACTTGTGTTAATTCAAAATTCTAGTTCTAATTTTTTACCGGCCAGCTGGATTTTTGGACGTGTGAAGAAATTATTTTACGACAAGGAAGAACAAACCAGAGTTGCTGAACTTTTCACTAGTAACGGTTACATAACCAGGCCAATTTGTAAGCTTGCACCCTTATTAAGTCCCTAAAAGAATCTTTTGAATCCCATGCAGGGTTCAAGGGGTGCGGTATGTTCCGAAATGTAATTTCCATGGTTACCATCTTTTCTGTATTGTCTCTGTACATTGTATGATCTTGTCTCCGTTTTTCGAAAACCCAGTTTACCTACTTGCTGCATTTATTTAATTATCGATCCAATTACGCCTTATTGTTAAGTAAGAAAGTTCTGTGCCCGTCTATATTATTAAATTTGGGTCTCCAAATTCTTCTTTTCTAAGGTTCGTTTTTGTCACTTTTCCTTTATTCTTGTTTTTTGCCTAACCTCTATTTTCTGTGAGAAAATTATCTCACAGACAAGAGTAAAGGAAAAGTGACAGAAGCGAACCTTAGAAAAGGAGATTTTTGAGACCCAAATCAAACTGCAAGAAACATTTAATGATACAGAGGGGCACAGAACTTTCTTACTTACAATAAGGCGTAATTGGAATGATAATTAAATAAATACAGCAAGTAAACTGGGTTTTAGGAAAACGGACACAAGATCATACAATGCACAGAGACAATACAGAGAAGATGGTAGGTAACCATGGAAATTACATTTCGGAACAAGGAATAAATATACACACTTTTTACACTTTCATGGCTTTCTATTCCGTTAAGTCTAGCCAGTGGGCCGAGCTGGTGACGTTTCATTCCTATTAGGGGCAACGGACCCCAACTTTTAATTTTCAATTAGGAAGACCCCTTTTATGATAGCTCGTTCGAAAGAGCATAAAAAAAGAAAACTTTTCGCGCACACCCGAAGTCAATATCTCAAACCGTTCCAAAATGGCGGCCGGTTAAAGTTCAAAATGGCCGAAAATTCACACCGATTATTTGTCGATGGATTTGCGCAAAAATCGGTATGTAGGGGTATTTTGACACGAAAAAAACGAATTTAACGTTAGATTTTCAAAAAACCGAAATTTCCAAAATGGCCGCCGGTTAAAGTTCAAAATGGCCAAAAATTGATTATTTTGGAAATCTAAGTTCAAATGTGCTTATCTAATGCCAAAATACTCTCAAATTCCAAGGTTTTAGGCAAATCTATCAACAAAAAACCGAGGTGACAATTTTCGGCCATTTTGAACTTTAACCGGCGGCCATTTTAGAAATTTCGGTTCTTTGAAAATCTAACGTTAAATTCGTTTTTCTCGTGTCAAAATACTCCTACATACCGATTTTTGCGCAAATCCATCGACAAATAACCGGTGTGAATTTTCGGCCATTTTGAACTTTAACCGGCCGCCATTTTGGAACGGTTTGAGATATTGACTTCGGGTGTACGCAAAAAGTTTTCTTTTTTATGCTCTTTCGAACGAGCTATCACAAAGGGGGTCTTCCCATTTGAAAATTAAAAGTTGGGGTCAGTTGCCCCCCCTAGGGGACCCCCCTGAAAATTTTAGGGGGCCAAAAAGTAGCTCCCTTTGACCTAGGTACATCCCCCAAGTTTCAAATCTTTACCTCAATTAAGTAAAAAGTTAGAGGGGGTGAAAGGGACTTTTGGATCACCCTGTATAGAGGCCATACCTTAGTGGCAAAGTGCTGGCCTTCCACCGTAGCAATTGGGGTTCAAGTCCCCGCGGAGGCTCCGGGGATTTTACGCTCGACTTCGTCAAAGGGCCTGACGGCGGAACCTAACGGCAGTCGGCTAACAACGTTAATAAACCCTTTTTTTTGGCAATGTTATCTGTGATAAAATCGCTAGGATCATCAACATCTGAGCGATTATCCTCGATCTTATCGCGATAAAATCGCAATTTTTTCGGGCCGATAAAATCGCAATAAAATCGCGAAAAGATCGAGGATAATCGCTCAGATGTTGATGATCCTAGCGATTTTACCGCCGATAAAATCGAGGATAATCGCGATTGTATCGCCGATAAAATCGCGATTTTTCCGTTGAAAAATGCTACTTGGGGACAGTTCTACAGTATCTAAAGTAGGATTGACGTTAACGGAGACAAGAGATACGACAAAATTTTACGTTCCGTAACAATAAAGTAACTGGAGCCGGACAGCGTTTAATAGCTTGCCACAACAGTTCTACAGTATCTGAAAACGGATTGATTTTAACGGAGAGAAGAGATACGATACAATTTTGGATCAGAAATGTGTAGACTCACGACTAGAAGCGTTTGATCAGACGACAAGACAAGACAAGATCAGGGACGTTTAACTGGACACACAGGACAGACATGATGCGACGGACAGACAGACAGGGAGACGAGACGGACAACTTGACCCAGACAGGCAGTTTTGACCTGGACTGGACGTATTTGACGATACACAAAATTGGTGAGGGCCATTTCGGACGCTATGCTTTACGTGACGCATGAACTTGACTAAAAAATTTGACGGATTGACGATTTCAACTAGCAACTACATAGCACGAGGGACGACTTGATCAGCTTGACATCGACCTGACAGTTCGCGTAAGTTTGAGGTTAGAAAGTTTGGGACGAAAACGGACGGTAAATTGTACACTTGCATACACACGATCACTTAGCGCGGGTAGAGTTAGCGACTAATATTGACGGAGAGAAAAGAAAATTGACCCCACACCTGACACCATGTTAGGGTCATCCCCTGAGGGGATGAGAGGATTGGACACGAGATACTCAACGGATGCAGGTGTGATGACAAACTGTATTGCGAGATGCCAAGTCCGACATTCCCGGACAGCTAGGCGACAGTGCTTCCTCAGGTGGCAATGTATAGAAGTACTTAACATAACAATTTTGAAGGGCAATGTATAGAAGTACTTAACATAACAATTTTGAAGTTATTCAGAATCTCAAAAATCCAATGGCAAATTCCTCTTTTTTGTGCCGAAATAGGTACCCCCTGATACATACCAATTTTCATGCAGATCCACCGATAAGTAGCCTAATATATTCCTTTGCCGCTCAAGGTCACCATTTTGAAAAGGATAAACAGTCTCCGAAAAAATAATGCCAGAATCGTATTTCTCGTTCGGTAACTTTTACCGAACCCTTCAGGAGGTATACGCGGTTGTTCGGTGGCACAAACCTAAATATTGGGTTTTGTGAACCGAACAGCATTACGGCGTTTGGAACACACGACCAACCGAGTTCGGTAAGGTTGAACCGAACTTTTAAGGTCACGGAAATCGATCATTCGGTTATTCGCACCGAACTTTCAATTTATATTCGGAGAAAGTCGGAATGTTTGGTTGGCGTTTAATTATTGTACACGTTGATCCATAGATATGTTCAAAGACGATTTTCTTATTATTGCCTTTGTGGCCTTATTAATCTTTGAAATCCATGTTGATATTTTTTTCTGTGAGTAAATTTTCCTTCAGATTTTTTTCATCAATTTTACTTTCGGAACTCATCTGTGCATTGAATAAAATTTCTTTTATATCTGCGGCTAAAAGTCAAAAGAATGTTGCTCCATGAAGATGGGACTAGTAAGTCGTTATAAAAATTATTAAATAATATTAAGAATTTATATTATTAATATGCTAAATCGTATTATAATACCTAAATATAATAAATAATATAAAAAATTACGAAATTCATTTGAAACGGTTTGAGACATTGACTTCGGGTTTGCGCGAAAAGTTTTATTTTTTTATGCTGTTTCGAACGAGCTATCACAAAGGGGATCTTCCCATTTGAAAATTAAAAGTTGGGGTCCGTTGCCCCCCCCCCCCCCAAGAGGGCCCCCTGAAAATTAGAGGGGGGTCAAAAAGTAGCTCCCTTTGACCTAGGAATATCCCCCAAGTTTCAAATCTTTACCTCAATTCGGTAAAAAGTTAGAGGGGGTGGAAGGGACTTTTGGATCACCCTGTATAGGTCCCAATTGCAAAATGAACCTCGCGTGATCCTGCGACGGCAAATATTTGCGGGGTCGCTGAAGCGGGATAAAAATCGTTTTTGAGGATTTTCGTTTTCTCAATTGTAAGTAAATATCCTCCTGATACGGAATTCATCATAGAAATCAATCGAAAATTTGACCCTAGTTTCTTATTGCATAAAGCTGTCCAGTTCAACCTCTATTGGTATCAACTGACACGCATCAAATATCTGTAGACTACTACTAGCCGTGTTCAGCTCGCTGTACGAGCTGTCACGCCTAGCCGGGGAGTGCCCCTGGACCCCCAGTTCCTCGCTTCGCGATGAACTTGCGACTCGTTCCGCGAGCCGCCCCTCGTAGCTTTTAACTTTTAAAAGAACGAATTTCCTTTTTTAACGAAGTATGGTGAATAGCGGCGAATATGTTATCTTTGTCCTGATCCACAATCAGCAGACTTAGCATTTTAAGCCACGGCCGGCATCTTGGATTTTGGAATTTTGAAAATCTGACCAAAAATTCGAGTTTCCCGTTGAAAAATACTTTCAGCTACCGAATCTCACGAAAATCGAGTGAACAGGAGCCGACTTAGCATTTTAGGCATTAATACACAACAACGCCGCGAGGGACGAATCCGTCCATGAAGTAGTACGACTAGGAGGCTCCAACCATGGCATTCTTCCAAAAAAGCGCGAGAACTTGTCGTTTTGAAAATTTAGATTTTAAACGTTAAGTACCTACATTTTTTTCAATACGATATTAAAGCACAGACCAGTTTTGAATTATCGACAGTATCACCATGATTCCAAAAATACAGTAAACAATATATCATTCGCTCACAAGAAAAAACAATGAATTAAAATAAAATCATGGCAAGGTCCACAGCCGAAAATGGCGACGATTCCCATCTACCATCGCGCGCTCTCATCAATGGTAGATGTACCATTGCGACGATGAAACTACCAAACCACGTATCTCGTTTGCGGTGTTTAAAAATCTACGCTCACATTTTATTTTTTTGAAGTAGACCAAATCAATATCATTCCTTGAAATTTTCACGAAATTTTCTCCGCCCAAAGAGGAAAAATCACAGAAATTTTCAAGACTGGACGTTAAGTACCTATTTTCTCATTTAAAAAATAAAGTATGACAGGAAGTCTGCGACGTCGCAAACCGAGATACGTGGTTTGGTAGTTTCACCGTCGATTGGTAACATCCACTGCAGAGACCGACCGGAATGACAGCTCTAGGTGCTAGCACCAGAGCCGCTAAAAGGAAAGGGAAGGGAAATGAAATGAGGATATGATTACTAATATGCAATCAGAAAGAATAAAACAAAAACATCAGAGTAATTTATATGCGATGAAAGTATAAGAAAAAAACACGAGTGGGCTCATTGCGATTCGGAACTCGGACAATACTATCGTTGAGCAGTTTTTAGACCCCTACGCCACCGATAATCTTCTTAAGAGGTAAAGATGAACTTTTGCTACTTCAGCAAGTCAAATCGCGGAAGGAGATCCATGGATTGTCTTTTTCCGCCACCCGATGGGATGACGTCCCAGTCAAATGCGTTTTTGAAGAAATGACCGATCCCCATCATCGCTTCATCTCCACACATCTATTCATATGCAAATGATGGCACGCTTCGGCAACAAGGTTCTGTAACGAGATCATTTTTGCCTCCAGAGTCTTCAAAATGTATACATCTTAGTGATCAAATGTCCTACCTATCACTGAGAAAAATGGCTCTAATTTAAATTTGTGGAATTTCTTGGCTTTGTATCCCCGCGAAATGGTGTGGACCCAGCACCATTTCTCCGCCTTGTTACATACAGTTAGGGCCAGTTCTCAGTGTTTTTATATCTCAGTATATATATATATATATATATATATATATATATATATATAGCGAACTTCATGAGTTGTATAACCGTAACATTTTATTTATTTTAAACAAAAATTTTTTTACAATGCGACGTTTCGGTGGCTTATTATTCCCACCATCATCAGGCCGAGACTGAGACGACAAAACAAGGAAAAACGAGAAATAAACACCTAGTCCTCCGATCCAACACGGTCAGGGAAGAGAGGAAAAGATAGTTACAATCTAACGAACATTACAAACATTGTTGCCTGAGTTACGGCTATTAATAAATGGTCGACAAAACAATGGGTAACAATTAAAAGGTATCGGTACCTACCAAATAATCCTCAAAATGGGAAAATTCTGTTCGTGAATTCAGAGCGTTGCTATTTTTAAGGATACTCAACCCTTCTAAATTTAAACGGACCTGCTCGTTTTTCTCTTGTTTTAGCACTCTGGTGTTATCATAATCAAATTGATGGTTTGTTTCTTTTACGTGCTGCTTAAGTGCCGTTTTTTCATGCTTATTAAACTTGTGTCCGTCAAGGCGCTTATGTACATACTGTGAAGTCTGCCCAATGTAGACCCCTGGGCACCCTTTGCATGGGATTTCATAAACCACGTCGGACATTTTCTCGTTTGGGATTTTGGTTTTTAGAGCTGAGTTAAACCCTTTCAAATTACACTTATTTGTTGTTACTAGCGATAATCCAAATGGTTTTATTGCGGCACTTAATTTTTCAGAACATGAGGACAAATATGGTCCAACCAACGTCTCTTCTTTTTCTTTATTCCATTACCAGGTTGGCAACATTGGCGCTTACTGGTGACCCCATTGCCAAGCCGTTGATCTGCTTGAAGCATTTATAACTCAAAACGCTAAAATATTAAAAACTACAGAAAAAGGAATAGTAGTCAACCAAGTAAATTTATTAATTAATTTGGCTTGGCAATGGGGTCACCAGTAAGCGCCAATGTTGCCAACCTGGTAATGGAATACTTTGAAGAAAAATTATTTCAAGTGTTCCCTTATAAATTGCTATTCTATAAACGTTTTGCAGACGATATTATCTTATGCTGTCACAAAGATGATCTTGACAATGTTTTCCATTTTTTCAATAATTTTTCGAGCAATATCAAATTTACACTCGAGCGTGAAGTCAACAACTCTTTAAATTTCTTGGATGTCACTGTCATAAAAAACAGAGGGAAATTGATCACGTCATGGTTTAAAAAACCAATATTTTCTGGTAGATATCTCAATTTTTTGTCTGTGCAACCACTTCCACAAAAAATCAATGTGGTAAAAAATCTTGCAACGCGTGTATGTTTGTTGACACATCCTTTGCTCAGAAAAGACAAAATAAAAGAGGCAAAGCAATTGTTGATTGAGAATTGTTACCCGTGGTCACTTATCGAGTCAATTTTTGCAGAGGTAATAAATTCTTGCTACAACGGTTTCCCCCCTCGCAAAAATAGGAAAAAAGAAGAGATGTTGGTTGGACCATATTTGTCCTCATGTTCTGAAAATTTAAGTGCCGCAATAAAACCATTTGGATTATCGCTAGTAACAACAAATAAGTGTAATTTGAAAGGGTTTAAATCAGCTCTAAAAACCAAAATCCCAAACGAGAAAATGTCCGACGTGGTTTATGAAATCCCATGCAAAGGGTGCCCTAGGGTGCGTCAAAAAAAATGAAAGTCTGAAATGTTCCGCTCCCCAGGCGGCAATCGATGACGTTTGGTAAAAAAACATGTTTGCCAAAATTTGGGCCAATATCAACCATTTTAAATGGTGCCAAAGGTCAATTTTGTAATGACATTATGATATTTTGGTTTAGACCTCGATTTCGCACAAAAAACTCGATTTTACGCTGAAATCGTGCGTTTACGAGAAAAATGCCAAAGAACTCGACTTGTAGAGGATGAAATTTTACGCTAGGAAGACGTCTTGTAACCGATAAAAATCAAATTGAACTAGAAAAACTCAACTCGGTATTTATTTTTTTGGTCCTCAGAATTTCCGAGGTCTTAGAAAGTAGAGGTGTAAAAGACTCATTTTTCACGAAAATAAGTCGAAAGAGGGTGTAAATGAACTGTAGGTAAGTGTTGAGGATGCAAATGTCATCATAACTTCCTCAGTTTCAAAAAAAGTTCCAACAATTTTGCACAATCCTCCAAAAAGTGCACGGCTCGAGAAGCAGGATCGTGCTATAATAGTAAGGGGAAAGAGCGGTTTGACCGGGAAAAATTGCGTAACAAACTTTCCCAATGTAATCGTCATCAGTAGGTCCCCCTGAACAACTTCCTAAAAGTTAAAAATGGCCCGACCCCGGAATACCCCTCAAAAAAGTTAAAATTGAAAATGGCGGCCGTAATAAGAGGGTCCGGGAAATCGGTATTTTAAAATGCTCATTCTGTCTCATCATGTGAGGTATCATTTCCTATGTAATTTTGGTCGCAGATTTCATCGATTTTCGTTCCAATTTCTTCTAATTCCCTGTTAATTTCATCGAATTTCATGAAGTGGTCCTCTAATGTGTCAGAGGATTGACATTTCAACGTGAGTAATTTACGCCAGAGAGTCAATTTCGAAAAAGCACTGTTTCTGACGAAGACAGCTTTTATAATGCTTCCAACATTTTCTTGGCAGTCTTGGAGTCCTTGATGATATCCAAGTGCTTGTCTTTGATACCCTGTATGACAATAGCTTTGGCTTTAGCATCTAAAACATCAAAATCCTTCTTACTTTTGGCAACAGCATCTGCTTCTGGGTCGTTGTCCACTACGTCGAGAAGTTGTTCTCTTTCCAAGATCGATCGTATCCTGAATTGCCAGTTGTTGAAATTAGTGCCGGAGAACACTGGCACATTGATAAATTTCACGTTATCATTCATGATTACTTATTGATTGCAATAATTCAAGGGTCCTGGCAGAACTACGTTTAGGTTAGACTTCGACTTCATACACTGGCGAAAAATTGCACATTTTAACCCGAAACTTGCTAACACTAATATCTTGAGTGCAAAACTAAAGGCCCATAACCTTTTGGGTGAAATAATTGAAATTAAGTTGTTAATTTAATTATTCTTTACTTTATTCAATGAGAATGGAATACAGCCTACTGTAACAGGCACATGATGGATGATTCTCGAACAACAATGCATTCTGGGTAGAGTGGGGAGATGTATGACAAATGGCATACCCTGCTAAATTAAGGAGTAACATGCTTGTTTAGAAATATATCCTATAACACTTACGACGCACAATGTCAAAAAACAAATTAATTGTGCCGCCAGACAACACGTCCTGCAATACCTCATTAATTGAAGCTGCTCCATGATCATTTTAAAAAAAAATATCCTCAGAGAACAAAGGACAGAAAAAGAAATATCAGAACAGAAAGGAAAAGAAAAGACACACAAACGCAGAAGAGATTCCCAAGTAGCATATTTCAACGGAAAAATCGCGATTTGTTGCGATTTTGTGGGCGATGAAATCGCTAAGGTCATGAACATCAGACCGATTATCTTCGATTTTGTTGCACTAAAATCGCGATTTCATCGCCCGGCAATTTATCGCAATATTATCGCAATAAAAATCGCGATATATGGCGATTTAGTCTCGATTTTATCGACGAAAATTGATCGCGATTTTTTTGAACAAAAAATAGCGATGCATAGCGATTTAATCGTCATAAATCGCAATTTTTCATTCGATAATATTGCGATAAATTGCCACCGTTATGATCGCGATAGTCAACCGATGAAATCGTTGTTTATCGCGATCACTGCTACTTAGGTTCAAGAAAAACACAGCATAACAGAGAAAAAAATACAGTAAAATAACAAAGAAAACGACTCCACTAAGGTAATCTAAGCTAAGCTGCATGTGAGCATGAGCAAGATCAAATAAAACACCGAGGAGCTTAGGAAAGGGGAGTTGGGTTGCGGCAAGTAGGGGACGGTTCTTTTTGTAGTCCGCGCATTTACCGCGGCATGAGTGTATTTTCCGCCGATGAAGTCAATCCATGAACGGGCCTTTCCGAGCCGCTTGTGCTCCGAAAAGTGTGAACCAAGTGTGAACCCAACGGCACTTATTATCATGGTGGCTTATGGAGGAATCAAGAGCTCCTTGTGTTTTTCCGACATTTTTTAATTATATCGGTATTAATTTTTCCACATTTTGCTATAAGCAGGTACCTAGTCAAAGCCATATTGAATCCTTTAATGTATCATACTCTTGAATAATACGCACTCAAAAAGGGACGTAAATGGAGAATTAAACCAAGTGTGAACCGACCAGCATTTCTTATTACGACGGCTTACGGGAAAAGTAACGACTGCTTGTGTTTTTTCGAAATGTTTTAATTCAATCGATATTAATTGGGCAAATTATTGCTATAAATAGATAGTCAAAGCCAATGAATCCATTTATGTATGTTACTCCTGGATAATATTCATATAGGGATTTAATTTCTGACTTATACCAAGTGTGAAACGACCAGCATTTCTTATCACGGCGGCTTATGGAGAAATCAACGGCGGCTTGTGTTTTTCGACTTTTTTCAATTCCATCTATATTAATTTTTGCAAAGTTTGCTTTAAATCGATATTCAAAGCCATAATGAATCCATTATTGTATGATACTCCTGGATAATATTCATGTATGGACTCAATTTTAGACTTATTACCGGCCTACTTAGCTGGTTCAATGTGTGTGGACCTAGCACACGACGCGACGTGTTTCTGTAGCGGAGCCGAGTCGGGAGTAGGGAGCGCTGAGCGCGAGTCTCTGCACATGCGTCATCGCTAATCGCCGCACACTAGTCTCCGAAGCACTGGACAAAACAGCCTCCAAAAGTGGCTTCATCGGCGCTCCAGTACATTGCGACTCTATTGCACACTCTATGGGTTCGACTGACAGAGGTATGGGGAACTGTCAGATGTAGGTAGGGGAAAGGTTCAGGCTGAACCGTTCAGCACAGCGCAGGGCCAGTCACCGGGTGGGGAAGAGAGGCGGGGAAGGGACACTTCCCCTCGAGTGAAATAAAAAAAGGTGGAATCGCTGAAAGTCTGAATCCTTCGAAATTTATATTAAGGATGATGATACCTTATGATACAGGGGATTAGAAAAGCCGTCCTCCAGGTGAAACTACGTATACGGCCATATGTGCTCATTCAAAAGAATTACTCAATTAAGGTGCATGTGGTTGTAGTGATTCTCCCAAGTTAAGATTTTACCAATAATGGGTCACTAAACCATGAACGAATTTTGACTTGCGAATATAGTTTTCTGAAGGAAAATGACGCGTATAACACGATGCGAACATTAAAAACGCGAACAAGTAACTCAATTACCGAGAAATGCGCAGTTCAAATCGCTCAACTTATACCCAACTTTAAAACTCTTTCGCGCCGCACCGAATTATGTCATCCGGCACCAATCAGAGGCGGGCACGGGTTCCACGACGTCCGTCAAATGTCTATCTACTCTTCATATATGAGAACAATACGAAAGTCGAAATTATATCTTTTGAATTCAAGACTAGAATCTCATTCATATGTTAGCTGTAATAAACAAGTAGCAACTCCACATTGAAATACGTTTTATTTTAACAAACATCAGAGGAAAATGAAAGAAGATTGCGATATGACTACCGCAGTACATCAACCGCGTCAGTTTCCCGCCATTCGGGTGCGTTTGAAATGTCTTGCAGTTTTTAGATTTTTCAAAAGCGGTTTTCTCCGCGCTTTTGGCTCCATGAAAATGCGGAAAAATCACCACGTTATCTCCTCACATAGTACTTTCAGAATATTCAATAAAATAAAAAAGGTTTAGTGACCCATTGCGAGACAGGTTAGAGAAATATGGAAATTGGAATATCTACTTGGATAACGTAGGTAAGTTCCAATTATTTGGTAACTCGATCGGTATTTTCTTGTACGTTTTAAGTTGTTGTTTCTGTCACATACCGGAACACTCCTCGTCAGGCCAGTCGGTGGATAACCTTCTCGACAGCAAGATAGCCATCCGCAGTGATGAGTGTAATACGCGGAAGTGTAACATTTAAGGTGGATGCTGACTCGGCGTCTCTAAAAGGAACCTTTCACCTTTTCTCTGTGCCGAAATATTTCTATTACATAAACCTGTGACATTTCAGGTACATTTGCTTGACCCTTTCATCTGCGGGTATGAAATCTGTCTCGAACTTGATAAAACGCCGTCGTGTTGATGTCTTTTGAATGATTCGAATCCTCATATAAGTAAGTACTTTGACTCTAGAAAGAACGCTGGCTAGACATTCTCTGTATTTAAGTTCTTCTTCGTCTTCCTCCTTCCTCTTTAGCGTATTTTTCTTACCTATTTTCATCATTTTTCTTTTCTCCCGAATTTTCTTTCGGTTTTGTAACAAATACCAGAATGTTTCATGTGCCTTTACTTATATTTGCTACCATCTTCTTCTTTGTGTTCAAGGCGAATTTATAAGATTATTTTTTCTCTCTCTCTCCGCCACCCTCCTCACGCTTCCTTTAACTTTACATGCTATAACTGTATTTTAGGTGTGCCAATTCATAAAATTTTGTAACGACTTCAAATACTCTACGGATTTCTCTTACCTAAATGATCGAAAGATATAGAAGGTACTTATAAACCACGGGCCAGCAAAGAGTGAACCCCCCCCCCCCCCCGGGGGGGGGGGTCGAAATTTCGAAGGTAGTAATTTTCTTGAATACCTACCTCGCACAGAGTAGAATGAGATTTTTTTCGTCCGCGATGAATTTTACCTTGGTAGGGGGAGTAGGTAAGCTCAATCTCTCCACCCAGAACCCCCCAAAATGGGCATGATGCAAACTTTTGCTGGAGCAAAAGTAGAAGTTGTTTCTATCCGTAAATGTCAGTGGAAAACAAAGAGAATGTAAAAGCAGCCCGAAACAGAAACGACAATCGAAAACACAAGAAAATGCGGAAACAAGGCTAAAATACAAAACACAAAGGCAGGACGTTTCGGTACCTTCCGGCACCATTATATCAACTGCTAAAATAGAATTAAAAATAAAAAAGAAATTAAAATAAAAACCAGCAAACGGCGTTACATGGTGAAATTGTCATTGAAATGAGACTGCAGTGATAACAGAATAAACAACAAGGTACGTTAGAGTACATAGAGTCGTAATGTAAATGGGAAAGCTGGCGCCATGTTCTGCTCGACGAATTCCGAGCTCGGTGTGCGCCGAGTTCGGGTCGCTTTTTCGATACATTTTCGATCCAAAATGGCGGTGTGGAATACGTAGTAATTCCTATCTCCTTTGTTGTTGTTGTTGTTGTCGTCGGATGGCCGGGTACCCGTGTATCGCGAACAATCGATTATGTATCGAAAAGTGACCCGGCGTCACACAGGAGTCTCGGAATTCGGGACATGGAAAATGCTTAAAAGTGGCGCCAGCTCTCCCAATTACATTACGACTCTATGTACTCTATGCTCAAAAACGATACTACGGCACAGATGAACATTTCGTTTGAGGTGTCGTTCTATCCAACCCCTGTGCACTGGGATACTACTACACAATATTCAACATGACCGACAACAATCCGCCAAAATACATGTAGCGTCCAACCCACCTCCAAACTAGGGGCTTCAAAGAGGCTCATCGATGGAACTGTTGACTGTTGCCTTTCAAAGATCATCGGGCCAACGATCTTTGGAGGTAACCGATGTGTTTGAGATACGTCACGGATCAGATCTTGAAATTTTCAATGAATTCCTTTCAGAAATGGCTGAGGAATAGAAGAATTGATGCCAGTTTGAGAGGCCCAGTTTGTAAGTGGGCTGGACGCTTGTACCTGGACGGAATTCTAACGATTTGTTAACAACGCAGCGTGTTTATATTCACAATTTCCTTGCGTTGAAAAGGCTCCGCTTTGGTTGACCTTGTGCTCCCGATTGCGATCCGCGCACGGAAGCGTCGGCTATGTTGGGTAGGTATTGCTATATTGCGAAAGGGTTGAATGGAACGACTCCTCTTACGAAATGTTCACATTTGCTGTAGTGTCGTTTTTGGAGCGGGAGGTTCAAAGAATGCAAATTCCTTAGGTACATAGATTGTGAAGTTAGGAGTGCATTTCAAACTTTGCCAATAAGCTCATCGTGATTCTTGAGACATTTACTGATAGAAATAACTCTTATTTTTGCTCTAGCAAACGTTTGCGACAGGGTCTCGAGTTTTTCCATTTTTCTGAAAAAGCCTTGATTTCAGAGCAAAACTCCACGTTACCGATCTGAAATAAGCTCGTGCTCAATTCCGTTTCAGAAAATGTGCGAGGGACTTCATTGGCCGTGACCCGCCCGCGGCAACTCCAAAATGAGGGGGAGAGGCATTAGGGTGCGGCTTATTTTCGTCATGTCGGAAGATTGACGAGGTCCGGGTGGCAATCGGTGCTATCTATGAAAATAATAGGCTGTATTAAATTTGCGCCAATTTGAAGCTTTTTCAGCTGATTCTCAAAGGGATCAAAACTGCGGGGCAAAATTACATTGGTATTAAATGGGCGGAAAAACGCTTGATCTGCGAAAATGCGCTTAAATTAAGCAAACCTGACCAGCTCTAAGAGAGGCATCTAGGAGCCCATTCAAAACGAGAAAATCACACTTTTGACCCATGGGTGTGGGTAGGGAGGATCACTCGAGCGTAAGATAAAATATATACACCAATTTCGTTAAAGGCTCGAGTAAATAGTATGGAAGGCAACATTGTAAAGGGCTTACCTAGTATAGCTCTCAAGGGCTAAAGCAACTATTATACATTATTTCTCATCAAGTTGTGAGATACATTTGCCTCTTTAACCTCAGAACACTTATTTTGAGTTCAATCAGAAAGTCTTAAAAGCGATCACTTAGCTGCAGGCGCGGCGCCTCAAAACCGGCTACGCCGTGACCCCCCTGTGCCCATTCATGGATCAAAAGTGTGATTTTCTCGTTTCGAATGGGCGCCTAGATGCCTCTCTGCGAGCTGGTCAGGTTTTCTTCATTTAAGCGCATTTTAGATCCAAAAAACGCATTTTCGCAGATCAAGCGTTTTTCCGCCCATTTAAACCAATGTAATTTTGCCCCGTAGTTTTGATCCCTTTGAGCATCAGCTAAAAAAGCTTCAAATTTTCTCAAATTAATACAGCCTATTCTTTTTATAGGTAGCACCGATTGCCACCCGAACTTACCCGGACCTCGTCGATTTTCCGACATGACGAAAATGAGCCGCACACTAGGGACGCATCAAGTGTCAAAATATCTCAACTTTCCACGCAAATCAGCGTTTTGCCGCGATTTCTTGCCGATAGCGCGGAGTAGGGTAGTAATATCATATGATTTTTTACCCCTATAAACCGTAAAAACCCCAAAAAACTTTAGATTTAAAAGGATAAAGAATCCAACCGTTGTCTTAAACTTAGTAGACCAAAGTTTCTTGTTTCTTATAACAAAAATGAAAAATTATACTTCACCGTAGATATAAGCCCTTTGATGAATGAGCGATGCAACAGTCACGACTTGTGTGTACCTATGTGAAGCGTTATTAGGAGGTTACGAGGTCTCTTTTCTTCACCTATTTGCATCTTTTATCGAAACTAAAAAAAGGAGGTATGGATTGTTCTGAGCCTTCTACGTGCTTCAAAGCGATATGAAATGGGTCAGTCTATTTAAGATTTCATTTTGCTGTTACCGCTACTTTTTTCACAAAACCAACCCAGTGGTATGGTGTTTTGCACATCAATCCTCATGAAAATTTTGCGCTGAATCCGAATCCGTGCTTAAATTGCAGGAATTTTCTTTTTGTATAGCTCAAATTTGATCTGAAATGCTGAATTTGTCATTACCGTAACCTGTTACCGGTCGAAAGTCTTAACTTCATCGCTGAATTCAAGCAAATATATACAAAGTCACAGGCTTCTGAAATCAAATATGGCTTCAGCATACTTTGAATTGATAATTCTTTCTTTTTAGTGTTATATTTTCCTCTAAGTCTTCGAAAAAATTGCCATCTTGTGCTTGTTACTGGATTCGGTGTCATTACCGTAACCCCTTGTTTTGGAGCAAACTTCGGCTGCTAGGCAACAGCACCAGCTCGAACTTACATTCGTTGATGTTTGTTTTGGAAGAAGGACCCATGGTGAGTAGCTCTCTATTTTTTACTTAATCATAAAGTAATATTCGTTCACTTTACAGTGATGAATTGAGTTTTGTCCAACTCTCAGCTGCCATTACCGTTACCATATAAAAATCCACCAAGGATTGAAAAAATCATCAAACCTACTACATTTATGAACGCATGGCATTAAACCAACCTCAAATATGAAATCTCACCTTCCTACAACAAGCCCATGTCTTTTTTTGGCGCGAAATGTGAATGTTTCTCATTACCGTAACCATCATTACCGTAACCGTAACCATCATTACCGTAACTTCCACCCAGACCGTCTAGGGTGTACGGTAATGATGCAAGAGTTTCGGTTATGACCAACTATCTTTTTTAATGAATCTATAGCGGCCTTTTTTAGTTTTTTAGGAATAATTTCAGTTGCTTGAGATTACCTTGAAATATATCTCTGTCTTTTCCTTGTCCACAGACGTTTTAATTGGAGAAAAATGTCAACCCCATATGAGAAATGGTTTCAGAACTTACAAGAAAAACTGAAAGTCAGTCAGTTTAAATCAGTACAAGAAAATGGCCCATCAGATACCACCAGCAATACCGTCCCGTCCTGCCCAGAAAGTATACATCAATACGATCCGAGATAGTCTTATACTATTTATTGCTAGTTTTGCTAGTTAAAAGTTCTATTTTCTCTTGACTATTATTATGATTATTTTGTTTGGAGATCTCACTAAAGATATTTTTGTTTAAGTTACCTACATTTCTTCTCAAAGAAATGTTCTCTTTTGCATATAGGTGGTTAAATAAAGTCCTATTTTTCCTCTTTTATAATTATTTTGTTTAGTGATCTCATTAGAGATACTCATTTAATGTGAAATTGGTTGATTTCTACCATTCCTTTTACTATTTATTTATTTCAATGATTTGGTTTGGTCATTTTTTTTCGATTCAAGTCTTACAAATACGACCTAACCCAACTGAATCATTTCTTTCTAAATTGTATGGCAGCTGCCTACAGTTGAACAAAAATGACGTCTTAAAAACTTCAAGAGTGTTTAGAAGATTTATAGTTGAGAAAAATTTAGTGAAAGCGTAAAATATGTAGAAAATTATATTAGGTACATGGAAAAAAACAAAATGTAGAAAACAAGAATTTTAAATTTTGGATTTTAAGTTCTGAACTGAGAACGCAGACAAAGACCTCCCTAATGCCAGAGTCTGAATAGGTATCATCGATAGGTAGGTATCGGTGTTGGATTTTGAGCGTCTCTGCAGGAATCAGCAGCGATGAATTTGACCATTAGTTTCATAGTCATCTCTTTTCTCGATTATTTCCAGCCTTCCAACCCTGCTAAAAAAGAGTGTGTTAGCATATTGATAGCAATGTGTTAGTATTAAGTTTTTAAGCATAATACTGAGAAACGTAGTGTTAGCAATATCTTGGTACTATACCAGCTATACGTGAGAATTAAGTTCGTTAGTGATACACTAAATGATTATATCCTAGCCATATGTGTGTTATATGTTAGCATCAAGTTGGTCAACATTATACTAGTGTTACACTCAGAAGTGTAATGCTAACCGTATACGAGTTATATGTTAGCATTAAGCTGGTCAGCATTATACTAGTATTATACTCATTAGTGTGATGCCAGCATTACACTAATGAGTGTATAACTGTGTGATGAGTGTATACCAGTCACGGCCACCAGATGGCGCCGTGCTCTTCAATGTGCGATTCCAGTTTTCTCTGGGCCCAAGCCTGTCTCGGATGCATGGTTTTTGTCTCGTTATTCTTCTCACTTGCTAAGGAGTTTATGATTTACTTCTAGAGATTTCACTTTTTTTTTTTTAATATGTATATTTGAGAAGTTATAGGAAGTTAAAAGTTGCGCTCTCTTTTTCACAGCTTCATATCAATATACTTGGGCATACCTGAGAAATCTAACTCAGCAACGGTACGATCGGTACCTAAAACAGGGTTGAACTCGGCTGCAAAAGTCTCACCGCGGAATAAGGGCATAATGTACCCTCGTCCTCTCTTTGTGGCCTCAGCACCACCCTCGCGGGACCGTCTTTTTAAGGATGACGGTACATTGGTATTTAGGCATATGCTAGCTAGTAAAATGCTAGTTTAGTGAAGTGTCAAGATAATACTGCTGCGTGTAGAATTAGTATAATGCCAAAGTAATGCAAGCACTACACTCGTGAGTGTATAGCTAGTGTAATGCTAGCATTAGTGCGAATCACAATATACTAGCTATACACTCACACGTGTAATGCTAGCATTACACTCATTTTTAGCAGGGAAGCACTGAGAAGGCTCTTCTCCTATGAACATTTATTAAGGTAAGCGAACTATATAAAAAAAGGCCATATTATAAAATTTCACTGAACATTCCCTGGTAAAAGTGTTCCATGCGCATTTGCATGGAAATCGATTTGTTTCCATGAAAGTCGCATAGAAGTCAAATCATTTCCATGTAACTTGCACGATTTAAAAAAAAATTAAATTAAGTAAGTATAAAATTAAAACAAAGTAAAGAAAAATAAAGAAAAAAATAAAGTAAAGGGGAAAAAAGCAAGTAAAAAAATATAACAATGGCTTTGATTTCCGCGCATTGTGGAACTCAAGCAATTTCCAAGCGGCACGAAAACGTCATCGTTTCCATGCAGTCTACATGGAAATTTCATCCTTTCCATGAAATCTGCATGGAACTGCAATCCTTGCCGTGTAGTCTGCATGGAAATCTTATCTTTGCCATGCAATAAGCATGGAATCATTACCACCACTATATTTGAAGTGCATTAAAAAGTGAATAAAGGAAAACTATGTTGAATTATATAAAAAAACTAGTCGTGATTAGCTCGCTTTGCGAGCTGACACGTCTAGTCCCGCATATTCCCAAACCCCGCGTGAAATGTGAAAAATCTAGCCCGTCCTCAAAATCTTTATCCGCTGCCTTCTGAGCCCTCCCGCGGTCGGCATGGCTTTGGGCACTGCGGCCATCCTTTCTCCTTTCTCCCGTCTGATTGTCTCTTCAACCCTCCGAAATGAATGGGGGTGACCTCACGGTCCACTCTTTTTGTTTTCCGGATAACATCGTCTTCCTCCTCAAAACAAGCCCTTCGCAGAGTTGTCACATGATGAGCGCATTTTTAAATGCACCATTGACTAGTTCAAGAAAAACCGTGATTATTCGATTCACTTGGGTTGATTTTTTTCAGGTCAGAGTCAAGTCATACCCTGTCTCTTCCGAAATGGATTTCAAATAACGAACATCGATGATATTGATGCAGGCGGCGTGTTGCCTCCTAATTTATCAGTGTCCGAGGGATGTTCGTGCCTGATTGGATTCATTACAATGTTTCCAAACACCGCGAAAAAAGTGATCAACCTTGCTTTAAAACATCATTTTCATTTGAAATTTCAGTATTTACAAGTTTACAAACTCACTAGATGGCGCAAGTATACTTGCCGCCAGCGTCCGCGTGCCCAAGTCTCAGGCTGGTTTTCACGACCTCTCGAGCTTGGTAGCAGTTAATTCAGGAGGCTGCGCTGCACTAAGGATGGCCCAACAAGGCCGAAACGCGTCTGCAGTTGCCTTCCTGAATGGACGTAACTAGTGTTGCTCCAAACAGCATATCTCACAGAGGGAAATTTGTGCTCGAATGAACTTTTCCCTCTGTATTGAGATTTTCAGCTTTATGCTGAATTCTTTGACGCACGTTGGCAAAACAAACTCCAACATTTATAGGTTTCTGCCCTTATTCATTGAATATTAATGTCCAGTCTCTGAAACGACGAAGTTGAATGATGAACTTTTTTGGGGAACATTTTTATTTTTCATGTAAATTTCTATTCCTCTTTAATGGGGTTTTAATATCTCTCTTATTGGTTCGGGTGAGACACCAAGTGCATATTCATCCTCGCAAATGCAGAGACTTTTTTTTATAACTCTTCTTCACCACCTACGAATATTCATTGTTTATCCTTTCAAGCAAGGTGATAGGTTCTGCACAGAGCTATAAGTAAAAGAAAGGAAATATTTGAAAGAAAGAAAAAAAAAAAATTACTTGAATTTTTCGTCAAGAATACTGCTCTTGAATCAAGAATAAGATCACTTGAATAAAGCCGAATCCTGCTTGATATGAGCGGCTTCCTTCTCAAAGTACGCATTTTGCAGCTTAAGTCAAGAGAAATCTCCTCTCAGAGGCAAATTCAAGAATATTTCTTCTTACATGGTAATCTTTTTTCCAGTGCAGAAGTTCCGCAAATTCCACTAATTAAAGAGGCTTGTGAGATGCATATGCATTGCACTGCTTTAAAAATGTTCCGAGAATTTTCCATCAGAAATGTTTTTTACAAAGAACAAAACGGCAGGCATAGTCAATAGACAAGTTTATTCATCATGTGATCAACGAAGGTGACGGCATGACTCTACATTGCGAAATTTTCTGCATTAAAAAATATTTTCACTGCACATAATTGAGGCATTTTTCGGTGAAAGAGCGTATGAGACGTCCAATGCTGCTAAGATTGTGTAACGTAGTTTTCTATCCGACTGTTTTGCTATTAATTTTTCGTTGATTCTGCTCCAAGTTTTTCCTGGTTGTAAGGACGTACATTTACTGTGAATGAATTTCATTTGCCGCGAACGCTATGAAACTTGCGCAATCATAGCAGCATTGCAAGCTCCATTCGCCATTTTGCCGAAAAAGTCCTCAAATTCTGTTTTTAAAAATATTTTCACTGCATAGAAAAAGCAAAAATTGGAACCTAGGTTTGTTCGAAAGACGAGGGACCAGCCTGAGCCGAGCCGAGCCGCGTCGCGGCCGGTGCGGAGGAGTCTCAGACCCGCAAAAGGGGCTGCGGTTGGGGTCTAAACTGGATTTCACATTCAACGCGGGGTTTGGGAATATGCAGCCGGGGAGTGCCCCTGGACCCCAGTTCTACGCTTCGCGACGAACTTGCGACTCGCTCCGCGAGCCGCCACCGCCCCGCACAGTTTTTAACATTGATGAGGAGACAACATCTATGTCTTAATCTTCTTTTTCACCAAGTTTTACAGAAATTGATGTTCTAGGAGTCCGGACCGCGTTTTCGTGCGGGGCCGCCATCTTGGATTTGGAAATGTTGAAAATCTGACCAAAAATGCGAGTTTTCCGTCAAAATACACCTCCTAATACCGAATTTCACAAAAATCGATGGATCGGAAGCCAAGATAACAACTTAGACCACGATCGCCATTTTTGATTTTTGAATTTTGAAAATCGGACCTAAAATGAGCTTGTTCAGCAATTCGTAATTCTCGCATTTTTGGAAACTAGAGAGTGCACAGAGTTCACAGGAATTTTCCCCGATTTTTTTGAGCAATATTAACCCACGAAATACGAGTCCAAAAGTCCGTATTTTGGGCTCCCATTTAAACGCGCGCTGCTTGGCCCATCTCAAAATGGCGCCCATTATCTCCGTCCGGCGGTGGCCACACTTTTGACCCGGCGTGCCAGCGAGGTACCTCTGCATGCCTCTGCCGTGTGTGGGTCGTGTAAACAAACGAAGATTGATAACACAAATGATCCAAACAACTCGAAATCTCTTAATTTTAATTAACTTAAATCCATTTTCGACTTCAACCAAGCATTTGGCAATAATATTCATCGTATTTTACAACCAGGAGCCACGGCCTATCGGCTCATTTTAAGGTGCATTCTGAAAATCAGTCTTACAAGTCCAGTGTCCAAATCCAGACTTTCTTCTTTTACTTTTTTTTGACCATTCTCTTTTCATTTTCGCCTCAAATCAAATGTTTTGCAGTTTCTTTGTCTTAAGTATGTGGTCCTGAATTCATTCAAGAGTTAGAAGTTCACCATTTATTTAGTATTATAAGCCTTTTGACCTCTCAAGCTTTACCGATATGATCTCATGTAGTTCAAGGTTTCTTTGGCCCAAACCAAGTGATTACACATCTGATGTGTGTCATATGGCTCTTCAAATTCGCAGTTTAGAACTAAATCAGAGACTACAGTTACTTAATCCAGTTCTGCTCTCTTGTTCAATGTTTTTCATAAGTGTTTGTTCGTGTCTGTTCTTCATAAGTGACCACTGTAGTGCATATACACAGCTATGCTATCGGTACAGGTATTATTTCTTGTTTTCTTCATTCAGGACTTTCTCTTAAGCGCAATAATTTACCAAAGAAATTCACCTAGTTGCGTAAATAATTTGGTGTATAGATATTCTGTTACTTAATGTCTCCTTGCGGTGATGCAAAGTTTCTGAGATCTGTCACAAGTGGATTTTGCATTTAGACGGTCACTCTTGTCTGATAAAATTACTGCTCTAGCAGCTTCAAATTTATACTTTGATCTCTGATTCATCACTAAATGACACTCATGCGGTGTGATTTATCTTTAATCAGTTCAAAGCTATTTCGACAATGAATCATCAAAGGTCCGATCGAAGAAGGAATTTTCTGGTGAGTGCTGCGGCTGAACCAACATCACAACTCAACTTTCAAAAGCATCAACTTATAAAAATTTATCAGGAAGTGGTAATGGTAAGAGGAAATCATGGTAGTGCACGCTTCTTTCATAAGCAAATTGTGCGCTTAAAATTTCAAAATCTACTCACCTGCATGTATATTTGAAGAGGAATACGACATGATATGTAGCAGGCTACACTTCATCTATGAATAATACGTAAATTTGCCTTGAGAGCATTCTTAGGAAACTTCCACAATTTTTAGTTTTGTTCCTGGGAGAAAATTTTGAGATGACTCTGCTGGTATTCCCAGGGTCTTTTCAGAAATTTTGTACTTCATAGGTATCATCAAATACTTAAGTATCAACAGATATTGTACAAGACAGAAAATTTATTTGAGGATTCCTGCTAGTATGTTGTGTTTCCTGCAGCAACAAGGCTCATCATATTTCATGGAATGAACTAATCAAAAACTACTTACTAACCTACAGCTTCGTCAGTTTCTTGTCTTTCTAGAGTGAAGAAATTATTTTTTTTCTCTCTATTTAAGAATTCAGGGTGAATCAAACCTGTCCAACAAAAATTTTAATAAAGTCCCTTTGTTCAGAAACACCTAAGAATCATTTCAATGGTAAAGTTGCCGACCATTCTTGTTAAAAGTCCGAAAGTCGGCTGGTTTACTGAATTTCTCAGGTACAGACGGATGGAAGGATTTTGAAAAGACATAGAATTACATCCTCCCATACGAATAAGTCAGGAACATGGCCATATGACACACATCAGATGTGTAATCACTTGGTTTGGGCCAAAGAAACCTTGAACTACATGAGATCATATCGGTAAAGCTTGAGAGGTCAAAAGGCTTATAATACTAAATAAATGGTGAACTTCTAACTCTTGAATGAATTCAGGACCACATACTTAAGACAAAGAAACTGCAAAACATTTGATTTGAGGCGAAAATGAAAAGAGAATGGTCAAAAAAAAGTAAAAGAAGAAAGTCTGGATTTGGACACTGGACTTGTAAGACTGATTTTCAGAATGCACCTTAAAATGAGCCGATAGGCCGTGGCTCCTGGTTGTAAAATACGATGAATATTATTGCCAAATGCTTGGTTGAAGTCGAAAATGGATTTAAATTAATTAAAATTATGAGATTTCGAGTTGTTTGGATCATTTGTGTTATCAATCTTCGTTTGTTTACACGACCCACACACGGCAGAGGCATGCAGAGGTACCTCGCTGGCATGCCGGGTCAAAAGTGTGGCCACCGCCGGACGGAGATAATGGGCGCCATTTTGAGATGGGCCAAGCAGCGCGCGTTTAAATGGGAGCCCAAAATACGGACTTTTGGACTCGTATTTCGTGGGTTAATATTGCTCAAAAAAATCGGGGAAAATTCCTGTGAACTCTGTGCACTCTCTAGTTTCCAAAAATGCAAGAATTACGAATTGCTGAACAAGCTCATTCTAATTTCCCGTCGAAATACACCTCCTAATACCGAGTTTCACGAAAATCGATCGATATATGGAAGCGATGTAGCATTTTAGACCACGATCGCCATTTTTTATTATTGAATTTTGAAAATCGGACCTAAAATTCTAATTTCCCGTCGAAATACACCTCCTAATACCGAGTTTCACAAAAATCGATCGATATCAGGAAGCTATGTAGCATTTTAGACCACGATCGCCATTTTTGATTATTGAATTTTGAAAATCGGACCTAAAATTCTAATTTCCCGTCGAAATACACCTCCTAATACCGAGTTTCACAAAAATCGATCGATATCAGGAAGCGATGTAGCATTTTAGACCACGATCGCCATTTTTGATTTTTGAATTTTGAAAATCGGACATAAAATTCTAATTTCCCGTCGAAATACACCTCCTAATACGAAGTTTCACAAAAATCGATCGATATCAGGAAGCGATGTAGCATTTTAGACCACGGCCGCCATCTTGAATTTTTGAATTTTGAAAATCTGACCAAACATTCTAGTTTCCCGTCGAAATATACCCCGGATACCGAATTTCACGATAATCGATCGAACAGGAGCCGACTTAGCATTTAAGGCCACGGCCGCCATCTTGGATTTTGAGATTTTGAAAATCCGACCAAAAATTCGAGATCCCCATCGAAAAGTACCCCCGGATACCGAGTTTCACGAAAATCGATCGAACAGGAGCCGACTTAGCATATTAGGCCACGGCCGCCATCTTGGATTTTGAAATTTTTAAAATCCGACCAAAATTTCGAGATCCCCGTTGAAAAATACCTCCGCTGGCCAATTTCCTCAAAATCCGTTGAAAAATACCGCCCTAAAACCTTATATTTCGTCTATAAGGCAGTGACGTCACGCAACAGGATTGAACCTGTTCGGCGCGATGCGCGTAAACAACCGCGTATATCCAATGTATTACTATATGGAGAAACAACGTTTCGCTCTTGCGGGCGTCCTAAGCAGCGGATTTGAGTGGGAATAATTTTAATCAACTCCTCATTACAATAGCTGAGCGTGTACCAATTTTAAAGGAAATCGCTTCGGCCAATTTTTATCTAGGGGGGGCATAGTGAGTGGGAACAGCAGCTTTATATAGAGTAATAAGTAAAATCTCAAAATGAATTATAAAAAATAAAATTAAAGAAAAAAAGTGTAAGTAAAGAAATGAAAATAAAGTAAAAAAATAATGAAAAAAATAAAGTAAAGTAAAAAAAATGAGGTGAAAAAATGAAGTAAAAAAACAAGCTGCTGGTTCCAACACTACTGTGTTGGAGAGCTCTGCTCCTTCGTGAAACTATTAACATCTATTATTGATTTTTTCTGAAATTTTATATGTATTATTTGAATCTTTACCCAATTATCAGAGGTTACCTGCAGATGCAAAATGTTATGATGTATTTTCATACGACAAATTTTTCATATTACAATAAATAAAGAGAAATAAAGAGAGAAAAATGGAATTATCTTTTATGAATGTGATTTGGCGGCAAATGTTGCAATGGCTATTTTTGCCATCGCATTTTTGTTTCTGACTTTCATCGTTGATAAACTTTCTCTTAACTTGGTAACAATGTAACGAAACCATATGATTTCATTTTCATTTTTTTTTTTTTAAATCAAGTCGCCATCTTGAATTAAGGTTATACTTTCTTAAGTTGGCAGTCTGAAATTCTGAATTGTTATCGGCACAGTTCAAAGAAACTGTTATTGGGCACGGTTCGGAAGACCTTTTCTACCATCAAGAGTGGCGGTAGCCACCCCCGGTCGAGGAAAATGACGTCCTACTAAAGTCCCGATAACAAACGGGTGGCCGACACTCTTAGTCACAGGCAACTCCCTTAATCTGAAAATTGATTCGATTTAGAATGGAATTCAGAGCAAACGGCGGCACGGATTCCAACGATCTGGTGTCTATGGACGCAGCTAAGTTAGCCGGATGGCGTTTAAGGGTTTCATTAAGATCCATCGAGTTTTCAAAAAGTTATAAGCACTTAATGACCCAAAACAAGGAAAATTTTACTTTTTACTTTGCCGGGAAATTTGAATTTCAAGAATCCAGGGTCCTGAGAAAAGTCACTCAAATTCCGCGATAACGGTAACCTTAGACCCATAAAGTGGGTACCTAAAGAATCGTCATGTTACCGTGTCCATGGGTTTTTACAGTTTTCTAACATTCCTAGTGAACCAAAAGAGAAATTACGGAAAATACGACTAAACTGCCCGTCATGACCATCTTTAACAACAGATTTCTCGCTTACCCGGCCGCAGATTGTAATGGAGCCTATGTAAAGGGCACTCCGTGAAGATGTGAGGATTTCATTTTGCCACATAAAAAAGCGCTTTATCTCACGGATAATCCAGCATCCGCTTACATCCTTCAAAATTTTAGCTATAATTTTTGAATTTAGAAAAAAACCAGTAATATAATGGTTCAACGCCATTGGTTCATTCTGTTCAGGTTCGTCCGAGTTTCGGGAACGAAATTCCTGTCGTCGTTATCAACCTCCATCTACTGTATTTATTTGTGAATAATGAACAGATTTAATTTAAAAGTTCAATTCATTTTAGATCCTAACTAATATTACACACTTATATTATTACGCCCACTTTTATCCCGATACACTACTTCATTGGTTTCTTAAAAATCTCAAGTGATTTCTGGTCGGTCGTTACCAACCTCTTTACTTTAACTAGTTGTGAATAGATTTACCTAATTTGGATAAGAGTTTAATTCTTTGTAGATGCTAACTACTATATTTACATACTCATATTATTACGTCTCACGTGTTCTACTGGAGCCCGATATTCTATTACCTTAGTTTCTCTTAAAATGTTCAAGTGGTATCTTTATTTTATTGAACGAAATGTGACAAATTTTTAAGTGAGGTTATGTCGTCTTGTTGATGTCAGTACCTGACCTAAGCGATAGATGTAATTCAGGTAAATTATGTTAACGAAATTACACCGAAATTGTGCCAAACTCTCCAAAGGAAGCAGCATTTACATCACAGAATGTATTCTCACTACTAAAGTCTAAAAATTACTGGAATATGAGCCTCGGCCTTCACATGCGACTGTCACTGAACGTCGACCAAAATTTATTCGCTCTATATCTTGCCATCAACCTATGTGCACTGAGTGATTATGCTTCTTGAAGTGTATGTGTTATTTACATTAAGAACATGTTTCCTTCATGATTTATCTTGGAATCCTCCTATCTCTTCTACCGTTCTTGTTACGCGTGGCTTGCGAACCTGAGCATGTGAGGCACAATTCCATCCTTTTTCGGAACAGTTCAATCATAGGTCAACTTAATGTCACATAATCAAAGGTCTTTGACTGTGAGCATTTGCTCAAATTGGTTTCTTCCGAGTCTCTTTGATTTTGCGTCAGGAGTTGTTAGAAACTTCATTTTGCCCAACAATGTATAACAAGGTCTTTAATGAAAGGTATGTACCCGTTTTATTCTCATAATTTCATAAGTTGATGATATAAATACAATGAAGGCTTCATTTTCTTGCATCGATTACTGTGTGAAATGGGTGCGTCCATTCTTCCTCTGTTCAAAAGCGTAACGGAATAAATTGCTTATCTGTTACGAGGACTACAGTAGTAAGATTCGTAGGTACGTGTGTTCCTGCCTAGTTCCATTGGAATAAGTGTGATCGTGTTAATCAAGGCTAAATACAATTAGACCCCATGGTATCAATGTAATCATAAATGCCTCTCCACTCTTACCAACTAGGTGCGGCATATCCTCCGATCAAGAGATGGAGATTGCCGTCTCAGTAGGTACGAGGGTGAGCCTACGAACCCAGGTATGGTGACCGTAAGTACCGCTTTGGCCTCTCACATTCAGATGAGCCTTTTTTTCTAATGAACTCATGCCAATACTTAGATCTCCAGACTTATTCACTGCATTAAGAACACATAAGATAATAAATTAAATAGGTCAAGTCAGTTGTCAATCTTTATACCAAGTGCAGGTACCAACATAATTTTTTGTATTGGGTGGACAAAAGACACTAGCTGCAACGCAGCGATTCATAGATTTAATTGTTCCCAACCGATCCGTGATCTGGCGTCAATCCTTTGGATAAAAAGATCACGATAGTTCCATTATTAATAATTAGAAACATCATTTAATTTGACAACAGTTCTGTGTGCGTTTCCCACTGTCTGAAGTTCAGTAAAAATAAGGACTCAAAATTCCACGATCATCACATTCAGAGTCCGCCAAAACGAAAATGACGTAGACAGCTCACGACTTGGTACCAACATAACTTTTTCCAACCAACGGAACACACTATCCGCGACACATAGGTTCAAGGGGCTCCTTTCCCCTGATCTTTAATCTGGCGTCTTTTTTTTTAAATAAAAATTACGATGATTACATTATTATTCATTATTTTACATTATGTAGATCAACAGCAGTTCTGTAAACGTTTGATCAATTATTACACATCTTTCAGTGAAAAATCGAATGTGGTTGCCACCTTGATAATGACGTAGTTTCTTGTCAACCAATGAACACTCGAGTCGTCCTAACTACAGTAGCGTCTTTCGAAATCAATTTCTGATTGGCTCCTTTTTTTACGTTTCCTCTGTTGAACCCATTGTTGAACCGCGGAACGAACAAGACAGCAAATAGAAACCAACAACAGGAACAAAACATAACCTGATCACTCAGATCACTGATTTTAAGATTATATCCATTTTCATTTTCACACAAAGAAAAATCATTTTAACCAATTTTGATTTAAATAAAGAAAAATCTACTCTTGTTGGTGCATTTCAAACGGTGTTCGTACTTTTTTTATTATCGTTTTGTCATATAAGATAAAACGACACGTTGATTTCATCATATTTTCCTCATTCCATCTCCTTCTAGTGAAGTTTGAGTGAACACTGTGTCACTGTGCCATTTCTTTCTAGTCTATTAATTCTATTAGTGATCTATTAATTATTTGTGCCTTCGTTAATTAGGTAAAATATCTAAGCTTTATTACATTCCATATTTTGCTTGAGAGAGGAAGTACACTCAACTTTCCAAGTCCCTTTTCTAACACTTGGATAACGTGTCTCCTCGTTTCTCTGGAAAAGAAACCTATTTTTCCTACTTTATATGAGTTAAGACTCTCTTCTTTGTGCCAATCCATTTGTGGGCAAGATCCCACAAGTTGAGTTTTACTCTTTATACACATATTTTGCTATGGTATAAGTTGAGACCTTTCTCTCTATACTGCGCTTTTTATCTTGTCCCATAAGAAGAGTTTCACTCTTTATGCAAAATACCTGCGCTTGTGTAATTTGAGTTTCTTGCTCCTTACACTCACCAGTTCTTATCGCATAAGTTGAGTTCGCTCTTTATGCAAATATTTTGAAATCGTATAAGTTGAGTATTGCACTCTTTATACGTAGAATCTCTTGTCGCATAAGAAGAGTTTCACTCCTTATGCAAAATACCTGCACTTGTGTAATTTGAGTTTCTTGCTCCTTACACTCACCAGTTCTTATCGCATAAGTTGAGTTCGCTCTTTATGCAAATATTTTGAAATCGTATAAGTTGAGTATTGCACTCTTTATACGTAGAATCTCTTGTCGCATAAGAAGAGTTTCACTCTTTATGCAAAATACCTGCACTTGTGTAATTTGAGTTTCTTGCTCCTTACACTCACCAGTTCTTATCGCATAAGTTGAGTTCGCTCTTTATGCAAATATTTTGAAATCGTATAAGTTGAGTATTGCACTCTTTATACGTAGAATCTCTTGTCGCATAAGAAGAGTTTCACTCTTTATGCAAAATACCTGCACTTGTGTAATTTGAGTTTCTTGCTCCTTACACTCACCAGTTCTTATCGCATAAGTTGAGTTCGCTCTTTATGCAAATATTTTGAAATCGTATAAGCTGAGTATTGCACTCTTTATACGCAGAATCTCCTGTCGCATAATTTGAGTTTCACTCTTTATGCAAAATATCTGCACTTGTGTAATTTGAGTTTCTTGCTCCTTACACTCACCAGTTCTTATCGCATAAGTTGAGTTCGCTCTTCATGCAAATATTTTGAAATCGTATAAGCTGAGTATTGCACTCTTTATACGTAGAATCTCCTGTCGCATAATTTGAGTTTCACTCTTTATGCAAAATATCTGCACTTGTGTAATTTGAGTTTCTTGCTCCTTACACTCACCAGTTCTTATTGCATAAGTTGAGTTCGCTCTTTATGCAAATAATTTCTAATCGTATAAGTTGAGTTCGCTCTTCATACGCATTATCTCTCATCGCATAAGTTGAGTTTCACTCTTTATGCAGATTATCCGTACTTGTGTAATTTGAGTTTCCTGCTCTTTACACCCACTACCTCTTATATTTTGGTAGTTAACACTTATTGCAATGCCAAGCAAAGCTCGACGATTGAAAGCCAAGCGGAAGGCACAGCATGCTGCTAAGCGATCTGATGTTGTGTTTCCTACAGGTACTAACGATCAGGATTGCAATACTCTTTCAACCTCTTTGTTAATTCAGGGAATTGATGAAAAGACTATTGAAAAATCCTTTAGAAAAAGAGCCTACGATAAAGTACGAAAGGCTCTTTCAAAATGTGATCCTACCGAAGGCGAAAATCAGCCTGAACGGGAAGATGATTCACCATCCTGCGATTTGGAAGGAGCCTCTGGTGCTAAATTTGGATATGTCAGCCTTCCAGAAATTGCAGATGACAACATATCAGATAATGGTTTGTGTCCTCACGAAATACCACTCCATTTTGGACATGAAACTAACGTTAATAATGACCGTACTTGTCATGATTCAATTTTGAGTGAGAAGGCCACGCCTCATCTCCTAAAGTTGACTCGTAGTCACTCTCTTGCTGGGGAGCCGAGAGATTCTCCTCCAATGATCTGTCCAGAAACTCAGGTCAGTCAAAACCTCAACTACAACTGTTCTCCTGATTTGGCGTCTGTTTGCCTCCAGGATCAGTTGAGCAGCCACCCAATTTCTGGGTCTTATGTTCAACCCCAGGCTCCTCGTGCTTCCACCATGTGTGACATTGTCAATGTACCCCATGCACCTCCTCATACGGAGAGTGGTCAAGAGCATCTTAGTTTAGAGCCTCTTACTCCTATCTGTCGATTCATGAAGAAAATAAGAACGCGGATAGGAGGAGAATATCGGGGTATTCGAGTCCGAGCCGTTCCCTCAGCAGACTCTCTCTCTGTGCCTGCCGATGGTAACGAAGAAGGCTCGGTTGTATCATCTCCTCCGGCAAAGAGACCTAGGTTAACAAATACCGATTGGTACGATGAACTAAGTCAGCAAGAAAATGATTTTCTTGTCGAACTTTCCAGCCCAGAAATATCTATGCATTCTGAAGATGAGGCTGTTACTTCCAGCCATGAACTCTTTGATTGCGTCACCGTAGCATCTCCCCGGAAGAAAAAACCTAGGTTGTCCAATTCCGAAAGCTGTGACCTACTAAATCAGCATGAAAATGATTTAGTAGTCCAACTTTCCGGTACGGACTTATCTATGGATTCTGGGGTTGAGGCTGTCGCTCTCAGCCAAGACCTCAGCGCACAAGAGTTCATCGAGTCATATGCTGCAGAACATTCACTTTCCACTTCAGAAAGTGAATCTGAAACTGTAGCTCGAAATGAATCTCTCTCTATTGGAGTTGATTCTCCGGTGCCAACAAAAAGAAAGCGAAAACTGCATTTCTGGGGAGCCAGAAAAAGTCGGTGGTACAAAAAGCAGTACGCTCTGATTCGCAAGGAAGTTGCCAAAAATGTGTCGGAAGCATTTTCCAGTGCAGGGCTTCTCAGACGCTACAACGATGATAAGAATAAAAAAAAGCGTAGCTCCAAGCAGAAATCATCTTCTCTTGGTAGAAAGAAAAAAGGAAGAATTTCATCTAAAGGTAACGGTGCATCCATGCGTAAAAATGCTGCTCCACCGCCTGAAGATGATCTTCCGAATCAAAATAACTTTCCACCGATAAGAGTAGGAAATACCACCGCTCAAGAGGAGGTGGAAAAGAATATCGAGAATCCTGACTCCTCTGCACCTCGACCAGGGCCTGTCCAGACTTGTTCGATTGACAGGATCGGTGAGCAGCCACTTTCGGTTTCAAAGAGGAATCATCCTTCAAGGCTAGCAGCCCGACTTTCGAGGCCCTCTACGTTCCGGAGGAATGTACCGAAAGCCAGGATTAACCGACCGATTTTCAATAAAACTTTCAAAAGTTTCAAAGTTTACTCCAGAGGTAAATTAAGAAGGAATGTCTTCATACTCCAATCTCCCGAGGGTATGATAGAAAAAAATATCTCTTCTCGTTTAAAGGGCTCTCAAGTAAGCGCAGCGATGGAAGCCGAGACCTTGGTTAAATGGTGTATGATCCATCGTAAAAGGTTACTCGCTCAGTTCAAAAGTGTTCATAAAGAGTTGGTGTCTGAATGCGATACTCGACTCACCATCGCTAGAAATCTCTCGAAAGAAGACGATTGTTGTGCCGCCATTTTGGGCCCCAAACAACATACCTCGTTCACTGAGAGTTATTTTAATGAGCTCTCTTACAAGGCCATCCCTTCAGCTCGTGGTCCCCTCATTTTCGATAACGAAGGCGTTGTTCAAAATGTCTTTCGATACTGGGAAAATGCGCGGAAATCTCATAAGTGGCCTTGCGAAAGTGATGTCTGTAAAGTGAACGAGGCAGATGCGACAAATAAAGTGAAGAAAATACTTTCCGAACTATCTCAGTCTGTCGTTTTAAAGGCAATAGTCCTTTTTATCGTGAGTATGAATGATTGCTCCAATAGAGTGTGCGTTGAGAGCCCTATTAAATCAGGCCATACGCTATCCTGCAGACTCGATGACGGTAAAGGAGCTCCGTTCGTCGTGTTGCAGAACCTGGGGCCTCATTACCCTCGTGTAAGATCATTACTTCGTCAGTTGCAAACCCTAAAACGACTCTTGCATAAGATTGACGACCTTGATTTTGCATTATATAACGGAAACGTATCCGAGTTGGCCGCTGTGGCAGAAGCAGCGAAGTTAAAAGGCGGAGAGTTCGAAGTGGGCGGACAAAAATTCGTTTCCGAAGATGAAATCCAAGTTAAGTTCCAAAAAAGCTTTAAAGCCCATAAGAAATTAATGGAGGACCTCCCGCGAAACTACTGCTTGTGCTGCGAGAGGCTCATGCATCTGCGAAGTTTAAAGTCCGTCGAGAAGATGAAGCCGATCGAGAATCAGACGTGGCTGGAGATTTTCGCATACGCGGTACTAACAGATGCGTGTTGCGATTGGATCTGTGACTACTGTCACTCGAAAATACAAAACAACACCATACCTCCGATCGCATCCATCAATCAAATGGAAGTTCCTCCGATTCCACCAGAAATTGGATGTTTGAACAGCTTCGAGAAAATGTTCATTCAACTCGTTAAAGCCTTCCAAGTTGTGGTCAAAGCGGGGACGGTAATGAACCGGAAAATACCGTCGGCCCACTTAACCTCCAAGGTTGTGGGGAGGACTTTCCATTTGCCGCTGCCCTTAGAACTTACCCTTAAAAGAGTTTTAGAGTCAGGGCAAACAACTTTGCCCAACCAAGAATTGTTCATTCTAGTGAGAGGTCTTCCCACCAAAAACAGGAAAGTCTGGGAGTCCGTGGTGAACGTCACTAACGTCTTGAGGGCTTTACAGTGGCTGAAGAAGAATAATCCGTTGTACGAGAAAGTCGAAATACCGAAATCGGCTGAGGAGCTATTGCGTTACCTCCCAGACACAGAAACGGCTCCGAAAAGCACTGCGGGAAGAGATCGCTCAACCGCAGAATCTGATCCGGACGAGCCTGATGCCGAATGTGATCCGGACGAGCCTGATCCAGACTCTGGTTCGGACGAACCTGATGCAGATTCTGATCCGGATGAGCCCGATTCGGAATCCGATGAGGCACAACCTGCACCGTCGGAAGCTAGTCTGGACACAGAGATCTCTGATGACGAGCCGCAAAACATTCAGCATGGCGCAAGGAATCTATCAGAAAAGTCCGTCAATCAAAGAGCTGTTCACGACTCAACAGGAATCAACGCGGCAGATGTCCTTGCTGCGGATTTGAATGTTGAAGAGGATTTAATAAATAATTCCACCGATGCACCGCAACATCATGATTCTCCGCAGAGGAGCGACTCTCTGAATCACGAACTTGCCAGAGAAGAACCTCTCTTGCAGGCAGACACTTCTTGTCCGGACGCGGATGCCGATCAAGAAGTCAATAATGAGCCTGCTTGTTTTCTTGAAGAATCGAACGTCTCCCTTGACGCTGGGCAAGGCCAAATCGATGGTGACGAGATTGTCGGAGCCGAAGCCGAGGAAACAGGTCCAGAAAGACCTCTCCGACCTGGTCACCGCCTGAATGATTCGCTGCCACCGTTGCAGAACATAGCTGCCATGCTTACCCAGCGGGACAAAGAGGATGAGTTTTATGCTCCTTACACTATTTTTCCCATTTACGGTAAGAGAGAAAATCATCGCGCCAAAGATTTGTACCAAATGTTAAAAATTCAGGAGCCCAGCGTTAACTCGAGAAGTGCCAAGCTGGATGCGATGTGTTTTCCTGATTTGTTCCCCGATGGGAAAAACTATTTCCAAGTGGACAGAGAGGTCCAAGTCGACTTTACGAATTTCGTTCATGCGAAATTGTTCCATCGGCAACCTCAGTTCAGGAAAAACACGCAATACCTCTTCTACCTGTTAAATCAAGCCACCATGCGAGAGTTGGCGGCTGGCATTTATCAGGTTCTGAATGTGGTTCACGGTAATATGACCGCCTCGGAGTTTCTGAAGAAAATGGAGGCAGGAGAATTCAGTAAGGACCTGACGAGTGTTTTCAGTAGAGTACGGAACACGGAAGAATACTGGAAAAAGCCCCACAGTGAAATTTTATCAATGATCGAGACGTATGGGCCGCCCACTTTCTTCCTCACTTTGGCACCGGCAGACTACGATGACAAAGATCTCGAGGCGTACTTGAAAGAACTCGACGGAGATGAAAAAAACACCAAACAGGCAGCAGGTCTCATCGCAGGTGATGTAGGTCCTGTCTGTAGGTATTATCATCAGAAGTTATCGGCTATGCTAGCTTTCTTGGCAGAGCCCGGTGGAGGACCTCTGGGCGTCATTGAACACTTTGTTTGGCGCAGGGAATATCAAACCAGAGGAGCTCCACATTGGCATACCCTCCTTTGGGTGAAAGATGCACCGGTGCTGGGCAAGTCCTCCAGCGAAGAGGTAGCCAAGTTCATCCAGGATCACATTACTTGTGAAATTCCGGACAAAAAGACTTTCCCAACGTTACATGCCAAGGTCACTAAATACCAGCAACACCATTGTAACAATTACTGCAAGCGGAAAAAGACTTATAAAAACGGTGTTAAAACAGTATGCCGCTTTGATTTCCCTCGCGCCGCTCGGTCTACTTTCGAACTGCGCGATGCACCTACCGCTATAGCTGGTAGGAGAAATCTGGTCAAGAATTCGAGACTGTACGATTTGCCTCGTGCGAACGGAGCCGAACGTATCAATGATTATAACCCTGCCACTATGCTCGTTTGGGTGGGCAATATGGACTTACAGTACGTCGGTGACAAAGCCGCCATAATTGGCAAGTACATCTCCAAGTACCAGACCAAAGCTGAGACTAGTCACATGACGGACGTTTTCGACTCCATTGCCAGCGTCGAAGATGTGAACCGAAGTCTGTGGAATTACGGGCTCAGATCTCTGGCGAACCGCGAGTGCGGGGCCTTCGAGGCTGCTGATACTTTAATGAGTATACCGCTTTACAGAACAGACCCCGATACAACTTTCAAATGGGTCGATACCAGTATCCTTCGCAGCAGGAGGGTGAAGCCGAAAAAAGAGATAGAAAAGATGGATCCTAACGATGTTGACGTGTTCTGTCCTAGTATAATCGACACCCACTATCCGAACAGACCGTGCGAAATGAACGACGTCTGTTTGTACGATTATGCGAAATATTGGGACATCGTTAAGAGTCGACCGATCAGAGAACCACTCCCTACCTTCTATCCTTACGGGCAGAAATATGTGCGCAAAAGGAAGCGACCGCACATCATCCAGCACTACAGATGCGACCCGAAACAAAAGCCAGAACAGTATTTTTACAGTTTACTGTTGCTATTCAAACCGTGGCGAAGAATCGGTGCGTTGAAAGGTCAGTACGACACCTATACGGAGGCGTTCGACGCTGAAAAACACACCCTTCAGGAGGCAATGAAATACCATGAAAAGGTCTCCGAAATCATCGCTGCCCATGATGCAGTAACCGAACTCATAGAGGCCAAATGTAGAGAGTTCGGAGAAGAGAATCCAGAACTGCCGGACGACAACTTGCTAGGTCCTGAGGCACTGGAATTCAGACGCGTGGAAGCGCAACGGGCAATGCAAGACTTCCATGATGCTGCAAATTTACAGCCCGAGCACGATTTGGCATGGCTGGAATCGCAGCTGAACCCTGATCAGCGTAGAGTCTACGAGAATATAAAAGGAAGATTGTCTCGATACGTCACGAGTCACGAGAAAAATCCTGACGACTACGAGGCGAAGGACCCGATGAGGAAATTCGTCTCCGGTGTTGGAGGGACTGGAAAGTCCTATTTGATAAAAGCTCTCACCCAGTGGGTCAAGCAGGAATTGAAGAGAAAAATTGCGTTGACGGCACCTACTGGTGCAGCTGCATCCGAAATCAAAGGAGTCACAGTCCACAGGCTGCTTCAACTGCCTGTAGAGCACGGCGACAGCTTGAAATACACTCGCCTCTCCGATCATGTTCTGGAGATATTGAGAGCAGAACTGGAGGGCGTAGTTCTCATAGTCATCGATGAAATCTCCATGGTCTCGAGTATGAATTTCATGATGATACACCTGAGACTGTCCGAGATTTACGACTGTCACGAAAAAGCTCCCTTCGGCGGCATAAATATACTAGCCGTAGGAGACTTGCTTCAGCTGAGCCCGGTGAAGGGGCGGTTCATTTTCCAGAAAATGACCGATCGAGAGTTTAAGAAGCACTTCTCCGGTGGCGTCAACATCAACTTGTGGACGGAATATTTCAAAGACTACGACGAGCTCCTGATCAACATGCGGCAACAAAGTAACCCAGAATTCTGCCAACTGTTGGACAACGCACGTCTCGGTATTTGTACCGCTGAAAATCAAGAGACTCTTCGCAGTCGCTTGTTTTCCTTCAAGAGTTCCGATCCCGATGAGAGAGCGGATGAACTGGCATCTTTTGTTCTCAGTAAAGAAAAAGAGGGACTATGTCTCATGCCCGAAAAAGCAATGTGCAACGTTTTAAACCGAAAAGCACTCTCGAAGTTACCGGGAGAAGAGATACATTTCGTCGCTGAAGACTCGATCGAGTGCAAACTGACGGACAAGAACAGAGCGCTCGCCAAGCTTCAAAAGTTGGAGGAAGATGCCACCCGAACAGCTGGTTTAGAAAAACTGATTGTCATCAAAGAGAACGCCAAAGTCATGCTGACAAAAAACATGGATGTTCCCACAGGCTTCGTGAATGGTACAACGGGAGCCGCACAGAATATAGTTGTCGATTCGAACAAGCGCCCCAGAGCTGTAACCTTGCGGACGGAACAAGATTCCCTGGAAATGCGGGAGCCCGAAGTGGGGAAGTTTGAACTACAGCCAGGCATATTCGTTCATAGAAAACAATTTCCTCTAAGACTCTCTTACGCAGGAACGATCCATAAAAGCCAGGCGATGTCCATGGATACGGTCATCGCAGATATTGGAAATCGTATCTTCTGCGCCGGACAATCTTACGTTGCCCTGTCCAGGGTCAGAACCCTGGAAGGCTTACATTTGATCAACTTCGATCCAGAGAAAATCAAAGCCCACAAGGCGGCTATCGCTGAGTACAATAGACTCCGACAGATGACTCCTCACTTAAAACATCTGGTCATGCAGTACTCTACGCACAGAAATAAACACCTCCCGGATAATCAATGGGCACCCAAAAATGCGAAGGCCCCAAACATTTACGGTAACTCTCCCACTCCCAAAAAGGGAGCGTCCGCCACTCATTGGCCAGCCTTCGTAAACAGCGATGGTGTTTCGAGCTTTGCAAACGCTAATCTACAATGCTTACTCAGCTACGAGCCTGTGCGAAATTCATTGCGGAGCTCAAGTGGAATGACTTCTTTGCGAGCTGTCGCCAAGCAATTTCAATTTAAACAAAAAGTTTCGCTTTCCTCCGAAGGTATCCGCCAAGAATTGGGGCATCGGTTTGTCGAGAAACAGGAGCAAAATCCTTCCCTCTTCTTGCACGCCTTGGTCGAGAGGAGTGAAACCTTGCAAGGGATGTGCAAATTCGCTTTGATAATCCAGAAAAAATGCAAGACCTGCGACACCAAGAGCGTCGACATTTTGGACGAGTACATTCTGCGATTACCACCTACGGGACAGAACAAGAACAAGGTCACGGAATTATTAGAAAATATTCTCTCTTGGTCCCCCATTTCGAACTCAACATGCTCTACTTGCAAGAGAAACAGCGAGGTTCAGTGCTCGGAGTTGCAGAAACTGCAAGATGTACTCTTCGTAGAGATGCCACTGTGGGAAAAGAAACCTGACGGAAGGCTTGTGAAAAACACCAAATTTCGATCACCGGCGCTTCAGACGACCACTATCACAGTCGGTGGTCATCGCTACAGGTTGCATGGAGCATTATTCCATCACGGCCCGAATTTCGAAACAGGCCACTGCGATGCTCTTGTCGTGTCTGGCAGGAAATTCATATCAGCCGACGATTGTAACGTCGCTGTAGGAAGATGGCCGAAAGGGTCTGTCGATGCTCAGCTCCTCTTTTACCGCAGAGTGGACCCATCCAATATTGGTCCGAGGCAGAAAAAACCTGCTCCGGTGAAGGATGCTACGGACAAGACTGTTCCCCCAGCGCCCTCTGCTGTCGCCAAACGAGGTGGGGAAATTCCACCGCAGACAAGATCTGACAAAACAGCTCGAAAGCGACTGAAGTTGGACGCTACAATCGCCTCAACAGAGTCCAGGAGTAAAAATGTCGCTCCGAATGCAACCACTGCCGGTCCCCTTTCGGACGCACCGAAGAGGTCCCATGCTCCTCCTCTCCTCGCCCAGAAATCGGACTTGTCTACTTTCCCAAGATTTCAAAACATGCCAGAAAATGGGAGTAAAGTGTCCTGTTACGCTAATGCAACATTACAAGCTCTGTTAAGTTTAGAACCTCTGAGGTCTGCTCTGATAAACTATCCCAGCCGCAGTGCGTTGAGAGACCTTGCAAATCTTTATCATACCTATCGAAGAGGATTGCTTTCTGCTTATACCGTTCGTATCGAAACGGATGAAAAGTTCATGCTCGCTCAGCAGCAATGTGCGAGGGAATTCATGGATTACTTGATTCTCCATAACGCTGCGTTGATGGATAGTACTAAGTTCACAGAGGTATTAGAGCTGAAATGTGCAGATTGCAGCACTGTCAGACCTATCGAGTCCACCCAATACATCCTTTCCATGCCAATACGAGGATTGCAAAGTAATATTCAGGGACTCTACTCCGCCCTAAGCGCTTGGTCTCCGAACGATGACATCCGCTGTGAGAATATATCAGCGGATGGCCAAAGATGCTCGGGCAAATGTTTTAGCCGCACAGTCGTACGAAACCCAGGCAATGTGTTGGCCATTCAAATTCTCCGCACAACTGAAATTCAGGAAGGTATTTTCGTGAAAAATGATAGATTCCAAGTGACAGAGCTTCCGACAAAAAATCTTACCCTCGGGGCAGATCGGTACGAATTACACGCAAATGTCCGTCACCATGGTTCGAGTATCGAGTCTGGACACTACACAAGTGTAATTCAGACCGCTGGACAGTACGTTGAAGCGGACGATGAGAGCATAAGATCCTACGATTGGTGTAGCAATCAAGGCTGCTCTTCCGCGTATCTCTTAATTTACACCAAGCTCCAACCGTGAGGGAGAAGTATGAGAAAGAAAAGTTTGTAGCATCGGAGTAATTGAATGTTGGGAAAAAACCGAAAGATTGCATCCCTATAGTCTTATCAACCCAATTACATACTAATCCGTTTAACACAGACTTCCTCTCAATTACCATGGAATAAAGTCGCAGTTACGGAGAAAGGACTGGCAAAAGAAAAAAGAAACCAATTCTGGAAAGCAGCCGCAAACAGACCGAAAGCTGCTTTCATTTGCCTTTTTTCTGAGAAAGTTCAAGAAAACTTTCACTGTTAGTTCTTAAAATGGACAAAAAGAATTATCCATAAACTGTCTTGTCCAATGGTAGTCGGTGAGGATAGGAGCAACTATAAGGGGAGATGAGGAGGTTGCTTAAATTTTTTTTATGACACTGAAACTTACACGCATCAAAGTAGTGACTAAGTAAAAAAGTCTGGAAAGTAGCTGCAAGACGAGAACTTGTTACTTTTGCCAGACATCTTTCAATGATGCTTCTTTTTTACAAGGTCTCATAGCAAAGGTTACAAGAAAAAAAATTGTACCACTAATAAAAAACGGACAAAGGAAATCATCTGAATAAATCTTGTGTCTAAAATTGATTGGCGAGGATAGGAGCGACTATAAGGGGAGATGAGGAGGTCGCTTTAAGAAATCCACCCAAAAACGACCTGATATAAACTACAAAAACCCTCAAAAACATTTTTCGGGCAAAAAATCCGGTCGAGGAAATTGACGTGTCACTTCCTTTTAATTAAGTATAAGATAGGCAAAAACCTTTGATGAATTCCCAAAGTCCACTAAGAATAATCTATCAAAAATGTCCAAAAACTTACTCGAAAGGAAAAAATTAAAATGAAAAATACAAATAGTCCAGTCAATCTAGCTTTTTACCTCGGACAAATTAGCACAAACTTTTCCTTTGATATATAGGGTCTCTAGGTACCCAATAAGACAGAAAAAAAAGTTTACCAAAAAATTCCACCGGGAAAGTGGTCAAATCGCAGTTTTTCAAAATGGCGGCTTACGGCAATTTTCAAAGAGGACGTACATACGGATTTCCCTTTATAACTCAAAAATAATGCGTCAAACCAAAAAAATTTGGCATTAGTTTGAAAGATCATAAAATTTTGATTAAGAATCATATACAAAACTTAGGCTTTTCTTATTTTTTTCTTTCCGAATTTTAATATTTAAAAACAACAACCGGCAAAATCTGCTGAAAATTCACGATTTCTCGCGTTCTTGACCAATTTTAGGTCAAAATAATTAATTTAAGGTTAAAAACAACGGCACCACTGAAAAGTACGCTAAATTTTACATAAGTTTACCCATTCATTTTACCTTTTCATCTTATATGACCTCATTGTGAGACGAATCATTCAAAAGCATGAAGTCAATATTCAACTACAAATTCAGCTGTTTTTTTCCGTTTCCAGCGCTTTTGATCAATTATTTTTCGACAAAAGTATAACTTATATATACTTTTTAGAAAGGTAATGAAATTTGCAAGACAAATAACACCCTGGTTTTCATTTAAATTTTACAACATGTACCTGAAAAGCGTATTTAAGGGAATTACGCTAAAAACTGATTTCTCTAGAAATTTCAGAATTTCAACGATTTTCGGCTTTTTGACAGCTGGAAACTGAGGATCTGATTCAACGACGCTAATCATCGTTTAGAGCATAAAATTTCCAACAAATTGCATACCTGAAATTACTGGTTTGAATTTTTTAAAGAGGGTTAGATATGGCGTTAAAGTTGTCTATTGGAAAATCCGGCTGCTCGGTTACGAACCACTTTCTTAACATATACTCAAAATTTTTAAGTTTAGTAATTTTTGTTTGAAGTAAATTTTATGGTACCAATGTAATAGCACATGGAAGTTAAAAAAATGTCCATGAATAAATTTTTTTAAGGTATTTAAGTGTACTTAGAAGCCAATTTTTGAGACGGTGAAAATTTACAAATTATTGAATAATAAGGCTTTTTCTCAGGTTTTTGTGGTTTTTCATGGCTGGAAACATTTTTTTTCATCAAACCATGGTAATCATCAAAAAGCTGATAAAATTTTATGTAAGAAATGTACCTTTATTTGAATTTTGGCGTCTCTCGTGAAAATGCGGAGGCAATGTTGAAAAAAATTGCAATTGGCCCGAAAAAAATTTTCCCGCGATTTTTCTTATTTTTTACGTGTTAAAAGGAGTTTAAGAAAAAAAACAAGGTAAGAAATGAAAAGTTCATAAAATTTTCTATAACATAGGGCTAGTGAAGTTTGCCGTAAAGTCTTTTTGAGGGGTCCTAGCA